>NC_042991.1:1036875-1382500 GCF_901001165.1 Salmo trutta | reverse complement strand
CATCATGTCGACAGGCAGACGTGGGGTTCTCCCAAACATCAACTGGAAAGGGGCGTAGCCCGTGGTTTCATGGACCGTACAGTTGTAGGCAAAGGTCAATGACTTCAGCTTCTGGGGCCACCTGTGCTTCGCTCTTGTAGGTAAAGCCCTGATCATGTTTCCCAGCGTTCTATTGAACCTTTCGACTCCCCCGTTCCCCATTGGATGGTAGGGAGTTGTGTGCGACTTCTGGACTCCTGCAGCACTCAACAACTCAGCAATCAATTTACTTTCAAAGTTGGCCCCTTGGTCAGAGTGGATACGACGAGGAAAACCATACACACAGAAGATGTTGTTCCATAGCTGAAGGGCCACTGCTTTAGCTGATTGGTTCGGATACAAGGATGCATGGGCCATCTTAGTAAAATGGTCAGTGACGACCAGGACATCCAAGGACTTGTTGTTGGAGTCTTCAGCAGACCAGAAGTCCACGCACACCAACTCGAGGGGCTCAGTCGTGATGATGCTCTCCAGTGGAGCTCTGGCCTCTGGCTCGGGGGCCTTACTGAACACACACCTCTTGCAGGTCTTGACATACTCTCTGACATCCGACTCCAGACCATGCCAGAAGAACCTCTGTCTCGTCAAGTACAACGTCCGCTGTTGCCCCTGATGACCGGCTTCATCATGGACACCCTTCAAAACTGTCGACCTCATTGAGGTGGGTACTACATACTGGTACGTCTTCTTCTTTGACAGCAAACTTTTGGTAACGCGATACAGTACACCCATTTTCAGAGTGAGCTTCTCCCAGGTCTTCAGAATCCGCAGAGCCTCGAGTGGTTCATGGCCACGTTCCCTCCTAGAAGGTCTACGGCCCCTGTCCACGTAGAAGACAACTCTGGCGAGAGCGTCATCCTGGCGCTGCTTTGATATCAGGTCGTCACGGGATAGCACTCTCACATCTGACATCTCAGACGGCACCAGTGACTGAGTGAGCTGAGGCAGTAGCAGCGCACAGTTCTGTAGACCAGCCTCCCCTTGCGACCTCAGGACTGCTGACACCGCTTCCTTTGACAGAGAACCAGGAGAAGGATAGGAGGAGGTTTGGCAGTCCATGACAATTTCACAGGCATCTGCCTCAATTGACGGTGAGCAGCTTTCGAGGTCGAATGGGTGGGTCGACCAGCGGAGCACATCTTGCACCTTCTCAGCACGTACTCCCGCAGCTTCTTCCAGCAAGGCCTTGTATGGAACCCTTGTGATGCGGTGGAGAGCACTCGGCTGCACAAATGGCTGTCTACTGAGTGCATCAGCAATGACATTTTTGGGACCGGGAATGTACTTGATGTCAAACTCGAATGGAGCAAGTTTAGCAACCCATCTCTGTTCACAGGCGTCCAATTTGGGCTTGGACAGGATGTACGTTAATGGGTTGTTGTCTGTCCATACAGTAAAAGGCTTGCCCCTTAGCCAATGACTAAATTTCTCACAGACAGCCCACCGTAAAGCAAAAAACTCTAACCTATGGGCAGGATACTTTGACTGTGCATAAGTAAGTGATTTGCTAGCGAATGCTACCGGTCTGGCTGCAGACCCATCCTCTGGCACCTGGGAAAGGACAGCACCTAATCCATTACTAGATGCGTCTACAGACAGCAAGAAAGGTCTACTAAAATCAGGGTGGGCTAGCATGACCTGATCGAGGAGAGCTTGTTTCAACTGACTAAAGGCCTGTTTGCACTCACCAGTCCAGTCTGCTGCTGTGAGTTTCCTATGTATTGCTCTTTTCCTCTTGCCTTTCCCGTGGCGTGGTGCCTTCGTCCCCGTTGTCAGCCCATGCAGCGGCTTAGCGATGGTGGAGCACCCCTCAATGAACTGCTGGTAATAGACTATCATTCCGAGAAAGGACCGAATCTTCCCCTGGGAAGGCACGTCCGTGTTATCCTCCATGAGATCCTTCTCTGTCATCCCTGTAATAGCCGTCACTTTTTCTGGGTCTGTGGCCACACCTCCTTCACTGATGACATGCCCCAAGAACCGCACTGACCTCTTCATGAAATGGCATTTCTTTGGAGACAATTTCAGATTATGGGCTTTGAGACGCTCAAAAACTGACTCCAAGCGTTGCAATCCAAGTTCTTCAGTCGGGGCAAAAACCAGCACATCGTCCAGGTAGCATAGGAGGCTAGAAAAATTTTGATCCCCAAAAATGCTCAACATCATCCTCATGAATGTAGCTGGGCTGTTGCATAGTCCTTGTGGAAGACGGTTATATTCATATAACCCAAAAGGAGAAGTGAAGGCTGTAAACTTCTTGTCGTCTTCATGCACCTCCACATTGTAGTAGCCGGAGGTCAAATCCATTGTAGAGAAGAAAGCATTGCCACCCAGGGCCGCCAGAGCATCAGCTTGGTGAGGTAGAGGGTGGGCATCCTTTACGGTGCGAGCATTGAGCCATCGGAAGTCTGTACACAGTCTCAGATCACCAGACTTCTTCCAGACCAGGACGAGTGGGGAGGCATACTCACTGCTGGATTTCCTGATTATCTCTCGCTCTTCCATCTCATCCAAGGCCTGCCTGAGCTTGTCATAATGGTTAGGGGAGACCCTACGGTAAGGTAGCCTAAAAGGCTTAGTGTCACTGAGTCTGATGCGATGGACATATCCCGTAGCCTTCCTGCAATCTAGTTTGTGCCGGGAGAAGATAGACTCGTAGCGGGCTATAAGCTGAACTAGCCTGGCCTTACACTGTTGCGACAACTGAGTGGACTCAATGTCAATGTCACCTAACCCTAACTCGTGCAACACCTCACTTGTCACTCTGTGCGGGTTGACGGTACTGTCAACGGTCAAGCTATCTCCACTACCATTGTCAAAGTCTGGATTGTCATCCATTTTGTGTACCTGCTGCACCGGGGGGACCGGTTTGACAGTGGGCCCATCCATATAGTCAGTGTCAAAGTCCTCTAATGCCATGCAAGGAAAAACATCCGCTATCTTGGCATTCCGTCTCACCGTTACTGGCTTTGGTGAGGGGTTGATAACTTTGACAGGGACCCAGCCATCGCTCCACAATGTCGCTACTGTTCTCCCCACTAGAATGTTTTTTGGCCTTGAGCGTGCCCTCGTAGGCTCAATAACGACAGCACTGCCTGCGGATACATTTTGAGGCGTACACAGCCGGCCCCAGACTAAATGTTCCTGCATAGGCTCCAATGTGACCGCCCGCTTCAGCCTTACTGTGCCCACTCTTTCTGGCACTTCAGTCCCTTTCCATCTCTCTACATTAGCCAGCAGACGGAACAGTTTGTCATCTCCATTGTGTTCAGATGATGACATCTTCTCCCAGAAGTCACCAGTCGTCTTCAGCTCCCTGATGAGGTGTTTAATCACGTTGCTGCCTAGGATAAGCTCATCACGTTGGCCATCCACTACTAGAACAGGGACAGAGACACTGCTGCCATACACAGACAGATTCAATTCACACACACCTACAGGCTTGGTCTTCAACCCCCCGCAGCCAACCAACACCACTTCAGTTGGACTGAGGGAGCCACTCTTGAGCACACCTGCTTTCTCAAGGCGTGGCACCACTGTTGAGCTCAATGTGCATGCCATAGAACCGCTGTCAATCATAGCGCTCACCTCTATAACATCCCCCAGTAACACACTAGTATAGAAGAGTTCATCGTTGTGGAGCACTCTCTGTGTATTTTGCATAACGACTTTTTCGTTCGACTTGACTTCATCACAAACATTTGAATATACTGACTCTAGATCTACAACACTAACTGATTGGGGCACCTCACAAGGCCCAGCACTTCCCCCCATCCCGTGCGGGCAAGCTAGTTTTCCTGCCACTGTGTCGTTGTTTGATGGAGCGACGGGAGTTACCGATGAAGTGCGAGGGCATTCTTGACGTCTGTGCCCAGCTGCATAACAGAGGAAGCATAGGTGGTTAGAATAACAATGATCCATTGTGCTGTGATTCGCATCACCACACAATTTGCATCGCAAAGACGGGTTCTCCCTTCTCCTGGGCCTCCCCTGGAAACGGTTATCATAGCCGCCTACAGGTTGCTGTGGCCTCTGCTCCAAGACCCGTTCAAGCATGCCAATCATCCGATCCAATGCCTCGGATGAGCCAGTTGTGGGCTGCTGCAAGGGGTCCGGACAGTTTGCAACAGCTGACACTGGCCTACTTACTTCCTGCATCAGTGTGGTGACCAGTGGGGCCAGCCGCAAGGGACGTGGAGCCTTGCACTTCCACTGGTACTCCTCCAGCCTGCCATGGACCTCCGCAACCGTCCACTCATGCAATGGTTTGCACATGAATATCAATGACAGCTCTGGGTTCGGACAGTGCTTGATGAACATGACAGTCAGAACACGTGATGGATTGTCTAGCTCCTTGTTCTGCCTCTTCAAACAGTCCTCTGCCACCTCTATGGCCCTGTTCAGTCTGATCCAGTAGTCAAATGGAGTCTCCCCTTCCATTGGCAACGTAGAATAAACATCAGCTAGGGGCATGTCGGAGTTGACTGTGTCGCTAAAGTGACGCTTCAGAATGTCAAAAACTGGTCTAGGGCCCTGGCTTAAGTCAACTGTGTTACTGCGCAGGCTTACTCTTACCACGTCACGTGCCCGCCCTGACAGTTTACCCAAAACTTCATCTGACCTCTCCTGCCCATCATAGCCCTTCCTCTGCATGTACGCTAACATGGTCTCCTCCCACTCATGCACTGTGCATTTCTCTGAACCATCCCCCCTGAAACACACTGGTTCCCTGACATCATTTTTCACCACTACATTTAGACTAGAGCTGGCCCCAGCCATGGTACCACCAACATAATCGACCTTCTGTCCTACCCCATCTCCTATAGCCTTTAATTCCAAACAGGAGGCAATATTTTCACCTATGGAGTGACCTATCTGCTTAACAATGTCTGCCAGGAAATCCATAGAGACATCCTCCTTCCTAGGACTAGGTGAAACTGGCTCGAATGCACTGAGTTGAGGTAGCTCTAAATCATGTGGAAAGCGCACACTTGCCTGTGCAGTTGGCCTGGCCAGAGGTGTGGAAGCAACTGGAGAAATAGCTGCCCCCCTACCCACTGGCGGTGAAGGGTTAAACATGAAAACTCCCCTACCTCTCCCAAAACCTTCCATTTTTTTTAAATAAAATTAAAATATATATATATATATATATTTTTTTAATGTAAATATTTAGACAAAAAAAATAAAAAATCACAATCAATATGAACAATTCTATCAAGTCGAAATGAACATAATCCACCCAAAACAAACGTTCAGTAGTAGATGTCTAACAAGACCAAGAATCAACACAGAAAAGTAACAAGAAACGCCATCATAAATAGTTGTCGCCACCGTGTGGTAGAAAATGGCGTTGCCCTCACGTTAATTGGCTTCGGAAGATTACTAGCATAACAGCACAATTACATCACTAAATAATCATAGCATCACCACATACAAGTAATAACCAGTACATTATATTTCCCCCACTCACTCATGCTACCAGGAGCTCCCTGAGAATTCCACTTGTGCAGAAAGCGAAACCTAGCCATCTGGCGTGCATCAGCAACCACAGTACTTCTTGAAGCCGGGTCTCGGATCCCTCCACGTGACGTCCGGCGAAGACAAGAAGACGAGTCACGGCACCACTGTAACAGATGTATATCGTACTCTCCTTGCGTTGTGTTTTCTCCTAATAAATCACATCAGCCAGTGGTCCCAGTTGAGCATCATTTATTCCTGTTGTTAAATGAGAAACAGCACGGTAGTTGTGCAGGGCTTAATGATACTGATGGCTGTCGATGGCAAAAGCCCTTGCATCACATTTTCATACTGGGCCACAAAATACAAAAATACAATACAAAATATAACATGTGTAAATACCTGTTGTTAAATGAGAAACAGCACGGTAGTTGTGCAGGGCTTAATGATACTGATGGCTGTCGATGGCAAAAGCTGTAGCATGAAGACAACTGTGTTAGCAGTGGGCTTATGTGACCATTACAACGGTGTATGCTAGCTAACACTTATCTACAGCAATCATATGCCAAAGCACATTCCATAAAGCCCCTCAATCCCTAACAGGTACCATATACCCACACATGTATAAATCAGTAACGTACAGCAAACTTGTACACATTGTAAAATATAAAATATAAAACAGTATTCAGAACGTGACCTACCCCTTGCATCACATTTTCATACTGGGAAGACCTGACGTTCACGATCTCCCCCTATCTGCAAGCGGGGCCAATCACAACACACCTTATTGTCTTCAGTTGAACCAACCAATACGAATGCTTGAACATTAAGTACACATTGCTTTAGAGGCAAGTGGAAACATAACCAACCCTGTTACATGTGTATGTATATATATATATATATTTATATATATATATATATATATATACATATATGTGTGTATATATATGTATATACTTGTATATATATATATATATACATATATGTGTGTGTATATATATATATGTATATACTTGTATATATATATATACATATATGTGTGTATGTATATATGTATATATATGCATATATGTGTGTATGTATATATGTATATACATATATGTGTGTATATATGTATATACTTGTATATATATATATACATATATGTGTGTGTATATATATGTATATACTTGTATATATATATATATACATATATGTGTGTATGTATATATGTATATACATATATATATATATATACATATATGTGTGTATGTATATATGTATATACATATATGTGTGTATGTATATATGTATATACGTGTATGTGTGTATGTATGTATGTATGTATGTATGTATGTATGTATGTATGTATGTATGTATGTATATATGTATGTGTATATGTATATGTATATATATATACTGCTCAAAAAAATAAAGGGAACACTAAAATAACACATCCTAGATCTGAATGAATGAAATAATCTTATTAAATACTTTTTTCTTTACATAGTTGAATGTGCTGACAACAAAATCACACAAAAATAATCAATGGAAATCCAATTTCTCAACCCATGGAGGTCTGGATTTGGAGTCACACTCAAAATTAAAGTGGAAAACCAGACTACAGGCTGATCCAACTTTGATGTAATGTCCTTAAAAGTCAAAATGAGGCTCAGTAGTGTGTGTGGCCTCCACGTGCCTGTATGACCTCCCTACAACGCCTGGGCATGCTCCTGATGAGGTGGCGGATGGTCTCCTGAGGGATCTCCTCCCAGACCTGGACTAAAGCATCCGCCAACTCCTGGACAGTCTGTGGTGCAACGTGGCGTTGGTGGATGGAGCGAGACATGATGTCCCAGATGTGTTAAATTGGATTCAGGTCTGGGGAACGGGCGGGCCAGTCCATAGCATCAATGCCTTCCTCTTGCAGGAACTGCTGACACACTCCAGCCACATGAGGTCTAGCATTGTCTTGCATTAGGAGGAACCCAGGGCCAACCGCACCAGCATATGGTCTCACAAGGGGTCTGAGGATCTCATCTCGGTACCTAATGGCAGTCAGGCTACCTCTGGCGAGCACATGGAGGGCTGTGCGGCTCCCCAAAGAAATGCCACCCCACACCATGACTGACCCACCGCCAAACCGGTCATGCTGGAGGATGTTGCAGGCAGCAGAACGTTCTCCACGGCGTCTCCAGACTCTGTCACGTCTGTCACATGTGCTCAGTGTGAACCTGCTTTCATCTGTGAAGAGCATAGGGCGCCAGTGGCGAATTTGCCAATCTTGGTGTTCTCTTGCAAATGCCAAACGTCCTGCACGGTGTTGGGCTCTAAGCACAACCCCCACCTGTGGACGTCGGGCCCTCATACCACCCTCATGGAGTCTGTTTCTAACCGTTTGAGCAGACACATGCACATTTGTGGCCTGCTGGAGGTCATTTTGCAGGGCTCTGGCAGTGCTCCTCCTGCTCCTCCTTGCACAAAGGCGGAGGTAGCGGTCCTGCTGCTGGGTTGTTGCCCTCCTACGGCCTCCTCCACGTCTCCTGGTAGCGCCTCCATGCTCTCGACACTACGCTGACAGACACAGCAAACCTTCTTGCCACAGCTCGCATTGATGTGCCATCCTGGATGAGCCGCACTACCTGAGCCACTTGTGTGGGTTGTAGACTCCGTCTCATGCTACCACTAGAGTGAAAGCACCGCCAGCATTCAAAAGTGACCAAAACATCAGCCAGGAAGCATAGGAACTGAGAAGTGGTCTGTGGTCACCACCTGCAGAACCACTCCTTTATTGGGGGTGTCTTGCTAATTGCCTATAATTTCCACCTGTTGTCTATTCCATTTGCACAACAGCATGTGAAATGTATTGTCAATCAGTGTTGCTTCCTAAGTGGACAGTTTGATTTCACAGAAGTGTGATTGACTTGGAGTTACATTGTGTTGTTTAAGTGTTCCCTTTATTTTTTTGAGCAGCATATATATAGATATATATAGATATAGATATAGATATAGATATTATAGATATTATATATATAGATATTATATATATATATATAGATATTATATATATATAGATATAGATATTATATATATATATATAGATATTATATATATATATATATATATATATATATATATATGCGGGTATGTATATTTAAGCAATAAGGCCCAAGGAGGTGTGGTATATGGCCAATGTACCACAGCTAAGGGCTGTTCTTATGCGTGACACAGCCCTTAGACGTGGTATAATGGCCATATAACACAAACCCCCCAAAGTGCCTTATTGCTATTATAAACGGGTTACCAACATAATTATAGCAGGAAAAATAAATACAAATAAATTTGTCATACCAATGGTATATAGTCTGATATTTATTTTATTTTGTATTGAACCTGTATTTAACAAGGCAAGTCAGTTAAGACCAAATTCTTATTTACAATGACGGCCTCCACCGGCCAAACCCGGACGGCGCTGGGCCAATTGTATGCCGCCCTATGGGACTCCCAATCACGACTGGATGTGATACAGCCTGGATTTGAACCAGGGACTGTAGTGACAACTCTTGCACTGAGATGCAGTGCCTTAGACTGCTGCACCACTCGGGATATAACACAGCTGTCAGCCAATCAGCATTCTGGGCTCGAACCGCCCAGTTTATAAATGTAAATATATTTTTACCCAACAAAATATATGTGGGATTGGAAGTGATGCAGACAATTACATTGATAGAAGCTACAATCTATCCACAATATTAAAGCTGATCTAGCCACAATTTTTTTTTAAATATAATCTTCACTTTTAAGTCTGACAATATGTCTCCTCTTCACATTTTAACCACACATCAGTAACTTCCTGGTCTATTTCTTTGTCTCCTCCCCTTCCTGCAGACTACATGAAGATGGGGAACATGACTGGCACGGTGCGTAAACACACACCCACTCTGGAAGCTCTTCAGGTGCTATACCACCGCATGCGCTACGAGTACGACTTCTACAACTTCATCCGAAAGCAGTTTCACCTGATGAAGAAGAAGATTGGCCTCAAGTCGGTCTCCCGACCCACTGCCCACCAGGCCTCCTTCCTAAGAGAGCTGGCCGTCCGAACCACAGAGCCCCTTGACGAAGATGAGGAGCTGGAGACCGACCTTGAGGACGCCAACATCTGGTTCGTCCAGCCCTGACAGTTCCCGTGGCGACTGAAGACTTCACCAGCGGCTGGTTGGCATGAGAAGGGGGCGGGGAATACGCCCTGTCTGTCAGCATTCCCAGGAAGACGATTGGTTGGGGGTGTGTGGATCCTGATGCCCGTGTTTTTACGGGCTCCATTTTCCGTTTGGCTCGGACTCTCACGGCTGAGGACCTTGGGAGTGGGCGGATGGATGGATGGATGGACTAACTGCCATATTTAAAGATTGACTAGAATAATGGAATCTTTAAAAAGTTAACTTTGGTTGTTTTAAGGTTTGATTTGACTTGGTTTAGCTCAAATGTGACAGTGTCTATGCATAACAGAATCAGTTTACTTTGCTTAACAGACATGGAAATGATATAAGACGGTCAAATGGCAAGAAGAGCACCCAACTATGAATTCAGAGAATTCCAAATGTGCGTCTATGATTGGATTTGACATTTGTCAAACTGACAATGTATGAAGATGGGTTGAATATTTTGGGACATAACTAGGGAAATATTGAGGAAATATTATGTTGATTGGTGAAAATGTATGTTTGTCCTCAATTGTCGATGTTTCCATAAGACAGAGCATTAATGTTTGACATCCTACAACAACAAAAAACACTAAAATAAAAATATTTTTAAAAAGATAGAGCTGAAGGATGAAACATTTTAATCCAAAGCTTTACCTGAACTCACCAAATTAAATGACCATTTGTTAAGTCTTAACACACTGCACTTAATCTATTTGATGTTGTTCAACTTCAGATGTCTACTTTGTTTTCTCTGTTTCCAAACTCTCCTGACTCTCAGTTCTACAGTATTTCATAGTGCAGCCATGGTGTTACACTTTGGACATTTTAGATAACTCAACATCCAGATAATAAATAGCCACAACAACAAGCTATTACCTAGCATTAGTACCTACAGTATGCCATACAACATGCCGATCTAATATACAGATTGTGTAAAGGCCTATGTAGTCATTGTCATTCCGTGTGGATTTTCTTTTTGACAGTTTAATTTATTATTATTATTATGTATTCATTTGCATTCCAGATAAGATTCTCAGGAAAAAAAAGGTTTCTTACAAAGTTGAAATAATTTGTACTTTTAGGATTCTTACAACTATCTAGTTATTCATACTATCAAAGTTCCAAAATAAAATATGAACAACTTAAGGAAATGGCGGAACTGTTTTACGATGAATGGAATCCATGAATTTCAGTATCCTCAGATAGTTTTCAAAATAAAAACCTAACAATTGCAGTTGCTGTCTGTGCTTTCCCCCTCGTTCTTAATTATACAATAAAGGAGTGCTAGCCTATTGTTTTCCAATTCCAGAGTATACATTTAATGTACATTTACCCACCTATCTCTGGATCCATGAAAGAAATGCAGCCTCTGTTATGTGCTAACAACATGATGAACCAGAAGTACTAGGTTATTCCGGTGTAAGTGCTGTTCCAGTTCCACCTGATTAAGAAGAAAATTGGCCTCAAGTCGGTCTCCCGACCCCCTGCCCACCAGCCCTCCTTCCTGAGAGTAAAGGCCCAGTCTTCAACACCCCAGAGACCCTGAAGAAGGGTGACCAAGACCCCAACAGCTGGTTGGTTACCACAGAAAAAGATGACTCAACCATTGAGCAATGATCAAATCCGGAAAGAAAAGTTTACGTCAGTGTCAATGGAAACTGACAGTGTTCTAACTGATAACCGCCATTGTTGCTATTTTGGAGTCGGAAGCTTACTCCTCCATCAGATGTCACGTTGAATCTCTTGGGTGCCCTGAGAACTGCTGATATGGACAGTGGATGAGATTGGCTGGACGTGGTGTGATGAGGGGGCGTTTGCATTACAATCACAGAAGTAAGATTAGCCAATGCTGATCCCAACTTCAGTTTAAAATTAGAGACATGGATAGAGGGTTTGTGGGGGGTTGAAGGGATGAAGGAATTGGTGTGTTGAGAAGAAGACCAGGAGATGGGAGGGAATGTGGAGGGGTTGTTGGGGTCTACAGACTGTCTACAGCTATTGAGTCATTTGGGGAGTTGGCCCATAGAGAAATCAGCTCGCTTCCATGTGTTTGATGTAGCTCCCACATTGACCAGCAGATGGCGGCATCTCCGGTTCAGCTTGACTGACAGGTCACCCAAGACTTCAACTCTCCAGGTCACCTCTTGTGAACTCTGAAGACATTGTCCATATGGAAAATTAACATGAAGTAAATAGTCCACTATATCAAAACTCCACAAACAATGTCCATATGAAAAATATAGTGAATATGGGATTTAATGTGTGTCGCATACAACAGCCTTCTTGTTTATGGGCCATTTATTTCCACAGAACAGTGGTCACATTTGGCGGGAATATGGAGGTCAAGGACATAAGATTGTTTTGGGATCAGTGCCAGTGCCACTACCTAAAATACCAATGTAAGTGACAGGTAACCGAGTTTGTTCTAGTTTTCTTGGAGTAATGACGTAATGAGGCTCTCTGCACATCCACACTGCCTGTCAGACACTGCATAATGGAACCAAACTATTCCTGTTACTGGGTTATGTGTACATGTCACCATGGGTTTGTGCGTGCCTGCGTTTGTTCATGGGTGTGTGTGGGTGCGTGTGTGCATGCTTGTGTCAGTATGCTAGTCTAAGAGGGGTATCCTACGAAGCGAGCTAGATCTACTCAGGGTTTTCTAAAGCTAGTCAGCTTCAGTTAGTTTCACATTCCAGCTCCGGCTTCATCTGTACTATGATGGTGGATATTGCTCGTCCACCTGCCGCTAACTCTAGCAGGCTTATAACTGCGCGTGCATGTCACACATGGCTAGTCGAACGAATAACTCTTCATTGAGACAATCCTGAAACATCAATCTATGGGCGAGTCAGCGCCACATTTTCATTTGTGCCAAAATCAAAATGAAATAATAGTTATCTTGCATATTCAGCAGGCTATGTTGTGAAATAGGATTCTAGAAGTGCTGTCTTTACACGTTAATGCCGCTTTGGTGTGCTTATCAATGCGCAAATACCTGTTTTCCCATTCCTATTGATCATAGAAAAGTTTTACATTGCTTGAAGTTTAAAATGCATTCTGTATGTGTAATGTGATATATTTCAACATTACTGTTTTTTAACAACAACAAAAAAAGTATTTGATTAACCAAATATTTAATCAGTCATCTTCCTCAAATTAGGGGGATGATGATGCAATCTTTGCAAGAGGGAGGGAATCTGATTTCATTGGTCCTCAACTCGTTGCTCAGTCATTTCATTCAGGGTAAGTGGAGTTAGCCGTGAGTTAGCTTGCCTCTGAGCAGGTTTGTTCTGAAGGAATCGTTGCCATAGAAATTTACCTGGCTAAAAGGTGAGCCACTTTCGTATGACCGGTTATCCCGAGTTGACCAAAGTGACTTTGCTAACTCCTCAAACCTGCTTCGTAGGATACCCATAAGGTCAGTATGCCGTAGATCAAATGAGCCTGACTTAGGTATTTATGTTGCTGCTATTTCTGTTACATACTGCTCCTCACACACACACTCCTCTCCCTCTCTCTTTCTTCCCCCGGGGCCCATGCACCAGCTCATCACTCTTTCTCAGAAACCTTGGCCTGCAAGCGCTGGTTTCCTTCTCCTTCTCTCCCACCCTCTTTTCCTTACCCTTCGCTCTGTCACAAGCCTCACTGCATAGGGTCTAATGGTGACCAGGCTGTGTATACCACTACAAAGCCTACCACTGATAGCATAAAATGTGTGCGTACAAGTGAAGTCTGTATCAGTCAGTGTGTCTGGTAGAGACACATACACCACAGATACTCCGGAAGCTAATACTTGAGCAATCCAGATGACTGACTACTGTGTTTGAGGTAGTGTGTTTGTGGCTGTGGTGTAGAAGATGGAGCTGGCAGTGAAGACCCCCTCCTCCCCTCTCCAGCAGCGAATGGAAAGCTGTGTGTGTTGATGGGCTGGTCTTGGGCTCACTCCACACACACAGTAACTCTGTATACACACTCTGTCCTCCACAGACATAATACAAAATTAAAGGCATGAGCTGGCGCACACCAGTGGCAGTCGATGTTGATTTGTTTAATGAGTATGGCCTCATTTCTATTACAGCATATTGGATGACTGTCATTCATATTCCATTCACCCAGCTCAATGTAACATCGATGGGTTTAGACTACTACATGATACTCACATTTTACCTATACCCATCATGAGGTTGCTACAACCTAGCCTATGAATGAAAGTGTATAATGTAGGTGCACAGGTCGAGAGAAATTAGAGTAATCAAGGTGACAGACAGTGACACATTCAACACCACTTGCCTGCATCTAGCTGATATAGGGTGTAATCATTAGTCCAACAGTTGCAAATGTGAGTTTCTACTAGACAAATTCAGGTATGTTTATCTCTGTTTTGTTCTGTTTGAGAAATGTTTTTGTGCTGGGGAAGAGGAGCTTTCTCTTTTGGAGCTGTGAGATTATATAGAATACTGTATAAAGGCTTTATGAACACATTTTATTTAACTAGGCAAGTCAGTTAAGAACAAATTCTTATTTACAATGACAGCCTAGGAACAGTGGGTTAACTGCCTTGTTCAGGGGCAGAATGAGAGATTTTTACCTTGTCAGCTCAGGGATTTGACCCTGCAACCTTTCTGTTACTGGCCCAACGCTCTAACCACTAGGCTACCTGCTACCCAAAGGACATTAAGAAGTCTAGAAACCTAGCTACCTGAATGAACCAGGAGAAAGGCCACAATATTTGTTAGACATCTCCTTTTAATTTCCCTTCAAATGAAAAATGTTTAATAATAACATGAAACCTACAAAAATACACATTAACAATCAATTAAATGATTGTTAGACTGTTAAAACAAACAAAAAACAGATGGCAATTGCATCAGTTGCTTTTTTTGATTAGGATGTTTTATAGATTTCCAATGTCAGGATACCAAATATCAGAGCCGTGTATGTTCGTTTACACAGTATATTGCCTGTTTATGTTTAAGAATGAATTTAAAGCAGATCATAGGGTTCATCGTCACATCTTTGGTCAAAAACATCATGGTTTAAAGAGTAATCAGAACTTTTCAAAACATGAACAAAATCCATTCTGTCATTTGATAAATACAGCAATGTCTTTCTTCCATCTTTTCATCCGGCAACTATGCTCCCAACACAGAGAAAGAAGTCTACTTGATCCTTTTCTGGATGGGAGACTAGAATGTAGCTTACTTCATTTATATTCATGCACACCCACACACACTCACTTCTTTTAAGGTAGTCCATCGCATCCGAACACGCAAAAACAAACACAGGCGCAAGTGCACATGTGCACACGTCGGGACATCGGGCGATGACATGGAAACCATCCACTAGGGGCAACAGTGAACGCTGTTACCTTCAAGCTGGTTTCGGATTTGCTAGGGCGTTGTGGATGGAGATGGTGGCTGGGAGTACGCATCTGCCTCTGGTGCATAAGCATATGCCTCTGGTGCCAAAGGTTGTGTGTTGAACGTAGCAATAGAAAGTAGTTTGTGAGATTTTTGTTTTAAGCCTATCCCAAACCTTTACCCTTACCTTAACCATTAGGAGTTAATACCTAAGCTTAAGATTTCTGAGTGAATGCCTAAACTTAACCCTAACCTTAAAAATGTGGAGTTAATGCCTAAACCTAACCTTTAGCATTTTGAAATGTAACGTTTGGAACAACTTCAAAATTTGACGTTTGAGAAACATGGATGAAAGTCTAATTCTGATGTGAGACTGTGAGAGGTAGTTGGCACACAGAGTAAGTGAAGGGTATTATCAAAGGCATCGTAAATGACATGGATTTGTTTTTAAACATCACAGAGATCTAGAGAGAAAAAACTACAGCTACAGTGCATTTGGAAAGTACTCAGACCCCTTGATTTTTTACACATTTTGTTACATTACAGCCGTATTCTAAAATTGATTTAATTGTTATTTTCCCTAATCTACACAAAAACAGGTTTTTAGAAATGTTTGCAAATGTATTACGAATAAAAACTGCAATTTCACATTTACATGACTATTCAGACCCTCTACTCAGTACTTTGTTGAAGCACTGTTGGCAGCAATTACAATGTCAAGTCTTTTTGGGAATGAAGCTACAAGCTTGGCACACCTGTATTTGGGGAGTTTCTCCCATTCTTCTCTGCAGATACTCTCAAGTTCTGTCAGGTTGGATGGGGAGCGTCAGCTATTTTCAGGTCTCTCCAGAGATGTTCGATCAGGTTGAAGTCCAGGCTCTGGCTAGGCCACTCAAGAGACTTGTCCCGAAGCCACTCCTGCGTTGTCTTGGTTGTGTGCTTAAGGTTGTTGTCCTGTTGGAAGGTGAACTTTCACCCCAGTCTGAGGTAGTGAGCGCTCTGGAGCAGGTTTTCATCAAGGATGTCTCTGTAATTTGCTCTGTTCATCTTTGGCTCAATCCTGACTAGTCTCCCAGTCCCTGCAGCTGAAAACAGCCCCACAGCATGATGCTGCCACCACCATGTTTCACTGTAGGGATGGTGCCAGGTTTCCTCCAGACGTGACAGTTAGCATTCAGGCCAAAGAGTTCAATCTTGGTTTCATCAAACCAAAGAATCTTGTTTCTCATGGTCTGAGAGTCCTTTATGTGTATTTTTGCAAACTCCAAGCAGGCTGTCATGTGCTTTTTACTGAGGAGTGGCTTGCGTCTGGCCACTCTACCATAAAGGCCCGATTGGTGGAGTACTGCAGAGATGGTTGTCCTTCTGGAAGGTTCTCACATCTCCACAGAGGAACTCTGGAGCTCTGTCAGATTGACCATTGGGTTCTTGGTCATCTCCCTCCCTGACCACCTCCCAATTGCTCAGTTTGGCCAGGCGGCCAGCTCTAGGAAGATTCTTCGTGGTTCCAAACTTCTTACGTTTAAGAATGATGGAGGCCACTGTGTTCTTGAGGACCTTCAATGCTGCAGACATTTTTTGGTACCCTTCCCCAGATCTGTGCCTCGACACAATCCTGTCTTGGAGCTCTACGGACAATTCCTTCGACCTCATGGCTTGGTTTTTGCTCTGACATGCACAGCCAACTGTGGGACCATATATATACAGGTGTGTGCCTTTCCAAATCATGTCCAATCAATTGAATTTACCACAGATGGACTCCAATCAAGCTGTAGAAACATCTCAAGGATGATCAATGGAAACAGGATGCACCTGAGCTCAATTTCGAGTCTCATAGCGAAGGGTTTGAATACTTATGTAAATAAGGTTCCTTTTTTTGGGCAATTGTTTTTCTGAAAATCTAGGAAGATTCTTCGTGGTTCCAAACTTCTTACGTTTAAGAATGATGGAGGCCACTGTGTTCTTGAGGACCTTCAATGCTGCAGACATTTTTTGGTACCCTTCCCCAGATCTGTGCCTCGACACAATCCTGTCTTGGAGCTCTACGGACAATTCCTTCGACCTCATGGCTTGGTTTTTGCTCTGACATGCACAGCCAACTGTGGGACCATATATATACAGGTGTGTGCCTTTCCAAATCATGTCCAATCAATTGAATTTACCACAGATGGACTCCAATCAAGCTGTAGAAACATCTCAAGGATGATCAATGGAAACAGGATGCACCTGAGCTCAATTTCGAGTCTCATAGCGAAGGGTTTGAATACTTATGTAAATAAGGTTCCTTTTTTTGGGCAATTGTTTTTCTGAAAACCTGTTTTGCTTTGTCATTATGGGGTATTGTGTGTAGATTGATGAGGATGTTTTGTTATTTAATCCATTTTAGAATAAGGCTGTAACGTCACAAAATGTGGAAAAAGAGAAGGAGTCTGAATACTTTCCAAATACACTGTGTATTATCACAGTGAGATCCTATGGTGGATGCCCTGAGATACACAAACACTATGCACTTTTCTCTCTCTGTGTGTGTGTGTGTGTGTGTGTGTGTGTGTGTGTGTGTGTGTGTGTGTGTGTGTGTGTGTGTGTGTGTGTGTGTGTGTGTGTGTGTGTGTGTGTTTGTGTTTGTGTTTGTGTGTGTGTGTGGACTTCAGATTAACAAAGTACACTTTAAATGACCTAACAATAGCATTGTCTGTAACACAGCCAAAATCAGCTGCAGTAGATGATCATCGAGCTGAATAGAGGTAACTAAATCACAGTCTCAGTCAGTGAAATATCAAATTTCACACGCACACACACATGCATGCACACACACTTCCTACGTAGAACCTGCACACTCTTTCTTTCTCGCTCTCAATCTCTCGCACACGCATTCATTAGTGGCTGTGATTGGAAGGCACACGTGACGTGAATGTCGATCATGAGGCTCAGTTTCATGTGGCTCTCATCAGGAGACTGAGATGTGGTGAATAAAGGGCCTTCACTTCCCTTCCCTCAGCTGCAGCCAAGGAACTCAGAGGTTGGCTGCGTTTGGTTGGCTCATCCAGAGCATACCAGCTCTGAAATTGGCCACTTTGCAGAACAAAATGTAAAAAAACACTTTATTACAAAAAGTCCTACTAAGGTTCCAAATTCGATGTTGTTTGTTTTGTTGGTTTCTTGGCATCGCTTCCAGTAGTATCTATTCCTACCCCCTCTCTATCCGTCTGGTTGGTGGTGAGGTGTATCCCTCAGGGCTTGCCGTCCAACTAGTTGCTCTGGATCTAGTTCATCTCCACCCCCTCCTCAGGGTATTTCGTTCCCTGATCAGGGCTAGTCTTCCTGCCTAGAGCCTCAGCCTCCTCCATGGTGCTGGTCAAGGGCTCACCCAGGGTCTCTGGTAACAACAGGGTCAGAACACCTATTATAAACGCCAGGATCCCCACAATCAGCTATGGGAGAGGAGAGGAAAGCAAAGAGAGGAGAAAAAGAAAGTGTTCATTGAAGAACTAAAATGTGTCATCATAATCACAATACATGCTCTATCTACAGTGTCCGTCCGTCTGTCCGTCTGTCATTTACCTGTGGTAGGTATTGCCAGATGTCAGCTAGGTAGACACAGAAAGGAGCCACGATGCTGCCCACACGACACATCATACTGCCACTGCCCACCGCCAGGGACCTGAGGGGAGAACACCCCCCACCACACACACACACACACACACACGCGCGCGCGCGCACACACACACACACACACACACACACACACACGTTCTATAATTGATCGCATCTGTTAGGATACATGAAGAATGTTGGATACATAAAGCTGACAGTGTGTACCGTACCTGATGATAGTTGGGTAGAGCTCACAGGTGTAGAGGTAGATGAGGCCAAAGGCTATGGCAATGGCAAACTTCCCTGTCATACTGAGGATGATGACTAACACCTCATTGTCCTGCAGCACAGAGGGAGAGGGGTGGGACAGAGTAGATAAATAAATAGGAGAGAGAGAAATACATTGAAGATAAATAAATAGAAGAGAGAGAGAGAGAGAGAGAGAGAGAGCAATCAACAACAGTGCAACTCTAAACACTAATAAACATCTGTTACCTGATTACCCAGGTCCCAGCCAATCACATCACAGCATCAGTCAACAATGAGTTAATCGAGCTGGAACACACCATTTCAACATGAGGAAATAAGCTACAATGTCTGATCTTTAAACTGAGATATATAGTAGTAACTCTGTGATTGAAAAAAGGGTTTGACTTTGAGGTTTGCTTTGCTTTAAGCCCAGTGAAGGAGGGAAGTACAGCACCACCCCTTCCACTCTTTCTCTCTCTCCTTCTCCTCCTCACTTCTCTCTGTCTCTGGTATCCTTCCCTGGCTGAGCTATCTGCTCATGTAATTGGAGCTGTGTGGTATGTGACCTACTCAGCCAAAGCTGCCTCCCACTCCACAGCAAGCACCCAACACATTGCCTCACATCTGAGCAATTCCACTTGTGCATGTGTGTGTGCCTGCATACATTCATCTGTGTGTGTGTGTGTGTGTGTGTGTGTGTGTGTGTGTGTGTGTGTGTGTGTGTGTGTGTGTGTGTGTGTGTGTGTGTGTGTGTGTGTGTGTGTGTGTGTGTGTGTGTGTAAAAGAGGCTGGGGTTGCAGTAGTACTCCACTCCAGCTCAACCATATCAGACCCAGTGCACCTGCAGGACTATAACTCAGGCTGTTGCCATGCTGCAACAGATCCACAGTAAACTATACTGTAACAGGCCTCTCTCTCTGTTGGCCAGGAGCTCTGGCCTGCAGCTGCTATGGACCATTACTAACATATATGGAGATCCCTCCCTGCTGATGATGGAAAACAAGTGGCTACTGCTAGAGCGAACCTGTTAAAGCAGAATCCCACCACTTAAACATGAGTGCATGCACACAAGCACACAAAAATATATTGGCCTTTGTCACATGTAGCCTATAGGGCAGGGATCATCAACTAGATTCAGCTGCAGGCCAATTTTTTTCCTGTGTGGTTGGTCAGGGGGACGGAACATAGTTCTCAAATAATTTGTAGACTGAGCCCAAACAGTAACAAGGTTTGAAATGATTATGTTTCAGTCAGATATTTGTGATTGTATACAATAATATCTCTCTATTATGCGTGGGAATACTTTAGAACAGATTAACAAAAATAAAATCACTTGGAGCTGATTTGCTGGTCTTTTATGTCCAGCAATAAAAATAAAAAAAATATTTGGAGGGTCAAATAATAAAATCACCCGCAGGCCAAATGCAGCCTAGCGGGCTGCAGGTTAGGGAACCCTGCTATAGGGTATGACTCCTTGTTGGCCGGGTCTGGTTAAGGTCAATTCAATGGGTGCGTTCAAGTGGATCACTTTTGTCAAGTCGATGGTCACCTCTTTTCAAAGTGCATTGCATTATGGGGATATAATTTGTCGGACTTACGTATGTCGACTGCATGAATTTAACAAAAATCGTGTGATCAAAGGTCATCAGGTTGACTGCAGTCGACTGCAAGTTTCTGAAGTTGCTCTTCACCGACTTCATACTGCAGCCATCACCTGTATTATGGGAGACTCTATTGTGAATCAATCATTAGGATGTTTTTGTTTGACCCACGCGAACATGACCAAAGACGTGACTGAAACAGGAAACAAATTTGCAGAAATTCAGGTATACAGTGGATATGTACAAATGAATGTGATATTTGAGGCTTTCCCTCTCACCAATTGAGTGTTCAATGTGCACACATATATTTTCAGTTTGTGAGTGTGTGATAATGGGGGTTGAAGACCAGTCTAGCTAACACCAACCTCTCTACGTCCTTGGGTCGTGCGTCAGCTAGGCTAGTTGGAGACATGTTTATTTCAACAAGATAAAAAAAAAACATTTCTAAACAATGGCAATACTGCCATGTTGCACTGAGCCTTGCAGTTGGAAAACCACATGTGTGTCCGACTGTCACAGATAAATCTCCCCCGATTTCTCTCCTCGACTTTCGTCTACAGTCAGCTGCTTTCACCTTACCACTCAAACCAGCCACTTTTTGGACCCTTTCAAAAATGGGGGTATTAAAATATTTGACATTTGTAGCACAAATCAATGTAAGGAGACCAACAAAAATTACGTAAAAACTTTACAAAAAGGATAACATTCCTTTAAAAAGTGTTGTTGTGACCAAATGATGCAGCGTTGGATTATATCATTTTTCTTTTGTCATGGTGAAGGACCATAAAACCTAATTGAATGGATATGCTATGGGAGCAGAGTTCAGAGTTCAGAATTCAAAGTTTGGATGTAATTGAGCGGTAAGGTACAGGGACATGGGGTGCTGAAAGGGATTTTTGAGAGGGACAATGGGGTCTGTGATAAGCAAGAAGGTAGAATGGGTCAGGTAAGGGTTAGGGTTAAAGTTAGGGCTAGGGTTAAGTCCAAGGATATTGTTAAGGCTAGGGTAAGGCCGGGTGAAGCAGTGATACCCAATTCCCCACCTACTGATATTACTGGAAATTCACTACAATGATACTCAGCTCAGTTACTGTATGTTAAACACTGATCTTTCTGTCTGGGAGAATACAAGCATTCCCAGGTTCCGTAGGCATAAGGCACGGTTTACTGTGACAGAATTGTGGGTTGTGGCCATTCTAAATACAGTTGAAGTCGGAAGTTTACATACACCTTAGCCTAATACATTTAAACTCAGTTTTTCACAATTCCTGACATTTAATCCAAGTAAAAATTCCCTATCTTAGGTCAGTTAGGATCACCACTTTATTTTAAGAATGTGAAATGGCACAATAATAATAGAGAGAATGATTTATTTGAGCTTTTATTTCTTTCATCACATTCCCAGTGGGTCAGAAGTTTACATACACTCAATTAGTATTTGGTAGCATTGCCTTTAAATTGTTTAACTCGGGTCAAACGTTTCAGGTAGCCTTCCACAAGCTTCCCACAATAAGTTGGGTGAATGGTGAATTTTGGCCCATTCCTCCTGACAGAGTCAGGTTTGTATGCCTCCTTGCTCGCACACGCTTTTTCAGTTCTGCCCACAAATGCTCTATAGGATTGAGGTCAGGGCTTTGAAATGGCCACTCTAATACCTTGATTTTGTTGTCCCTAAGTCATTTTGCTACAACTTTGGAAGTATGCTTGGGGTCATTGTCCAAAGAGGAGACCCGATGTCTTGAGATGTTGATTCAATATATCCACATAATTTTCCTACCTCATGATGCCATCTATTTTGTGAAGTGCACCAGTCCCTTTTCGCACCAAAGTACGTTCATCTCTAGGAGACAGAACGCGTCTCCTTCCTGAGGCAGTATGACGGCTACGTGGTCCCATTGTGTTTATACTTGCGTACTATTGTTTGTACAGATGAACGTGGTACCTTCAGGCATTTGGAAATTGGTCCCAAGGATGAACCAGACTTGTGGAGGTCTACAATTTGAAGTTTTAAATATAAGTTTGAAATACATCCACAGGTACACCTCCAATTGACTCTAATTATGTCAATTAGCCTATCAGAAGCTTCTAAAGTCATGACATAATTTTCTGGAAATTTCCTTGTCGTTTAAAGGCACAGTCAACTTAGTGTATGTAAACTTCTGACCCACTGGAATTGTGATACAGTGAATAATAACTGAAATAATTTGTCTGTTAACAATTGTTGGAAAAATGACTTGTGTCATGCACAAAGTAGATGTCCTAACCGACTTGCCAAAACTATAGTTTATTTACAAGAAATTTGTAAAGTGTTTGAAAAACGAGTTTTAATGACTCCAACCAAAGTGTATGTTAACTTCCAACTTCAACTGTACTTGCTCAGACTATATTTGCAATATCTTTCCTAAAGAGTAGTGAGTGAACCACTGTTGATGTATGTGAAGTTTGGCCCATGCTGTGGTTTTTCACTGTTTCCTTATGTGTACTGGTCCTTAACCAGGCGAAGTGTACCCAGAAAAGCAAAGAGAGAGCAAATACACTGCACATAAAAATGAAAAGAAAATTGGCCAAATATGTATTACGGAATGTATTTCCAATGTATATCACAATATATGTTAAAAGCATTGTAAAATGTATTTAATGCATGTAAAAAAAAATGCATTAAAGAGTATTTTATAATATATTTTCACATGTACCTATCAAAATATTTGGAAAATATATTTTTAAATGTATTTGGAAATGTTTTGTCAAATATATTCCAACATGCAATTAAATGTATTTGTAAGAAAAACCTATGGCAAATATAATAAATTGTCCAAATCAAATTGTAACGAAATTACAGTCTTAATTGTTCAACTTTAGTAGGCATTACATGTACTTGGTATCACATGTACTTATGTCAATCTCATTAAGACTGCAGAACTGGCAGTGTCCACACTTAACCTTTAATTACAGAATAGAAGATAACACATTAAATGGCATGACAATCTGGCAAAGCGTTACAGACCAAGCCACGCCCCCACAAGCCACGCCTCCAAGTCTTCTAACAGGTGGCGCCCGCTACAATATATTTTGTCAAAATGCATTTTTATTGTACTTGACACATACAGTACCAGTCAAAAGTTTGGACTAGCCTACTCATTCCAGGGTTTTTCTTTATTTTTACTATTTTCTACATTGTAGAATAATAGTGAAGACATCAAAACTATGAAATAACATATATGGAATCATGTAGTAACCAAAGAAGTTACAGGTGTGGCATATTAAGAAGCTGATTAAACAGCATGATCGTTATACAGGTGCACCTTGTACTGGGGACAATAAAAGGCCACTCTAAAATGGGCAGTTTTGTCACACAACACAATGTCACAGATGTCTCAAGTTTAGAGGGAGAGTGCAATTGGCATGCTGACTGCATAAATGTCCACCAGAGGTGTTCCCAGAGAATTTAAGGTTAATTCCTCTACCGTAAGCTGCCTCCAATGTCGTTTTAGAGATTTTGGCAGTACGTCCAACCGGCCTCAAAAACAGCAGACCACATGCAACCACGCCAGCTCAGGACCTCCACATATGGCTTCTTTACCTGCGGGATCGTCTGAGACCAGCCACCCGAACAGCTGATGAAACTGAGGAGAATTTCTGTCTGTAATAAAGCCCTTTTGTGTGGAAAAACTCATTCTCCCAAGTGTGTGGGCCTATGCCCTCCCAGGCTCACCCATGGCTGCGCCCCTTCCCAGTCATGTGAAATCCATAGATTTATAGAATCCATAGAATTTATTTCAATTTCCTTATATAAACTGTAACTTAGTAAAATCGTTGAAATTGTTGCATGATGCATTTATATTTTGTTCAGTATAGTTTGTTGTCATTAGTTCCAGTACAGTACAACATTAATACAATTTTTGTTGATTGGAAACAACAGCTCTATATTCATTTCTGTTTTATTCACCTGCAAGAAAGCATGTTCCTTTAAGAGTGACTGATGACGTCACAGCTAGCGCAAGCTCGCAGTGTTAATTAGCCTAACTCAGCTATCACAGCAGATATCGCAGATCAACAGAATCATTTTCAAAGGAGAGACAATCATCATTCCTACCAGTCTCAGAGAAGAGATTTTGACAAAGATCCATGCTGGACACATGGACATGGAAAAGTGCAAACAGAGAGCATATGACATTTTGTTTCAGCCCGGGATGTGCAAACAAATAGAGGACATTGTTGGTAAATGCCCCACCTGTCTTGAACTACGCCCCTCAAACGCCAAAGAGCCAATGTTACATCACCACATCTGCAGCTGAAAGCAGACTTTGCCAGGCATGGCATCGTAGAGACTATCATATCTGACAGTCAAAGGAGTTTGAATCCTTCACAAAAGCATGGGATTTCACACACATCACCAAAAGCCCACATTACCTTCAAAGTAATGGCCTTGCTGATCTGAGCTTCAACCTGAGGTCGTCAGCTACAAGGAAATCCATGCGAAGCGTGCACAGAGACAACACCAAAAGCGATACAGAGAGTCAGTTAGAATCGAGGAGCATGGCTACCAGCAGTGATCATCCAGCCAGCTGAAACTGAACGTTCATATCATGTCCGCACCGCAGAAGGAGCGGTGTACCGCTGCAATCGGCCTCACCTACTGAACACAAAAGAACACACTGACCAGATGAACTGTTTCTCTGAAAGAGAACGTGATGGACTTAACACACACCCACACCATACTTACCTGCAACACCACAAGAAATGTTGACTGACACAGAAGCATGCTCAGCTTCATACCACACAGGGTCTGGAAGAGAGGTCAAGCTGTAGAGCTGTCCTAGACCTGTAACATGTCAAAGGGTGTAGGCGGATCGCTGCCCTAAAAGATTTACAGACTATTAACTTGCTATTGAAAAGTTAACTTGAAATGCTTTGGTATTGTATTTGCTTGAAATGTTGAGATGTCATTGCTACAGTGAAAAGCTGAGGTGCTGAGAAATCTTGGCTCTAAAAGTAACAGTATGTTGAATCATTGTTTCAGAGTCCCCTTTTTGTTTCCAAGATGGCGTAGCAGTCGGACGTGTGTTTTGTCTTGTCCAGTGTAAATCTATTTTTTTCCTTGTTTTTTCGTATATACCTCGTATATATTTTAATATCACTTTCCATCTACGGACTGAACATACTCTCTTGCAACACGCCTCACCCAATGTGGTATGGATCCGCTATTTTTTATACTTAAGAACCGGAACCCCCATCAAAAGCTAGCCAGCTAACTGGCTACTAGCTAGTAGTCAGTTAGCCATTGCTAGGCCCATCTGCTAGGCCCATCTCCCAGCTAGCTGCAGAGGCCCATCAGCCACTCTTTGGGCTACAATACTTATTTTGCCAATTGGACCGGACTACCAACGTAATTCTGCCCGAGGGGGATTTTTCAACTGACTCCTCCGTTGCGACATCCCCAGAATGCCCACCCGCTAGCCTAGCTAGCCTTGCTAGGCTCATCTGCTAGGCCCATCTCCCGGCTAACCGTAGAGGTCCATCAG
The DNA here is from genome assembly GCF_901001165.1 of Salmo trutta. NCBI lineage: Eukaryota > Metazoa > Chordata > Actinopteri > Salmoniformes > Salmonidae > Salmo > Salmo trutta. The sequence goes on along the minus strand of NC_042991.1, from coordinate 1,356,488 downwards.
CCTCTCCTTGGACTTCAATACCTATTTGCAGACTGGCCTGGACCCCCACCGACCCATCACGACTGGACTACAGACGTGATTTGCCTGAGGGGGTCTCTCAACTGGCTCCTCCATTGCGATGTCCCCTGAATGCCCATCCGCTAGCCTGCTATCCGCGGCCCACTAGCTGTCTAGAGCACATCGGACTGTTAGCTTAAGAGGCCCATCGGACAAATTCTTTGGCCACTATACCTATTTTGCCAATTGGCCTGGTTTACCACACGGAGCCCTGCTGATCCGTCTGCCAACGTAACTGCACGAGGGGGCCACAACAGACTTTCTTCCGTCATGACGTCCCTCAAAGGCCCTTCTGCTAGCTTGCTAGCCCCGGCCCGCTAGCTGCCTGAAGCCACTCACTGGACTCCTATGATCACTCGGCTACACATGCCTCTCCCTAACGTCGATATGCCTTGTCCATTGCTGTTTTAGATAGTAATTATTGCCTTATTTCACAGTAGAGCCACTAGCCCTGCTCAATAAGCCTTAGTTAACACTTTAGTTCCACCTCCCACACATGCGGTGACATCACCTGGTTTAAATGATATTTCTAGAGACAATATCTCTTTCATCGGCACTCTATGCACAGGTTTACCCCCAATGTATTCACATCCTACCATACCCTTGTATGTATATTATGCCTTGAATCTATTCCACCATGTCCAGAAATCTGCTCCTTTTACTCTCTGTTCTGAACGTACTCGACGTCCAGTTATTTTAGCCTTTAGCCGTACCCTTATCCTACTCCTCCTCTGTTCCTCTGGTGATGTGGAGGTTAATTCAGGCCCTGCAGTGCCTAGCTCTACTCCCATTCCCCAGGCGCTCTCATTTGTTGACTTCTATAACCGTAAAAGCCTTGGTTTCATGCATGTTAACATTAGAAGCCTCCTCCCTAAGTTTGTTTTATTCACTGCCCTAGCACACTCTGCCAACCCGGATGTCCTAGCCGTGTCTGAATCCTGGCTTAGGAAGACCACCATAAACCCTGAAATTTTTATCCTTAACTATAACATTTTCCGACAAGATAGAACTGCCAAAGGGGGCAGAGTTGCAATCTACTGCAGGGATAGCTTGCAATGTTCTCTCTTACTATACAGGTCTGTGCCCAAACAATTTGAGCTTCTACTTTTAAAAATCCACCTCTCCAGAAACAAGTCTCTTACCGTTGCCGCTTGCTATAGACCACCTTCTGCCCCCAGCTGTGCCCTGGATACCATATGCGAATTGATTGCCCCCCCATCTATCTTCAGAGTTCGTGCTGCTAGGTGAACTAAACTGGGACATACTTAACACCCCGGCCATCCTACAATCTAAGCTTGATGCTCTCAGTCTCACACAAATTATCAATGAACCCACCAGGCACAACATCAAATCCGTAAACACGGGCATCCTCATAGATATCATCCTAAACAACCTGCCCTCAAAATACACCTCTGCTGTCTTCAACCAGGATCTCAGCGATCACTGCCTCATTGCCTGCGTCCGTAATGGGTCTGCGGTCAAGCGACCACCCCTCATCACTGTAAAACGCTCCCTAAAACACTTCAGCGAGCAGGCCTTTCTAATCGACCTGGCTGGGTATCCTGGAAGGATATTGACCTCATTCCGTCAGTAGAGGACGCCTGGTTGTTCTTTAAAAGTGCTTTGCTCACCATCTTAAATAAGCATGCCCCATTCCAAAAATGTAGAACCAGGAACAGATATAGCCCTTGGTTCACTCCAGACCTGACTGCCCTTGACCAGCACACCGGCGTACTGCATTAGCATCGAATTGCCCCCATGATATGCAACTTTTCAGGGAAGTTAGGAACCAATATACACAAGCAGTTAGGAAATCAAAGGCTAGCTTTTTCAAACAGAAATTTGGATCCTCTAACACTAACTCCAAAAAGTTCTGGGACACTGTAAAGTCCAAGGAGAATAAGAGCACCACCTCCCAGCTGCCCACTGCACTGAGGCTAGGAAACACTGTCACCACCGATAAATCCACGATAATTGAGAATTTCAATAGCCCTGCTACCCCGACCCCGGTCAACAGCCCTGCACCCCTCACTGCAACTTGCCCAAGCCTCCCCCATTTCTCCTTCACCCAAATCCAGATAGCTGATGTTCTGAAAGAGCTGCAAAATCTGGAACCCTACAAATCAGCAGGGCTAGTCAATCTGGGCCCTCTCTTCCTACATTTTTCCACCGAAATTGTTAAAACCCCTATTACTAGCTTGTTCAACTTCTCTTTCATAATGTCTGAGATCCCCAAAGATTGGAAAGCTGCCGCGGTCATCCCCCTCTTCAAAAGGGGAGACACTCTAGACCAAAACTGCTAAGACCTATATATATCCTACCCTGCCTTTCTAAGGTATTCGAAAGCCAAGTTAACCTCTACGGGCTAGGGGGCAAAATTGAGAATTTTGAAAAAAATATGTGCCCATTTTTAACTGCCTCCTACACCAACTCAGAAGCTAGGATATGCATATTATGAACATATTTGGATAGAAAACACTCTGAATTTTCTAAAACTGTTTGAATGGTGTCTGTAAGTATAACAAAACTCATATGGCAGGCAAAAACTTGAGAAGAATACAACCAAGAAATGAGAATTTTGTGGCTGTACTATTTTCGAGACATTGCTAATAGATCACACAGTGACAAAGGATTCATTTCGCACTTCCTACGGCTTCCACTAGATGTCAACGATCTTTATAAAGTTGTTTGAAGCGTCTATGATGAACAGAGACCGGATGACAAGGAAGAGAAGTTGACGTCCCTGGGATGTCGTCACTTCATTATTGCGCGCACCTGCGCGTTCATGTGAGTTCATGTGAGGCGAGACATTTATCAAAAACGGTTTTCAAGACATAGGAGAGGTCGGGTTGAAATATTACTGATGTTTCACGTTAAAAATGGCCCTAAAGATTGATGCTAAACAACGTTTGACATGTTTGAACGAACGTAAATAGATTTTTTTTTAACTTTTCGTCGTGACTTACCCCCCCCCGCCCTACTTTTGAGGAGCCTACTGAACGCCTAACAACATGGAACATCTTGGAGTTATTTGGACATAAATTATGAACTTTGTCGAAAGAAACCACATTTGTTGAGGACCTGGGATGCCCGGAAGTGCCTTCTGATGAAGATAATCAAAGGTAAGGAATTATTTACAATATTATTATTGATATTAGATGGTTACAAGATGGTGCTAACCTATATATCCTAGCCTATTGTTCTTAGCTTAGCACCCCGTTTATTGCAAAGTGTGATTTCCCAGCAAAGTTATTTTGAAATATGGCAATGCGGTAGCATTTACGAGATGTTAATCTATAATTCTTTGAATGACAATATTATAATTTACCAATGTTTTCGAATAGTAATTTTGTAAATTGGAACGCTGATTCACCGGAAGCATTTGAGGGAAAAAAAATCTGAATTTCACCGCTACTGTAAAATGCTGTTTTTGGATATAAATATGAACTTGATGGAACAAAAAATGCATGTATTGTATAACATAATGTCCTAGGAGTGTCATCTGATGAAGATTGTCAAAGTGCATAATTTTAGCTGGTTATCTGCTTTTGGTGACGCCTGTCTTTGAATTGACAAAACATTACACACAGCTATTTTCAATGTACTTTCCTAACATAACCTAACTTTATGCTTTCGCCGTAAAGCCTCTTTGAAATCGGACAACGTGGTTGGATTTAGGAGATGTTTATCTTTCAAATGGTGAAAAATAGTTGATTGTTTGAGAAATTAAAATTATTAGATTCTTGCAGTTTTGAATTTCCCACCATGGTCTCTTGACAATAAATCCCAATACCGGAATCACGTCCTCTTAACAAACAGATCACCGACCATTTTGAATCCCACCGTTCCTTCTCCGCTATGCAATCTGGTTTCCGAGCTGGTCATGTGTGCACCTCAGCCAAGCTCAATGTCCTAAACGATATCATAACTGCCATCGATAAGAGACAATACTGTGCAGCTGTATTCATTGACCTGGCCAAGGCTTTCGACTCTGTCAATCACCATATTCTTATTGGCAGACTCAACAGCCTTGGTTTCTCAAATGACTGTCTAGCCTGGTTTACCAACTACTTCTCTGACAGAGTTGATTGTGTCAAATCGGAGGGCCTATTGTCCGGACCTCTGGCAGTCTCTATGGGGGTGCCACCGGGTTCAATCCTCGGGCCGACTCTTTTCTCTGTATACATCAATGATGTCGCTCTTGCTGCTGGTGATTCTCTGATCCCCCTCTACGCAGGCAACACCATTCTGTATACTTCTGGCCCTTCTTTGGACACTGTGTTAACTAACCTCCAGATGAACTTCAATGCCATACAACTCTCCTTCCATGGCCTCCAACTGCTCTTAAATGCAAGCAAAACTAAATGCATGTTCTTCAACCGATCGCTGCCCACACCTACCTACCCTTCCAGCATCACTACGGTTCTAACTTAGAATATGTGGACAACTACAAATACCTAGGTTTTCTGATTAGACTGTAAACTCTCCTTCCAGACTCACATTAAGCATCTCCAATCCAAAATTAAATCTAGAATCAGCTTCCTATTTCGCAACAAAGCATCCTTCACTCATGCTGTTATACATACCCTTGTAAAACTGACTATCCTACCAATCCTTGACTTCGGCGATGTCATTTACAAAATAGCCTCCAACAAGCTACTCAGCAAACCAGATGCAGTCTATCACAGTGCCATCCGTTTTGTCACCAAAGCCCCATATACTATCCACCACTGCGACCTGTATGCTCTCGCTGGCTGGCCCTCGCTTCATATCCGTCGCCAAACCCACTGGCTCCAGGTCATCTATAAGTCGTTGCTAGGTAAAGCCCCGCCTTATCTCAGCTCACTGGTCACCATAGCAGCACCCACCCGCAGCATGCGCTCCAGCAGATATATTTCACTGGTCATCCCCAAAGCCAATTCCTCCTTCTGCCGCCTTTCCTTCCAGTTCTCTGCTGCCAATGACTGGAACGAACTGCAAAAATCACTGAAGCTGGAGACTCATATCTCCCTCACTAGCTTTAAGCACCAGCTGTCAGAGCAGCTCACAGATCACTGCACCTGTACATAGCCAATCTGTAAATAGTCCATCCAACTTACCTCATCACCATATTGTTATCTATTTTATTTATTTTGCTCCTTTGTACCCCAGTACCGCTACTTGCACACTCATCTTCTGCACATCTATCACCCCAGTGTTTAATTTGCCATACTTGTCACGTCCTGACCATAGTAAGAGGTTATTTTCTATGGTAGAGTAGGTCAGGGCGTGACAGGGAGTGTTTTGTGTTTTTCTATGTTTTGTATTTCTATGTTTAAGTTCTAGTTTTTCTATTTCTATGTTTTTTGGGGGGGTTGATCTCCAATTGGAGGCAGCTGGTCCTCGTCTCTCATTGGAGATCATATTTAAGTAGGGGTTTTTCTTCCTGGGTTTTGTGGGTTACTATATTTTGAGTAGTGTTTGTTTCTCTCTGCGTCACGGTTTGTTGTTTTGTCATTTTCAGTTATTTATGTATTGCAAAGTTTCACGGATTTAATAAAATGTGGAACTACAACCACGCTGCACTTTGGTCTGCTCCTTTCGACATTCGTGACAATACTGTAATAATTTCGCCACTATGGCCTATTTATTACCTCACCCCCCTTATCCTACCTCATTAACACACACTGTATATAGAAGTTTCTCTATTGTATTATTGACTGTATGTTTGCTTATTCCATGTGTAACTCTGTGTTGTTGTTTGTGTCGCACTGCTTTGCTTTATCTAGGCCAGGTCGCAGTTGTAACTAACCTACCTGGTTAAATAAAGGTGAAATAAAAAAATAAAAATAAAAGTCTGTTATGTTGGTGCAGTAAACATGGTTACTTACCTTGATTTCAAACTAAAGAGCACGTATTCAAAAGAAATGCTTTAAAGTATGTAGAATACGTTTCTTTTTTAAAAGAAGGGGGATGTAATATTCATGTGTCAACAAACCGAATTTTGTAATTGGTTGCATTTTACCGTCATTGCATACTGCGCAAAGATTGGTTAAGACCACCCAGGTCGTGAGGTCATTTCAGTTGATCATGGCCGGAGACAAATGAACATGCCATTTATAGCTAGCTAATAAAGAACTACATTTTATGAAGATCTTGTCCTACTGCATTTTATTATTTTGTACAAAGCGTGCAAAACAAGACAGTGAGTACAGTATTTGTTTCCTTATGTTTCCTGTCAAAGTTGCTAATGTTTTAATCTTATTTCTGTCATTATATGTGCTCAATTTTATGCTAGTTAAGAAACTACTGTGTAGATTGATGAGGAAAAATATCTGGGCTTGTGTATGATCTGTCTAGTAATATTATTCCTATCTCAGAGCCATTTTCTTTGGTAGTTAGAGCCTAATGTTAGCTAGATAACATTTAACCTGGTTGATTAGCTACCTGCAGATTCATGCAGGGTAGTAACGTCGGGAGATGGGATTATGGTTAATTGATTAGCTAGCTAGGGTACATGTCTTAATTAACAAAAGACTCCACTATGCAAGTAACCATTTCAATAGAATGTTCATGATGTCAATGTGACAACTGTTGATAGACATAGTTGGTAAATTCGCTCATGCTATCTACAGTGGCTTGCGAAAGTATTCACCCCCTTGGAATTGTTCCTATTTTGTTGCCTTACAACCTGGAATTAAAATTAGAGTTTTGTATCATTTGATTTACACAACATGCCTACCACTTTGAAGATGCAAAATATTTTTGATTGTGAAACAAACAAGAAATAAGATTTAAAAAAGACAACATGAGCATGCATAACTATTCACCATGCTTCACTGTGGGGATGGAATTCTCGGGGTGATGAGAGGTGTTGGGTTTGCTCTAGACATAGCTTTTTCCTTCATGGTCAAAAAGCTCAATTTTAGTCTCATCTGACCAGAGTACCTTCTTCCATATTTTGAGGAGTCTCCCACATGCCTTTTGGCAAACACCAAACGCGTTTGATTCTTTAATAAGCAATGGCTTTTTTTCTGGCCACTCTTCCGTAAAGCCCAGCTCTTTGGTGTGTACGGCTTAAAGTGGTCCTATGGACAGATACTCCAATCTCCACTGTGGAGCTTTGCAGCTCCTTCAGGGTTATCTTTGGTCTCTTTGTTGCCTCTCTGATTAATGCCCTCCTTGCCTGGTCCATGAGTTTTGGTGGGCGGCCCTCTCTTGGCAGGTTTGTTGTGGTGCCATATTCTTTACATTTTTTAATAATGGATTTAATGGTGCTCCGTGGGACGATCAAAGATTCAGATATTTTTTTATAACCCAACCCTGATCTGTACTGTTCCAAAACTTTGTCCCTGACCTGTTTGGAGAGCTCCATGGTCTTCATGGTGCCGCTTGCTTGGTGGTGCCCCTTGCTTAGTGTTGTTGCAGTCTCTGGGGCCTTTCAGAACAGGTGTATATATACTGCGATCATGTGTCCACCTGTGTGCAATCTAACTGATTATGTGACTTCTGAAGGTAATTGGTTGCACCAGATCTTATTTAGGGGCTTCATAGCAAAGGGTGAATACATATGCACGCACCACTTTTCTGTTTTTTTTATATATTGTTTGTAACAAGTCATTTTTTTCATTTCACTTCACCAATTTGGACTATTTTGTGTATATCCATTACATGAAATCTGAATTAAAATCAATTTAAATTACAGGTTGTAATGCAACAAAATATGAAAAACGCCAAGGGGGATGAATACTTTTGCAAGGCACTGTACTCTGACTTCAGAGCACTCTCGTCTGAGTGTGCCAGAGCGCAGAATAACTGACGAATTTACAAACGCTCAACACCCGTTGAATATGGCCAGTGTCAGAAAACGTTGGCAAAAAAGCGTAATTAAATTGTTGCCAGCAGCACAGTTGCAGTCACCAATGCTCTGGATAGCATAAAAGTAGCTTAACCAGCTCTGCTAGGGCGAGTGAGCTGTTGTCTCATTTGTGTCTGGAAGGAGCTAGCAACCTAGCCAACGTTAGCTAGTAAGCTTAGGTGCTTGACTGCTGTGAGGACAGAACGCTCGGATCAACCCTACTCCTCGGCCAGGGCGTCCAGTTTGTGCTCTAAACGCTCTGAGAGCGAAACACTCTGAATTTACCAACAAACAATCTGACAACGCTCTGTGTTTACAAATGCCCAGCGCACACTCTGGCACTCCATATTAAATTTACGAACACAGTGTGTTTAAGATGAGGGAAGGCGATTATTTTTTCATGAGCATGGCCTTATTTCTATTACAGCATATTAGATGACTCATTCATATTACATTCACCCAGTTCAATGTAACAGCGATAGGTTTAGGCTACTACATGATACACTAATTTTCCCTCTACCCATCATGAGCTTGCTACAACCTAGCCTAAGAATGAGCGTTTATAATGTATTTGCACACAGGTTGAGAGACACATTTGAGGTGACAGACAGTGACATTCAATACCGACTTGCACACTCTTGCCTGCATCTAGCAGTTGCAAATGAGAATTTATATCGGACAAATTCATGTATATCCCCATTTTGTTCCGTTTAAGAAACGTTTTTCAACAGAATTGGCGGCATGAATACACCTATGATAAGGTGTAAGCAGAGTTCTCTCTCATAACAGCCACATTGCATTCCTTCTCTACCCTTCACTTTTGGAAAAAATCAGCTGCATGTGACTAGGCGAAAAAACCTTTCCAAGCCAAACCTCTACAAACAGCCGACATCGTTGTCACCATATTAGCTAAAGTAATGCCATAGTCAGTATAGCTAATCAAACTAACGCGTTAGTAAACCTGTTACAATCATACAGTAACGTTAGTATGTAGTGAGTAAGCAGTTACACCGGCGGGCCCAGGTGGCAATAACTTAGTAATACCAAAAGCTTACCTTGACTTGGAAGAGTTCCAGTGTTGTGTTGGAAAGTCATAGCCAGCAATTTAACATAGCATCCATCTGTTTGAGCAGGGTGTTTCAGTAGGCTAAACTAGCTAGCTGCATTTTCTAGCTTAGAAAGTGAAACTGAAAAAAATGACACTCTCTCTCTATTTCTCTTGCGTCTCCATTTTGGAAGACATTCATTTTTTCAAAACTGTTCAACTATTGTCTTTCTCTCTCTTTGAGTCAACTACTCACCACATGTTTTACACCGCAGTGCTAGCTAGCTGTAGCTTATGCTTTCAGATCTAGATTCATTCTCTGATCCTTTGATTGGGTGGACAACATGTCAGTTCATGCTGCAGGAGCTCTGAAGTTGTTATAATTGCTGTGTAAGTCTATAGAAGGGGGTGAGAAACATGAGCGTCCTAGGTTTTGTATTGAAGTCAATGTACCCAGAAGAGTATGGAAGCTAGCTGTCCTCCGGCTACACTGTGGTACTACCCTACAGAGTGCTGTTGAGGCTACTGTAGACCTAAAGCTTAAGAGGGTGTGAACGATGCTGAATGGGTGTAGACAAAGAAGAGCTCTCCAGTAGGTGTACCAAAACATTCAAACGCCATTTTCTCAAAAGTGAGGTTCCAAGTTAATCAACTTTCAAAGCAGAATTACTTTCCCATTGTTCCGCAACTGCAGTGTATGATATACCATTTTCTATCTCTGAGTCTCTACTTTTATCCAATGTAAAAAACACAATTTAAAATGTTGCTACATAAGACCGAATCGAGCTGGTCGGTCACATATGGGTATACGAGGACATCTTGTAGTCACTGGGTTTTTCATTGTCGGTCACACAAGCTATCATAAATGTGTCCCCCTTCACCTTTCCTACGCAAAAAAAACACACTTAGAGATTTTTTTGCCCTAGCATACAAAGCAATGAGATATATTTGATGCAGGTATTTTCTTTGCAACATGTATTGTCATGGACTAGAACAAAATATAATTGTATGAGCTATGCATCTGTGTACCAGCGTTTTGTACCCATTTGCTAGCTAACTAGTCCAGTCCCAACGATGCAGTCCATTCTGCATGCCTTCTTGACTTTGATACAATGTGTTGTCATGCATTTGTGCATGCACACTAGTAACTGTCATAGCTAACTTAGCTAGATCATCAACCATTATTTTCTTTGCCATTCCTACACGATGGCACTTATTAAAGGCTTGAATCTCATAGGGACCTCACTGTCACCACTGGTCATCTAGCTAGCGACGTAGCCAGCAGGGTTGCATCGGTTCCCATTGGACTACAGCTAGCTAGGTGAGCTAGCTAATGCTAGCTAGCTAACGTGAGCTGATTATCATGTAGCAGCCTATGCTGACTAGAGTCGCTAGCATGCTAACATTAGCTAGCTAATTTTGATACACCATAGTCGTGGGTCTGCAAAAATCAAGCAAATGGTACTGAACTCATGACAAAATCATGTTTCAATATTGTAGTGGCTATTGATGTTTTGGTTGTTTCTTTCTTGTTCAGTGACATTGGAAAATATAATATTTTGGCATTTAACGACAGGTATGTATCTAAAAAGATTTTGACATGCAAAGTCACAAATTCCCTGTGAGATACTGCGAGAATCTGCGGAGTCACGGGTACAGAGCATCAGAAATAAAATATCCAGTCACAGATTAGAAGCCAGAGAAACTTAAATGTTTCTCATGTCACATGCAGTTATCTAAGTAATTTTACAGACTTTATCATTGGTAACATGCATAACAAAGAAATTGTGATTCCACACAACAGAACATTTTAACTGGAACAACTCTCTCAGTAACGGTTGAACAAATATAATGTTGTGAACTTTGTACTACAAGGTTCTATCTGAAAAAAAGATTATTCAGAGATAATTGGCTTTAAAGTTCCGAACTCTGGTTTAAATGATGTCAGCAATTTATCCTGTATTCTTTTTTTAGCTTAACAACATGAATTGGCGTATATGCAAACCACGGCCCAAAATATTGTAATGAGCCTCTGCCTCTACATTATGAAGTAGCTGGGCTTAGTGTGGGTTAGCCTGTGCAGGGCTTGGTGTGGCCTGGCCCATGTTGGGCTGGTGTCCGCTAGCCTATGTTGGACTGGTGTAGGCTACCCTATGTTTGGATGCTGTGGGCTTAGTGTAGGCTTTGTGTTAGCTATCCCCTGTACATCTTGCCCAAATTGGGCCAATGGGATCATATTTTCTGGGTGTATCATATCCTTTGATTTCTCTCTAGCTCACACACAAACACACGTGATTGTTTGTACGTACATTTGGCACCACAATGATGAGCACGCAGGCCGTTCCAGCCAGCAGCAGAGCTGGGGCACATGTCCTCTTCCTGCCCACTCGGTCCATCGCATAACAGCCAATCAGGTAGGAAGGGAACTCCACTGCACCTAGAAACAGCCAATCACAGAAGAAGTCAGGGCAAGGCAGCAGGCATTGCTGGCATGGGGACATTATGTGTGGTGACATCTGGTACCGGGCCAGCTGTGGCTGTTATTTGACTGAAAGGCCCTGGTGATGAGACTGTTTAGCCTTTGAGATCATTGAGAGCATATATGGCACTAGCTAGAGTCTAATACCAACATTTTTCAAGCAAACCACCATAGTCCCTGTGCCCAAGAACACTAAGGTAACCTGCCTAAATGACTACCGACCAGTAGTACTCACGTATGTCGCCATCAAGTGCTTTGAAGGCTGGTCATGGCTCATATCAACACCATTATCCCAGAATATCTAGACCCACTCTAATTTGCATACCGCCCCAACAGATCCACAGATGTTGCAATCTTTATTTCACTCCACACTGCCCTTTCCCACCTGGAAAAAATAGCACTTATGTGAGAATGCTATTCATTGACTACAGCTCAGCTTTCAACACCATAGTACCCTCAAAGCTCATCACTAAGCTAAGGATCCTGGGACTAAACACCTCCCTCTGCAACTGGATCCTGGACTTCCTGACGAGCCGCCCCCAGGTGATGAGGGTAGGTAGCAACACATCTGCCACGCTGATCCTCAACACTGGAGCTCCACAGGGGTGCGTGCTCAGTCCCCTCCTGTACTCCCTGTTCACCCACGACTGCATGGCCAGGCACAACTCCAACACCATCATTAAGTTTGCAGACGACACAAGAGTGGTAGGCCTGATCACCGACAACGACGAGACAGTCTACAGGGAGGAGGTCAGAGACCTGGCCGGGTGGTGCCAGAATAACAACCTATCCCTCAACGTAACCAAAACTAAGGAGATGAGGGGCTGTAGTGGAGCAGGTTGAGAGCTTCAAATTCCTTGGTGTCCACATCAACAACAAACTAGAATGGTCCTAATACACCAAGACAGTTATGAAGAGGGCACAACAAAGCCTATTCCCCCTCAGGAGACTGAAAATATTTGGCATTGGTTCCTCAGATCCTCAAAATGTTCTACAGCTGCACCAGAGAGCATCCTGACTGGTTGCATCACTGCATGGAATGGCAACTGCTAGGCCTCCGAACGCAAGGCACAACAGAGGGTAGTGCGTACGGCTCAGTACATCACTGGGGCCAAGCTTCCTGCCATCCAGGACCTCTATACCAGGCGGTGTCAGAGGAAGGCCCTAAAAATTGTCAAAGACTCTAGCCACCCTAGTCAAAGACTGTTCTCTCTGCTACCGCACGGCAAGCGGTACCGGAGCGCCAGGTCTAGGTCCTAGAGGCTTCTAAACAGCTTCTACCCCCAAGCCATTAGGCTCCAGAACATCTAATCAAATGGTTACCCAGACAATTTGCATCCCCCCCCGTCATTTACGCTGCTGCTACTCTGTTTGTTATCAATGCAGAGTCACTTTAATAACTCTACGTACATATACATACTACCTCAATTACCTCAACTAACCGGTGCCCCCGCACATTGACTCTGTACAGGTACATTGCTGCTCTTTAATTATTTGTTTTATTTCCTTTTATATTTTTCTCAAAACTGCATTGTTGGTAAGTGGGACATTCCAGAATTTGGAGGACAATTTAGTCATCAACTCTTTATCATTTTCTGTTATGTATTTAAGAAAAACAGGTAATAAACCGTCAAATAATTTGATTCGTCCAGCTCAGGCATCAAAGGTACACTTTTTATTTGTTGTGTGCTATGCTTGGCACAACTGTCACATCCTGACCAGTATAAGGGGTTATTTGTTATTGTTGTTTGGTCAGGGCGTGGCAGGGGTGTGTTTGTTTTGTGTTGTCGGGGTTTTTGAGTATTGTTCTATGTTTTTGTATTTCTATGTTTTTTCTATGTTGTGTATTTCTTTGTGTTGGCCTGGTATGGCTCTCAATCAGGGACAGCTGTATTTCGTTGTTGCTGATTGGGAGCCATACTTAGGTAGCCCTTTTTCCACCTGTCTTTTGTGGGAAGTTGTTTTTGCACTGCTGTGGTTAGCCTGCAAAACTGTTTAGCTGTCGTTCGTATTTTTTCTTGTTTTGTTTAGTGTTCAAATAAAGTCAGATATGAGCACTCAACCCGCTGCGCCTTGGTCTACTCAATACGACGGTTGTTACAACAACCCTGTTACGAATATTCAGGAACCTGAAAAAAGTACATTTTAAAATATTGTTTAATAAACCCTCTACCCTTAAGTAAGGAAAGTCAACTTCACATTGAATACTCATTTAATTTCAGAAAAGACTTGATTTATATTAATTTAAGCAACTTTGAAATCTCTTGCCCAACTTTTCAGTAGTCACATGTTTTTTTAAAACTAATTTCAGTATTTATTTTCAAATATTTGATCATACGTTATGCATATGATCATTCAAACTATTAAAAGGACAATAGGTTAAACCCTCGTGAGTTGAGAAAATCATTTTAATAAAAATGATATGGTAACAGGGTTGAAATTAGAGAAACAGGGTTGAATGGATTATATTACTTTTGATTGTAGATCATGACATAAATGAGACAAATAAATACCCAGGACCACAGGAATGTAGTTTAATAATATTTTCTATATCATTTCGAAGGAGGATCAACAGGATGCGTAGAAATGATCAAAAATAAACATGTCAACAAGACCACAAGCTGGATCTGATCAAATATTCAATGGACAAACGTAAAAATGTGTCATATTACAGTAGTCCGACAACCTGGCATTAAAATGAATGAGCATATCAAAAATAGTCATGAACTGATCAATATTTTAGAAAGCTGACGTTATAATGTTGAGATGTAATTTTAGTGGCTGGCCAGAATATACCATACCTCACTTGCGATGGCCATGTGGCGTGAGGTAACTGGGGGAGGAATAAGGGTCAGCACATCCTCAAAGGAATACCAAAGGAGATTGTTTTTTTCTGGCCGTTGAGGGACGGTTCACCCACTCTATGCATACATTTCACCTGGCAGTGGGTCTTATTCACCTCTTGGTTTGATCCCTGGGTAGATGGTGTGGTCGTACACCAGGGCACACCATATCCCCACAACCTCTGGACTGTGCCACTACACTTCTTCTGGTGTGCTGTGTATGGGGTCTTCTGTGTGGTCATCTGTGGGATTAAAGTTGAAGCACTTTGTTTTTTGGCAATCACACTCCAGATTCTCTGTTGCAGAACGCATGCAGCTGACGTCGCGGTAGAGAATTTTCCCAGGTGGAGCCTCATTGTGGACGGTATGGCTGGAAGGTCAGCTAGCATTTCTTGTCTCAATGTCAACAGTGAAGAGGTGACTCAGGGATGCTTGGCTCACCACACTCTAGCGACTCCTTGTGGTGGGCCGGGCGCCTGCAGGCTGACCTTGGTCATCAGTTGAATGGTGTTTCCTCCGATACATTGGTGCAGCTGGCTTTTGTGTTAAGAAGCGCTTTTTGGCGGGTCATGTTTCGGAAGACGCATGACTTCAATTAGGGTAGGGTAAGGGGAAAAAAATATTACACAGACACTATATGGGGGATTGAAAATGATGCAGACAATTACATTGATGGAAGCTACAATCTGCCCTATTAAAGCTACCCCCTCGATGGGGTTGAGGTTAGGGCTCTGTGCAGGGCAGTCAAGTTCTTCCACACCGATCTCAACAAACCATTTCTGTATGGACCTTGCTTTGTGCATGGGGGCATTCTCATGTTGAACCAGGAAAGGGCTTTCCCCAAACTGTACCCACAAAGTTGGAAGCACAGAATTGTCTAGAATGTCATCGTAAAATAAATTCAAATCAAATTTTATTGGTCATGTACACATATTTAGCAGATGTCTGCTGTAGCGTTAAGATTTCCCTTCACTGAAACTGAGGAGCCTAGGCATCCTATGAAGGTGCGATGTTGAAAGTCACTGAGCTCTTCAGTAAGGCCATTCTACTACCAGTGTTTGTCTATGGAGATTGCATGGCGGTGTGCTCGATTTTATACACCTGTCAGCAAATAGCCAAATCCACTAATTCGAAGGTGTGTCCACATACACTATATATACACAAAAGTATCATACTAAATGAAGTGTCAGAATAATGCTAAATGCTCTGAGACCAGTTTTCTATAATAAGCACACATACATTTTAGTAGACGCTCTTATCCAGAGCAACTTACAGTAGTGAGTGCATACATTTCCATTTCATTTCATGCATTTTTTTTTTGTACTGGTCCCCCGTGGGAGTTGAACCCACAACCCTGGCATTGCACACACCATGCTCTACCAACTGAGCCACATTGAAAGCAAGTCTTAGAAGCAGTAGATTTGTTCTATATGCACCATTTCCATGCTTCCTGTTCTTACGTTTCATTTTGGTTTTGTACAACTGCTTCAAAACAGCTGAAAATACAATATTTTTGGTTATGGAAAATATATTTTAATGATTCTCTACACTACACTTCCTTGTTTTGTCAAACTGAAAACCAGGAAATGGGGGGAGCGATTTCTGCATCTTTAAATCAAATTATCTATGTAACATTGCTACATAGCCTGCAAGGATAGACCTTTAAATGCCACATTTTAATAAAAACAGTTCTATAAACAGTTTTATGAGTATGTTGTAGACAAGGACAGGTAGCGCTGCAAAAATGGCCAGCCATCTAGCTAATTGCGGCTAACTAAGTTGGCTACTGTAGCTAGCTAGCTTCTTTACAACAATTTGAAGCAGCCAAGGCAGGCACGACCAGATGGTATGATAGATAAACTTGTTGCTGCCATAGCTTATCTAACTAGCGCAAGTCGGTTTGGCTACTGTCCCTCTCTCTTCGTGCCACACAGACTGTCACACACCGGCCCCTGCTCCTCTTCCATCCCTCCCACATCCTTCTGCTGAAACAAGTGGTGAAGTGAAGTTCGCAAACGATTCATTTTTCTGAGTGACTTGTTTATTTTAACAGTTTGTTTGACCTGTTGGCTGTAATGAATTCTACAGCATGATTAATATGTGCACCTCTGGTGTCTCTGGAAACGTGTTCTGCCCAACAACTGTCTGTCCTATATGAGTGCAAGTAAAATAGATCATGCTGCAGACAGCACTTTTTACTTTTTTTTTTTTTTAAATACCACACACCCATAGTACATACAGTACACATGCACACACAAACCAACCCCCATCCCCCTCTCACCAGCCAGAAAGAGGTTGATGTACTGGTTGCCCCCCAGGTTGATGGAGCCCAGGGAGAAGACGTAGTAGCCCAGGCTGCCAATGAACCACACTGCCCACACTGTCACTGTCCTCCAGGCCATCCTCCATGTCCCAAACAGGTCCAGGATGCTCAGCTTTCTCTCGGGCTCCACTGGCTGGGCTCTCCCCATTGCCACCTCCTTCTCCAGCAAAGCCTCCTTGGGTTCCAGGAGGTCCTCGGCCCTCAGGCGGCCAGGCTCCAGGCCGTTGAAGCAGGCTATGGAATCCAACAGGACCTGGGTCTCCTGGAGCCTCCCCTTAGCCATCAGGTAGAAGGGTGTCTCGGGAAACTTCCAGCAGAAGAAGAGGAAGGGCGAGGTGCATGTGGAGAGGATGATCTGGTAGATCCACCAGGTACGCACAAGGTAGCCCGTGATCGCCACCATCATGATGCCTGCGGCGAAGGCGGCGTGCACGTGCATGGAGGTCCACGTGCGTACCTTGTTGCCAGTGAACTCGGTCACGTACACAAACACCACTACAAGGTAGCCGCTGGACACCTACCGAGAGAGAGGGAGGGAACATTACAATTAGATCAAAAAAGGGGACACAACGCAAGGCCAGAGCTTCAAATGCTGATCACACACACACACACACACACACACACACACACACACACACACACACACACACCTCGGATTACTGTTGATGCAGAAAGTTAATCTAAGGCCTGATAACAAGTCTCATATATCTTATCTACTTATCCTGTATTTTGTAAATGGACCGTGAGAGCAGACTGTGGTTAGAATATACTGTAGATCAAACCTTATCTTCAGAGAATTATCCAGATACTAGCCTAGGCTAGCCATATCAACATTCTCTAAAACTGACTGCTTTGCATCCAGATGAAGCGAGGAAGACACTCATACAGTCCACAGACCTATACACATGCAGTAAATATTTGCACAGTCACATAGGCAGGATTTGGTTATGCTTTTAGTTTTCAAGGTTTTTTAAACAATCTTACGTGTAGCACTTCCATGAGCTATTCTGCTGATGGTCACCTGTTCCTCAGCTATTCTTTAAACATAAGCCACACCCTCTACTGAGAGGGCTGGCCCACAGAGAGGCATGTAACAGGAAGGCCAAAAATATCATTAAAGACATCAACCCCCTGCGCCACGGCCTGGTCACCCTGCTATCATCCAGAAGGCAAGGTCAGTACAGGTGCATCAAAGCTTGGACAGAAATACTGAAATACAGCTTTATCTCAAGGCCGTCAGATGGTTAAATAGCCTTCACTAGCCGGCCTCCACCCAGTACCCTGCCCTGAACTTAGTCACTGTCACTAGCTGGCTACCACCCAGTTACTCAACCCTGCACCTTAGAAGCTGCAACCTTTTGTAAAGTGCATTTGGAGAGTATTCAGATCCCTTGAATTTTTCAACATTTTGTTACGTTACAGCCTTATTCTAAAATGGATTAAATAGTTTTTTCTCCTCATCAATCTACACACAATACCCCATAATGACAAAGCAAAAACCTTTTTTGAAATTTTTGCAAATTAAGCTGAAATATGACATTTACAGAAGTATTCAGACCCTTTACTCAGTACTTTGTTGAAGCACCTTTGGCAGCGATTACAGCCTCAAGTCTTCTTGGGTGTGATGCTACAAGCTTGGCACACCTGTATTTGGGGAATTTCTCCCATTCTTCTCTGCAGATGCTCTCAAGTTCTGTCAGTTTGGATGGGGAGCGTTGCTGCACAACTATTTTCAGGTCTCTCCAGAGATGTTCGATTGGGTTCAAGTCCGGGCTCTGGCTGGGCCACTCAAGGACATTAAAAAGACTTGTCCCAAAGCCACTCCTGCGTTGTCTTAGCTGTGTGCTTAGGGTCGTTTTATGGTTGGAAGGTGAACCTTCGCCCCAGTCTGAGGTCCTAAGTGCTCTGGAGCAGGTTTTCATCAAGGATCTCTTTGTAATTTGCTCTGTTCATCTTTCCCTCTATCCTGACTAGTCTCCCAGTCCCTGCCGCTGAAAAACATCCCCACAGCATGATGCTGCCACCACCATGCTTCACCGTAGGGATGGTGCCAGGTTTCCTCCTGACGTGACACTCTGCATTCAGGCCAAATAGTTCAATCTTAGTTTCATCAGACCAGAGAATCTTATTTCTCATGGTCTGAGAGTCTTTAGGTGCCATTTGCCAAACTCCAAGCGGGCTGTCATGTGTCTTTCACTGAGGAGTGGCTTCCGTCTAGCCACTCTACCATAAAGGCCTGATTGGTGGAGTGCTGCAGAGATGGTTGTCCTTCTGGAAGATTCTACCATCTCCACAGACTAACTCTGGAGCCATGTCAGAGTGACCATTGGGTTCTTTGTCACCTCCCTGGGCGGCCAGCTCTAGGAAGAGTCTTGGTGTTTCCAAACTTCTTCCATTTAAGAATGATGGAGGCCGCTATGTTCTTGGGGACCTTCAATACTGAATATTTTTTTGGAACCCACCTGTTATTGTAATGGTGAGAGTTTAGCATGTTTTGGGGGTAAGATTTTTGCATCTGTAACTTTGCCAACCATCAATAACCTCATAGTCATTGTTGATTTAAAATCCAAACTTTTGAAGTTTAGAGCCAAAAGAAGAAAAAATGCTTCAATGTCCCAATACTTACGGAGGGCATCATACATTTGGCCTTAGTGAAAACAACTGTAGGACTTCTGCTCAGGGCAGAGGTGGAAGGGAGAAATTTAAGACGTAAAGAGAGTTAGAGAGAGGCACACATAGAGCCTACTATGGAAGCAGTTTACAGTTTATAGCCTCTAGTATGACCTGACATTCCTTTTAGGCAAATAATCTAATAATAACAAATACAAATACTGGATGCATACAAACTAATGTATATAACTGCTAACAACTTGAGATATGCATAGATAACCCGCAACTTTTGCATACAGTATACAATTACTGTATGTTTATGGGAGATTATTCCGAAATTTCAAGTAAAGTGCATGTCTCAAGTTAGGATTTGCCCATGAAATAATATTTAAAAGAGTGTCTCCTTACGTCATCCTGCATTCCTTACACTACATTACACTCCACATGTGTTGATAATTCGGGTTTTTCTTACAACTCTTACACACACACACACACACACACACTTACCATGGCGAGCAGGAAGCGGATGACCATAAATAGGTAGTAGTTTCCCGTGAATGCCACGCTTACACCAAACACAAACTGGCAGAGGCTGGTGATCATTAGGATCCTCCGTCTGCCAACCCTGAGAGAGAGAAATGTAGAGAGAGAGAGAGAGAGAGAGAGAGAGAGAGGGACAGGGAGGGAGAAATGTTAAGATTTCTTGTTAGGGTCTATAGTTGAACTAAGGCCTGTGTTGTGGCTGACTGTCATACTATTGACTGATCCACATAAAAAAATACTACAGTTTACTATAAAATATTACAGTACTTAGTATAGAATTCTGTAATAAACTATAGTATACTGTAGAATACTATACTACACACAGTAGTATCACTTGATCATGTATAGAATTGTGTAGTATATTGTAGTATACCATAGTAAATACTACAGTATTACCCACACATAAAACACTAGTAAATACTACAGAAATGTCTGCAAAAACACTACTTTTTTTACTATAGTAAATACGACAGTATTACATTTACATATACCTTGCCCAATGAGAAACCTACAAGCCAAGAATAGAACATATATTGTGTTCCCTATAGGTTACAGTATAACTTCCTGTTCAGAACCCAGTCCTACTTACCTACCTACTTGTTATGGGAAAAACTATATTTTAGTATTTCTCCAGTTGTCACGTCATGACCATAGTAAGATGTTATTTTCTATGGTAGAGTAGGTCAGGGCGTGACAGGGGGTGTTTTGTGTTTTTCTATTTCTATGTTCTTAGGCTCTAGTTTTTGTATTTCTACGTTGGCTTGTTTGGGATGATCTCCAATTAGAGGCAGCTGGTCCTCGTTGTCTCTAATTGGAGGTCATACTTAAGTAGGGGTTTTTCTTCCTGGGTTTTGTGGGTGATTATTATTTTTGAGTAGTGTTTGTTCTCTGCGTCACGGTTTGTTGTTTTGTCAATTCAGTTTATGTATTGCAAAGTTTCACAGGTTAAAAAAAATGTGGAACTACACACACGCTGCACCTTGGTCCTCTCCTTTTGACAGCCGTGACACCAGTAGGTTTCCTCAACAAGAAAACCCCCAACTTCGATGTCAAAAATAATACAATGTCTCTAAAAACACTACAGTATAATGTATTACAGTCCACAAAAGCACTATGGTAAATGCTACAGTACATGAATACACCACACCAAAAGCTTGATTTTTATGGTCAGTATTGTAATTTTAAAACAAATTTCCTGAAATTCTACGTAGTACTGATTTATGTCAACTGATTTGATAGCATGTTGAATCTATGCAAATAAATTCTATGACTTGATAGTTCACCTCTCTGTTTTCTTTTATTCCATAATAGGGTATATTGTAACCATGTGTTACGCAAATCAAAGTTTATTTATGATACAGCATGTAAGCTACACAATACAATAAAATGTTACAGTATACTACAATATTCACTGTAGTGTTTCTGCCACAAAATACCACAGTGAATATTATAGTATTCCTACCAAAGTATACGCTATAGTATTTTTTCATGTGGGGAGCCATAGGTTTTAAATATATACTTCCTGTATTTTCAGAAGGACCTCTGCTATTTACTGTAGCTGACGACATGGGAAGAGTTGAGATAAAAATATTAAATGTCACACAAGCTCATATGTGTGTGAAATAATACATGGGGTGGCAGGTAGCCTAGTAGTTAAGAGCGTTGGGCCAGTAAACGAAAGGTCACTTGATTTAATCCCTGAGCAGACAATGTGAAAAATCTGGTGATGTGCCCTTGAGCAAGGCACTTAACCATAATTGCTCCTCTGCTAAATGACTAAAATGTAAATAAGGAGCATTGTATTGTTGACTGGGAATTGCACATTGCCACATAGAAGGTTTGTGACTCATGGCATTGATCCAGAACAAATATTGGTTGAAATACTGGTAGACATGGCCTCCCGAGTGGCGCAGCAGTCTAAGGCACTTCATCGTAGTGCTAGAGGCGTCACTACAGACCCGGGTTTGTTCCCAGGATGTGTCACACCTGGCCGTGACCGGGAGTCCCATAGAGCGGCGCACAATTGGCACAGCGTCGTCCGAGTTAGGGGAGGGTTCGCCCGGGGCGGTTTTACTCTTGACCCTGTTGGAGAGTTGCAGCGATGAGACAAGATCGAAATTGGGGAGAAAAAGGGGGTAAAATACCACAAAAAAAGATGTAAAATATAAATACTGGTTGACACAAGCTGGGAGCAGCAAAGGTGCAGCAGCACTAGGAGCAGTTTGGGTTGAAATTGCACATCGCTAGTATCACTACACAAAAGGAGTTGCTGAGTTTATAGGTGTTTGAGTGAGTGAGTATGGGATTTGCATGTGACTCGAGGCCTCTAGACAAGACAGAACAAATCAATGAACAGTTTGGCTGAACACAAATAATGTAATCTTATAATGCTATGCTATACTGTATATACAGTTGAAGTCGGAAGTTTAAATACACTTAGGTTGGAGTCATTAAAACTTGTTTTTCAACCACTCCATACATTTCTTGTTAACAAACTATAATTTTGGCAAGTCGGTTAGGACATCTACTTTGTGCATGACACAAGTCATTTTTCCAACAATTGTTTACAGACAGATTATTTCACTTATAATTCACTGTATCACAATTCCAGAGGGTCAGAAGTTTACATACACTAAGTTGACTGTGCCTTTAAACAGCTTGGAAAATTACAGAAAACTATGTCATGGCTTTAGAAGCTTCTGATAGGAAGCTGACATCATTTGAGTCATCATTTGAGTCAATTGGAGGTGTACCTGTGGATGTATTTCAAGGCCTACCTTCAAACTCAGTGCCTCTTTGCTTGACATCATGGGAAAATCAAAAGAAATCAGCCAAGAACTCCGCAAGTCTGGTTCATCCTTAGGAGAAAATTCCAAATGCCTGAAGGTACCACGTTCATCTGTACAAACAATAGTGCGCAAGTATAAACACCATGGGACACCACAGCCGTCATACCACTCAGAAAGGAGATGCATTCTGTCTCCTAGAGATGAACGTACTTAGGTGCGAAAAGTGCAAATCAATCCCAGAACAACAGCAAAGGACCTTGTGAAGATGCTGGAGGAAACAGGTACAAAAGTATCTATATCCACGGCAAAACTAGTCCTATATCGACATAACTTGAAAGGCCGCTCAGCAAGGAAGAAGCCACTGCTCCAATATCGCCATAAAAAAGCCAGACTACGGTTTGCAACTGCACATGGGGACAAAGACCTCCTCTGGTCTGATGAAACAAAAATAGAACTGTTTGGCCATAATGACCGTAGTTATGTTTGGAGGAAAAAGGGGGAAGCTTGCAAGCTGAAGAACACCATCCCAACCGTGAAGCACGGGGGTGGCAGCATCATGTTGTGGGGGTGCTTTGCTGCAGGAGGGATTGGTGCACTTCACAAAATAGATGGCATCATGAGATAGGAAAATTATGTGGATATATTGAAGCAACATCTCAAGACATCAGTCAGGAAGTTAAAGCTTGGTCGCAAATGGGTCTTCCAAATGGACAATGACCCCAAGCATACTTCCAAAGTTGTTGCAAAATGGCTTAAGGACAACAAAGTCAAGATATTGGAGTGGCCATCACAAAGTCCTGACCTCAATTCTATAGAAAATTTGTGGGCAGAACTGAAAAAGTGTGTGCAAGCAAGGAGACGTTTGACCCAAGTTAAACAATTTTAAGGCAATGCTACCAAATACTAATTGAGTGTATGTAAACTTCTGACCCAC
Source organism: Salmo trutta (assembly GCF_901001165.1). NCBI lineage: Eukaryota > Metazoa > Chordata > Actinopteri > Salmoniformes > Salmonidae > Salmo > Salmo trutta. The sequence goes on along the minus strand of NC_042991.1, from coordinate 1,333,028 downwards.
TGGGAATGTGATGAAAGGAATAAAAGCTGAAATAAATCATTCTCTCTACTATTATTCTGACATTTCACATTCTTAAAATAAAGTGGTGATCCTAACTGATCTAAGACAGGGAATTTTTACTAGGATTAAAAGTCAGGAATTGTGAAAAACTAAGTTTAAATGTATTTGGCTAAGGTGTATATAAACTTCCAACTACAACTGTGCGAATTAGAGGATGTCTAGTATCATACGGCTTACCCGGTCGTACAACAGCATACAAATTGGATGACTTACCTTATCATACATCTTGGAGGCTGTATAGTATGTCTTTATTTGAGACCAGGTTGCTTTTTGCGCCGTAACAAAAGGAGAATTACGGGGAGAATGTATGTTGGCAGTTACTACAAAATTTTGGAAAACTAAAAAGACAAAAGTTAGGTGAATTTACTTAGCAGTTTAGGTGAATTGGGTTAAGTTTAGAATAAGTGTTAGGGGAACGGTTAGCTAAAATGCTACAGTTGTCCCCGACTCGAACATGCAACCTTTGAATTGCTAGACTATCGCAGATTACGCCAACCCATCCTCCACGACCAACCTCCTTACTTATGTTTCTGTCTCAAATAACTAGACCATTAATCGGTATCATAGATCTAACAGGTGCTCAGAACTACATAAAGTATATTTCATATGGCTCTGAGGCCAGGCTTGAAACAGATATTCAAACTATTCAGCAGCCCATGATGATACAGTAGGGAGTGGGACACACCTTCTCTCCTCAACCTAGCTCACGTCTTGGGTTTGTGAACATGAGGCGTTCAACTTAGTACCCTATTCTCTGCACAGTGGACACCTAGACCCTAGCTAGACCAAGGGACTACTGGCCTTGGCAGGCCTCTTCTTCCCTGTCCTTGCTGGACAACTGGATAATAGCCTACCAGTTGACTTGATATGTCCCCACTGTCCCAAGAGTCTTAATCTTTTTCTGTGGCTGTGGACTGGTTGTCACCCTGTAGTGTCAGATGATGGGAACACCTCTCTGAACTGGCACACACTGCTATCCAAACACACACTTGCACACTCTGTTTGCCTGTTTCGGGATTGAGAAACAGGGATGTTCTCAGGACCAGCTGAGAATAAACCCTCACCCCTAACCCCTCACCTATACCCTCCTCACTCAATGCTCACCTCTCACCCCTCTCCCCTCACCCATAACATTGGCACTCCTCATAAACCAATCATAGCTTGCTCCAGACTCATAGCTTTAAAAAAATATATGCATATATACTGCTCAAAAAAATAAAGGGAACACTTAAACAACACAATGTAACTCCAAGTCAATCACACTTCTGTGAAATCAAACTGTCCACTTAGGAAGCAACACTGATTGACAATAAATTTCACATGCTGTTGTGCAAATGGAATAGACAACAGGTGAAAATTATAGGCAATTAGCAAGACACCCCCAATAAAGGAGTGGTTCTGCAGGTGGTGACCACAGACCACTTCTCAGTTCCTATGCTTCCTGGCTGATGTTTTGGTCACTTTTGAATGCTGGCGGTGCTTTCACTCTAGTGGTAGCATGAGACGGAGTCTACAACCCACACAAGTGGCTCAGGTAGTGCAGCTCATCCAGGATGGCACATCAATGCGAGCTGTGGGAAGAAGGTTTGCTGTGTCTGTCAGCGTAGTGTCCAGAGCATGGAGGCGCTACCAGGAGACAGGCCAGTACATCAGGAGACATTGAGGAGGCCGTAGGAGGGCAACAACCCAGCAGCAGGACCGCTACCTCCGCCTTTGTGCAAGGAGGAGCAGGAGGAGCACTGCCAGAGCCCTGCAAAATGACCTCCAGCAGGCCACAAATGTGCATGTGTCTGTCAAACGGTCAGAAACAGACTCCATGAGGGAGGTATGAGGGCCCGACGTCCACAGGTGGGGTCCACGTGCAGGACGTTTGGCATTTGCCAGAGAACACCAAGATTGGCAAATTCGCCACTGGCGCCCTGTGCTCTTCACAGATGAAAGCAGGTTCACACTGAGCACGTGACAGACGTGACAGAGTCTGTCGTGGAGAATGTTCTGCTGCCTGCAACATCCTCCAGCATGACCGGTTTGGCGGTGGGTCAGTCATGGTGTGGGGTGGCATTTCTTTGGGGGGCCGCACAGCCCTCCATGTGCTCGCCAGCCATTAGGTACCGAGATGAGATCCTCATACCCCTTGTGAGACCATATGCTGGTGCGGTTGGCCCTGGGTTCCTCCTAATGTAAGACAATGCTAGAACTCATGTGGCTGGAGTGTGTCAGCAGTTCCTGCAAGAGGAAGGCATTGATGCTATGGACTGGCCCACCCGTTCCCCAGACCTGAATCCAATTGAGCACATCTGGGACATCATGTCTCGCTCCATCCACCAACGCCACATTGCACCACAGACTGTCGAGGAGTTGGCAGATGCTTTAGTCCAGGTCTGGGAGGAAATCCCTCAGGAGACATTTTACATTTACATTTTAGTCATTTGGCAGACACTCTTATCCAGAGCAACTTACAGTAGTGAATGCATACATTTCATTTCATGCATTTTTTTGTACTGGCCCCCCGTAGGAATCAAACCCACAACCCTGGCGTTGTACACACCATGCTGGCGTTGCAAACACCATGCTTTACCAACTGAGCCACAGGGAAGGCTTACCATCCGCCACCTCATCAGGAGCATGCCCATGCGTTGTAGGGAGGTCATACAGGCATGTGGAGGCCACACACACTACTGAGCCTCATTTTGACTTGTTTTAAGGACTTTACATCAAAGTTGGATCAGCCTGTAGTTTGGTTTTCCACTTAAATTTTGAGTGTGACTCCAAATCCAGACCTCCATGGGTTGATAAATTGGATTTCCATTGATTATTTTTGTGTGATTTTGTTGTCAGCACATTCAACTATGTAAAGAAAAAAGTATTTAATAAGATTATTTCATTCATTCAGATCCAGGATGTGTTATTTTAGTGTTCCCTTTATTTTTTGAGCAGTGTATATATATTTCATCTTTATTTAACCAGGTAGGCCAGTTGAGAACAAGTTCTCATTTACAACTGCGACCTGGCCAAGATAAAGCAAAGCAGTGTGACACAAACAACACAGAGTTACACATGGGATAAGCAAACATACAGTCAATAACACAATAGAAAAGTCAATATACAGTGTGTGCAAATGTAGTAAGATTAGGGAGGTAAGACAATAAATAGGCCATCGTAGCAAAATAATTACAATTTAGCAATTAAACACTGGAGTGATAGATGTGCAGGAGATGAATGTGCAAGTAGAGATACTGGGGTGCAAAGGAGCAAAGAATAAATAACAATTTGGGGATGAGGTAGTTGGGTGGGCTATTTACAGATGGGCTGTGTACAGGTGCAATGATCGGTAAGCTGCTCTGACAGCTGGTGCTTAAAGTTAGTGAGGGAGATAGAAGCTTCAGTGATTCTTGCAATTCGTTCCAGTCATTGGCAGCAGAGAACTGGCAGGAAAGGTGGCCAAAGTAAGAGTTGGCTTTGGCGATGACCAGTGAAATATACCTGCTGGAGCGCATGCTACGGGTGGGTTCTGCTATGGTGAGCTGAGATAAGGTGGGGCTTTACCTAGCAAAGACTTATAGATGACCTGGAGCCAGTGGGTTAGCGACGAAAATGAAGCGAGGGCCAGTCAACCAGAGCATACAGGTTGCAGTGGTGGGTAGTCTATGGGGCTTTGGTGACAAAATGGATGGCACTGTGGTAGACTACATCCAATTTGCTGAGTAGAATGTTGGAGTCTATTTTGTAAATGACATCGCCGAAGTCAAGGATCAGTAGGATAGTCAGTTTTACGAGGGTATGTTTGGCAGGATGCTTTGTTGCGAAATAGGAATGTCACGCCCTGACCATAGAGAGCCCTCGGGGTTCTCTATGGTGTTTTAGGTCAGGACGTGACTAGGGGGGTTATCTAGAATTTCGTATTTCTATGTTTGTTGGTGAGTATGGTTCCCAATTAGAGGCAGCTGTTTATCGTTGTCTCTAATTGGGGATCATACTTAAGTTGTCATTTGTTCCCACCTGCTTTGTGGGATATTGTTTTGTGTGTGTGCATGTTGCACCACGGCTTTCACGTTTCGTTGTTTGTTTATTGTTTTTTTGAAGTTTCACTTTAAATAAAGATGTGGAATTCAACTCATGCTGCACCTTGGTCCGTCCTTTATGACAAGGAAGCCGGTTCTAGATTTAATTTTAGATTGGAGATGCTTAATGTGAGTCTGGAAGGAGAGTTTACAGTCTAACCAGACACCTAGGTATTTGGAGTTGTCCACGTATTCTAAGTCAGAACCGTTCAGAGTAGTGATGCTAGACGGGTGAGCGAGTGTGGGCAGCGATTGGTTGAAGAGCATGCATTTAGTTTTACTTGCATTTAAGAGCAGTTGGAGACCACGGAAGGATTGTTGTATGGCATTGAAGCTCGTCTGGAGGTTTGTTAACACAGTGTCCAAAAGTATACAGAATGGTGTCGTCTGCATAGAGGTGGATCAGAGAATCACCAGAGGCAAGAGCAACATCACTGATCTATACAGAGAACCGAGCATTGAACTCTGTGGTATAGAGACTGCCAGAGGTCCGGAAAACAGGCCCTCCGTTTTGACACACTGAACTCTATCTGAGAAGTAGTTGGTGAACCAGGCGAGGCAGTCATTTGAGAAACCAAGGCTGTTTATTCTGCCGCTAAGAATGCGGTGATTGACATAGTCGAAAGCCTTGGCCAGGTCGATGAAGACGGCTGCACAGTACTGTCTTTTATCGATGGCGGTTATGATATCGTTTAGGACCTTGAGCGTGGTTGAGGTGCACCCATGACCAGCTTGGAAACCAGATTGCATAGCGGAGAAGGTACGGTGGGATTCGAAATGGTCGGTGATCTGTTAGTTAACTTGGCTTTCAAAGACTTTAGAAAGGCAGGGTAGGATAGATATAGGTCTATAACAGTTTGGGTCTAGAGTGTCTCCCCCTTTGAAGAGGGAGATGACCGCTGCAGCTTTCCAATCTTTAAGGATCTCAGATGATACAAAAGAGAGGTTGAAGAGGCTAGTAGTAGGGGTTGCAACAATTGCGGCAGATAATTTAAGAAAGAGGGTCCAGATTGTCTAGGCCAGCTGATTTGTAGGGGTCCAGATTTTGCAGCTCTTTCAGAACATCAGCTATCTGGATTTAGGTGAAGGAGAAAAGGGGGAGGCTTGGGTAAGTTGCTGTGGGGGATGCAGAGCTGTTGACCGGGGTAGGGGTAGCCAGGTGAAAGCATGGCCAGCCTTAGAATAATGCTTATTGAAATTCTCGATTATCGTGGATTTATCGGTGGTAGCAGTGTTTCCTAGCCTCAGTGCAGTGGGCAGCTGGGAGGAGTTGCTCTTATTCTCCATGGACTTTACAGTGTCCGAGAACTTTTTGGAGTTTGTGCTACAGGATGCACATTTGTCTGAAAAAGCTAGCCTTTGATTTCCTAACTGCCTGTGTATATTGGTTCCTAACTTCCCTGAAAAGTTGCATATCGCGGGGGCTATTCGATTCTAAAGCAGTATGCCACAGGATGTTTTTGTGCTGGTAAAAGGCAGGCAAGTCTGGAGTGAACCAAGGGCTATATCTGTTCTTAGTTCTACATTTTTTGAATGGGGCATGTTTATTTAAGATGGTGAGGAAAGCACTTTTAAAGAATAACCAGGCATCCTCTACTGACGGAATGATGTCAATATCCTCCCAGGATACCTGGGCCAGGTCGATTAGAAAGGCCTGCTCGTTGAAGTGTTTTAGGGAGCGTTTGACAGTGATGAGGTGTGGTCGTTTGACCGTGGACCCATTTCGGATGCAGGCAATGAGGCAGTGGTCGCTGAGATCCTGGTTGAAGACAGCAGAGGTGTATTTAGAGGGCAGGTTGGTCAGGATGATATCTATGAGGGTGCCCGTGTTTACATATTTAGAGTTGTACCTGGTAGGTTCCATGATAATTTGTGAGATTGAGGGCATCTAGATTAGATTGTAGGATTTGTGGCTTGCACCAGACCTCCATCCCATCCCTGTATCCCTCTTCCCCTCACTCATCACCGCTCACTACATCTCTATGCTTCTTGTCCGGCAGGGAAAGTTTGTTTATAGTTGAAAGTAATGGATTTTGTTGCATTATTTGAGCTTAAAATGTACATTTAAGGGAATTTTATGAGGGAAAACATTTGTTTTGGGAATTTTCGAAGTACTTTCAATATTGTTAATTTCAGCCGGTGCACAATTGGCCCAGCATCGTCCAGGTTAGGGGAGGGTTTGGCCGGTTGGGCTGTCCTTGTCCTATCGCGCTCTAGCGACTCCTTGTGGTGGGCCGGACGCATGCACGCTGACTTCGATCGCCAGTTGTACAGTGTTTCCTCCAACACATTGGTGCGACTGGCTTCCTGGTTAAGCGAGCAGTTAGAAGAAGCAGTGGTGCTTGGCAGGGTCGTGAAAAATTATTGTATGTAGTTTCTTGCAATAGGCCTCTGTGACTTAAAATGATATTTCTCTCAAAATGTTGATTCCTAAAAGATGTCCGGTAATTTGGTTGATTCCATCAGATTTGTCTATAATCCTAAATGAATCAGGAATGAGCAGAGTCAGGTATACCATAAGGACCCCTTATTCATGTCCTCATTACATGTAATGCAACAACATTCCTCATGGTCTGTCAAGTTCTCTACTTTTGATAGATTTAAGCAAACAATATTGGAATTACCATGGTCACAACCATAAACTGTCAACTATCTGCCTGATAAATAGAATATACATTTTTGTTCAAGTATGTTAGGTTTTAGAGTCCTGAAGCAACTGAAGAAAAACTGAATTGCTACTGTGTATATCATTTGAATAAAGAAGAAAAATGCAAGTTTTGTCAACTCCATAAAACATCAACTGTCAGAGCGCTGAAAGATCTGATTGCATGGTTATGTTTTTATTAGGGATTTTCAAATTAATAATTGTCTATATTTTATAAGTGTTTCTATTGAACTTTTATATTTAGAGGCAAAAATATGTCTGTTTTGAGTATCTATTGTCAACTCTGTCAGTGGCTTGTCAACTATGTAACTGATGGCTAACCCTTAAGACCCTTTTCAATATTCTCCAAAAATATGTAATGACTGTTCTGCAAAATAGAGTGCCTTCGGAAAGTATTCAGACCCTTGACTTCTTCCACATTTTGTTAGGTTACAGCCTTATTCTAAAATGTATAAATATGTTTTTCCCCTCATCAATGTACACACTATACCCCATAATGACAAAGCAAAAACATTTTTATATTTTTATACATTTTTGCAAATTTATTAAACATAACCGGAAATATCACATTTACATAAGTATTCAGTCTCTTTACTCAGTACTTTGGCAGCGATTACAGCCTTAAATCTTCTTGGGTATGACACTTAGCATACCTGTATTTTGGGTGTTTCTCACATTCTTCTCTGCAGATCCTCTCAAGTTCTGTCAGGTTGTATGGGGAGCGTTGCTGCACAGCTATTTTGCTGCACAGCTATGATGCTGCCACCACCATGCTTCACCGTAGGGATGGTGCCAGGTTTCCTCCAGACATGACTAGGGCTGTTGAGGTGATCATATTACCTCCAAACCGGTGGTCACGAGTCATGAAGGTAGTCAAATTCCACATGATCGTTTAATCACGGTATTTAGGCTTCTCCATGCTCTGATGCTGCTGACGGTCATTAGAAGCCTACCAAACTTGCTAACTGCCTGGTACTCAGCACTAATGACTCTGATATCAATGCAAATGTATTCGAAAATCTAATCAAACACTTCATGAGAGCCAATGAGCTCATGTTGCACAACATTTCTATAGGCTATGTAATTGCGGGAGTGATGGCCACTAATAAAAAGACGAGGATCCCATTGGCTTTCTATAGGCTAGGCCTACTATATTTATTTCTCAACGTTAAGCACATTGTTTCTCTTCACAACAGGAGTATAGCCTACCTGGCTGTCATGAAAGAAAACCACAGGGAAAAGCGCACTCCATTCGTTATTTAAGATTTTATTTATTTATAAATGTTACCTTTATTTAACCAGGCAAGTCAGTTAACCTCTACGGGCTAGGGGGCAGCATTGAGAATTTTGGAAAAAATATGTGCCCATTTTTAACTGCCTCCTACACCAACTCAGAAGCTAGAATATGCATATTATTGTTCAGGTTTGGATAGAAAACACCCTAAAGTTTCTAAAACTTTGAATGGTGTCTGTGAGTATAACAGAACTCCTATGGCAGGCAAAAACCTGACAAGGTTTCATGCAGGAAGTGGCCTGTCTGACAAGGAGTCGTTCTTCTTGTCTCTGTTTATTGAAGAGTAAGGATCTTAGCTGTAACGTGACAATTCCTAGGGCTCCAATAGGCTCTCAGAACCCGGGAAAAAGCTGAACGATGACGAGGCAGCCTCAAGCTGAAACACATTATCTCCTTTTCCAAGTGTCGCATCAGAGGACCATTGAATTAGGCGCGTGCGCGATTCGCCCCCGTGGAGAATTTTCATTCGGCTGTTTAGCTAATTGCAGATTCCCGGTCGGAATATTAACGCTTTTCTACGAGATAAATGGCATAAAAATTGATTTTAAACAGCGGTTGACATGCTTCGAAGTACGGTAATGGAATATTTAGAAATTTCACGTTCTGCGCCATGCGCACGACCGTGATTTAGCATTCTGATAGTGTCTAGAACGCACGAACAAAACGCCGCTGTTTGGATATAATGATGGATTATTTGGGACCAAACCTACATTTGTTATTGAAGTAGAAGTCCTGGGAGTGCATTCTGATGAAGAACAGGAAAGGTAAGACCATTTTTCTTATAGGAAATATGATTTTGATGAAGGCTAATCTTGCCGGGTGTCTAAATAGCTAGCCCGTGATGGCTGGGCTATGTACTTAGAATATTGCAAAATGTGCTTCATCCGAAAAGCTATTTTAAAATCGGACATATCGAGTGCATAGAGGAGTAATGTATCTATAATTCTTAAAATAATTGTTATGCTTTTTGTGAACGTTTATCGTGAGTAATTTAGCAAATTGTTAGTAAATTCCCCGGAAGTTTGCGGGGGGTATGCTTTTTCTGAACGTCACATGCTAATGTAAAAAGCTGATTTTTGATATAAATATGAACTTGATTGAACAGACATGCATGTATTGTATAACATAATGTCCTAGGTGTGTCATCTGATGAAGATCATAAAAGGTTAGTGCTGCATTTAGCTGTGGTTTAGGTTTTTGTGACATTATATGCTAGCTTGAAAAATGGGTGTCTGATTATTTCTGGCTGGGTACTCTGCTGACATAATCTAATGTTTTGCTTTCGTTGTAAAGCCTTTTTGAAATCGGACAGTGTGGTTAGATTAACGAGAGTCTTGTCTTTAAATAGCTGTAAAATAGTCATATGTTTGAGAAATTGAAGTAATAGCATTTCAAACGTTTTAAAAATCGCGCCACAGGATGACACTAGCTGTTACGTAGGTGGGACGAATTCATCCCGCCGGTCCCATAGAGGTTAAGAACAAATTCTTATTTGTTACACCAGCCAAACCCAGATGACGCTGGGCCAATTGTGAGCCGCCCTATGGGACTCCCAATCACAGCCGGTTGTGATACAGCCTTGGATCGAACCAGGGTGTCTGTAGTGATGCCTCTAGCACTAAGATGCAGTGTCTTAGACAGTTGCGCCACTCGGGAGCCCCATGACATGTGTTTTTTCCCACTGCCCGTGTTTTGATACAGGTGCATGATAATGGTCCATTCTAAATCAAAACAAATGTCACAGATATATTATTTAGTATATGTAAAGACAAGATTAAATCAAGAATAGTCTGATGGGTGACAATATTAGCCTATCTCTTGTGAATTATATATTATCACTTGTGAATGATGCCCAGCATAAGAAACAATGCCTTTTTTTTGGCGACTTTTTCTAATCATAGTCACACACCTTACGTAGCCTAGCCCATAGGCCTAAATGTTTTAATACAGTTTGTATCACAACTAAAGTGGCCAAATAACTTCTTAAAATTAAGCACGTTAATACGCTTTACAATGGGTGTAGAGCCTAACTGGCATGCATAAGCAGCGTGTGAGTTTCAAGTTTGGGGAAGATAATTTTCACCATAAAAATGCACCTTTCTAATAAAAGCATTACATGCATAATTGCATTTGCGGTCACTTTTGATAATGGTGTTTTCCGCTAATGGAACATTTGCACTTATAGGCTACTACCATGTTGCGCATTGCTGCGCTTATATTGTGAAGAAATAGCCTAATAGTTTATCAACATTTTAAGCTAAACAGTCTGATCTGTTTAGCTTAAAGTGGTTGTATTAATTTGGGGTCTATCGCATCCCACAAATGTCCCAGACTATGTTGGGAATATTTATTTCTTGCACAGAATACAATAGGTCGACTTTTGTACTATTGAGGATAGTAGATTGAATTCGGCTAGTGCTTTGGCTGTTCGTTAGGCCTACTCATCACTGGCCGCAAAAGGCATGGATATTTTTAGAGTGCATTACGGCCACACAAAGGGGATGCCGCCGTGAAATTCTAGGCATTATCAAGTGCTTGTCAAATTGTGAATGAGTGACTGATGTAGTGTGTACAGCCTGCACACAAAAAAACAAAGCAGAGCTCATGCCTTTCAAGTAACTTTTTTCATATCAACATTTGTCTCATCATGCAGCCTTTACAATGTATTAAAAATCAAAACATATAGCCCAACGTTTGTAGAACATCTAAAGTTACATTAATAACTCTAAATTAAGCATATAGGAATACCTATTTCTTTGTTAACCGCTCAACACCGAATAGCCATGCGCACTCCCTCAATTCGTTTTGGGAAAAATATCCTTTCTATTTTATTCAACTTTCTTCAATAGTATTCTTCATACTATAAAATATTGCCACGGAATTCGAAGCAAATCTTGTCTGCTAAATGAACTAGTGCAGTCCACAGCCATATTGTATCAGGGCCTAACACAAGGACAACTCAGAGTATGCTATTCTGTTCTTCTGAAATAGACTACATTTTCTTTATATCATGCCTCTTTAGACCTGTCTAAAATAAATAATGGATTTATTGTGAAGGTGCAGGCTATATTACATGGATTTATTAGACTTTTTCAAATGTATATGTTCCAAAGGTCTGCATCAGAAGCTTGTGTGGATAAGCTCTGGATAAGAGCGTCTGCTAAATGACTTAAATGTAAATGTAAGCCAGGAGATGCTAAATATTAATTAACGGTCAATTACCGTGAGACCGACAGTTATTTCCCCCGGCTGGCTAAATTTCATGACCGCCAAAGCCCTAGAAGTGACGCTTGGCATTCAGGTCAAAGAGTTAACTGTTGCTTTGATCAGACCAGATAATTTTGTTTCTCATGGTCTGAGAGTTTTTAGTTAACGTTTGGCAAACTCCAAGGGGGCTGTCATGTGCCTTTTATTTAGGAGTGTCTTCCGTCTGGCCACTCTACCATAAAGGCTTGATTGGTGGATGCTACAGAGATGGTTGTTCTTCTGGAAGGCTCTCCCACCTCCACAAAGGAACTCTAGAGCCCTTCTCCCCAGATTGCTCAGTTTGGCTGGGTGGACAGCCAGCTCTAGGAAGAGTCTTGGTGGTTCCAAACTTCTTCCATTTAAGAATGATGGAGGCCACTGTGTTCTTGGGGACCTTCAATGCTGCAGAAATGTTTTGGCACCCTTCCCCAGATCTGTGCCTCAACACAATCCTGTCTCGGAGTTTAACAGACAATTCCTTCGACCTCATGACTTGGTTTTTGCTCTGAGATTCACTGTCTTCTGTGTGACCTTATATAGACTTGTGTGTGCCTTTCCAAATAATGTCCAATCGATAGAATTTACCACAGGTGGACTCCAATCAAGTTGTAGAACCATCTCAAGGATAATCAATGGAAACAGGATGCATCTGAGCTCAAATTCAAGTCTCATAGCAAAGGGTCTGAATACTTATATGTTTTTTTATTAATTCATACATTTGCAAACATTTCTAAAAAACGGTTTTCACTTTGTCATTATGGGGTATTGTGTGTAGATTTCTGAGGAAATTATTTATTTAATCCATTTTAGAATAAGGCTGTAAAGTAACAAAATGTGGAAAAGGTCAATGGGTTTGAATACTTTCCGAAGGCACTGTATGCTTAAATAATTGAAGTATTTGCTGTGCTAGACCTAATGGATAATGTTTGCTTTATAAATGTTGTTTTAGTTCTAAATCTAGAAAAACATGTAAAAATGCTAACGAAATTAGCCCTGGAGCATTTAATAGTGCTATAAAACAAAACAAAATAGGTTTGGAGATTTGTATTACATATAATGTTAGAATTAAACAATCAAGGCCAATAAACACTTGTTTCACAATAATTGTAAAAATGAAATGCCTTTTATGGTGTCTGACAGAGTTTACATAAATCCAGTTAGTTGCATTTATTATGTTTTTTTTTACAAAATTAGGTTGTTCCTTTACATGGTGTGACAGCTGATACTTTGATCTATCAAGATATATATTTCAAATTGTGTCAATATTAAGACAAATATATAGCTAAAAAACAGCAACATTTTCTCTCTGCCTCAAAGCAAAATGTATAAAATAGCATGAGATTAGCTATAAAACTACACACTTTTCTCTCTGCCCCATGGCAAAAGGGGGGGCTTTGCTCAGACTTCATGGGGGGCCCGCAAATCTACACTACGCCACTGATAGTGTACCCTTCTTCTGCATTACACAGACCGTCCGACCAAGTGACCGACCGTTGTATCTTACATGCTGACCACACTGTTTGCGTTACGTGCTCGAGCGTTGCAAAATAAATGTACACATACATGTTATTCAATAATTTCCTCCAAACTGCTCACGCGCGTCAAAGAGTGTCTGCGAAGCCAGGCGCTAAAATAGAACTTTGCTCTAAAATAGAACTTGGTTCTATTTTTGATGCTTGACGCGCTGCAAGTCCCACTTCTCCCATCTCCTCAGTGGCTTTTAGTAGCATATACACTCGTGGGTGATTGAAAGATGAACTGAGGTCCACACTCCAGATCAGTTGGTGGTGGTAATGCACCTTAAAGTTGGTTGCCAAGCGCAATATAAAATCCAAAGAAGAAGACTGAAGGAGGAGAGATTACTAGAAACTAACAAGGTTTACCCTTTTATCTGTGGATTAATTGTCAGAGTAAAGGACAATTAATCCACAGATGCATTTCAGGTAAAATAACAACCCAATGTTCATATCCCAAGACAAATCAGCTAGCAACAGCAAGCAAGCTAGCTAAATTGCCTTGAAAATTTCATGCGTTTCGACCAGTCCCCAAATAAATCTAGTTGGTACAGAGTTCGTTTTGATATATCAAACTGCTTGTCCTGATTGCGTCTGGTGTGGATGGACAAAATCAACATGTGTGTGATGGTCTACGCGCGTGCCCGGTCTAGTCAGTATGTTACAGTATTGTTAGTTACTCCAAAAGTAAAATGACAACAAGGGGTGCAGTGCTGCTGGAGCTGGTAAAAGTATTTCTGATGAATTGTAAATAAATAATTTTTAATTACCACAAACATTCCATGAAAAATTATAGAAAGGCAAACCAAACAAATATGTATAGCAGCCTAGATGTATGGTAAATGGGTGTCTCTTCTCTGGCAGTGGCAAGAATGATGACAAATTGTAGGTTACGTGTGTGCACAGTGGAGGCCCGTTGGAGGCTTGATCACTTTGGACAATAAAAAAAAATCCTTGATGTTCATAAAATTCCCCTCTCTTCTCTTGTGTAGTGGAACCCAGAATGACATGTGACCACTTGTTTACGGCGACACCGTTCTGCTGAGGACAACACAACTAGAGTGGCCATCGCAAAGTCCAAGGAGCCTGACCCTCTTTGGAATTTGCTGTAGCCCTGCTTGGGATATTTAGCCTACATTGGCAATTGGTTGAGACACAGGGCCCGTTCTAGCTTGGTATGTCAGGGTGGGCAATTGGAAATGTAAATTGGGCCAAGTTGGAGGCAACAATGCATTTAGGCTATAGTTTGAGACGTAGTAATGATTTATGTTCACTACTTGGACAATTGATTTGACAGCATGTTTAATCCATGCAAATAAATTCTATGAATTCTGTTTTCTTGTATTCTGTAATATGGTATATTGTAACACTGTCTTCAAGCTAATCAAATGTAATTTATGATACAATGTGTGCACTACACAATACATTGAAATACCTACTAACAATAAAGCTCTCCTCTCAAACAGTGCAATGATATTAAAGGGAAATTTCACAGCTGCTCTAGTGAAGAATTTGGACACACCTACTCATTCAAGGTTTTTTCTTTATTTTTATTATTTTCTACATTGTGGAATAATAGTAAAGACATCAAAACTAAGAAATAACACCTATGGAATCATAGTAACCAAAAAAGTGTTAGACAAATCAAAATGTATTTTAGATTTTAGATTCTTCAAAGTAGCCCCCCTTTGCCTTGATGACAGCTTTGCATACTTTTTGCATTCTTTCAACCAGCTTCATGAGGTAGTCACCTGGACTGCATTTCAATTGTTTCAAAAAATAAAAATAAAAAACAAACGGAAAAGTGGTGCGTGCATATGTACTCAACCCCTTCGCTATGAAGCCCCTAAATAAGATATGGTGCAACCGATTACCTTCAGAAGTCACAGAATTAGTTAAATAAAGTCCACCTGTGTGCAATCTAAGTGCCCCATATCTTTTACATGATCTCAGTATATATATATATATATATACTACTCAAAAAAATAAAGGGAACACTTAAACAACACATCCTAGATCTGAATGAAAGAAATAATCTTATTAAATACTTTTTTCTTTACATAGTTGAATGTGCTGACAACAAAATCACACAAAAATAATCAATGGAAATCCAATTTATCAACCCATGGAGGTCTGGATTTGGAGTCACACTCAAAATTAAAGTGGAAAACCACACTACAGGCTGATCCAACTTTGATGTAATGTCCTTAAAACAAGTCAAAATGAGGCTCAGTAGTGTGTGTGGCCTCCATGTGCCTGTATGACCTCCGTACAATGCCTGGGCATGCTTCTGATGAGGTGGCGGATGGTCTCCTGAGGGATCTCCTCCCAGACCTGGACTAAAGCATCCGCCAACTCCTGGACAGTCTGTGGTGCAACATGGCATTGGTGGATGGAGCGAGACATGATGTCCCAGATGTGCTCAATTGGATTCAGGTCTGGGGAACGGGCGGGCCAGTCCATAGCATCAATGCCTTCCTCTTGCAAGAACTGCTGACACACACCAGCCACATGAGGTCTAGCATTGTCTTGCATTTGGAGGAACCCAGGGCCAACCGCACCAGCATATGGTCTCACAAGGGGTCTGAGGATCTCATCTCGGTACCTAATGGCAGTCAGGCTACCTCTGGCGAGCACATGGAGGGCTGTGCGGCCCCCCAAAGAAATGCCACCCCACACCATGACTGACCCACCGCCAAACCGGTCATGCTGGAGGATGTTGCAGGCAGCAGAACATTCTCCACTGCGTCTCCAGACTCTGTCACGTCTGTCACGTGCTCAGTGTAAACCTGCTTTCATCTGTGAAGAGCACAGGGCGCCAGTGGCGAATTTGCCAATCTTGGTGTTCTCTGGCAAATGCCAAACGTCCTGCACGGTGTTGGGCTGTAAGCACAACCCCCACCTGTGGACGTCGGGCCCTCATACCACCCTCATGGAGTCTGTTTCTGACCGTTTGAGCAGACACATGCACGTTTGTGGCCTGCTGGAGGTCATTTTGCAGGGCTCTGGCAGTGCTCCTCCTGCTCCTCCTTGCACAAAGGCGGAGGTAGCGGTCCTGCTGCTGGGTTGTTGCCCTCCTACGGCCTCCTCCACGTCTCCTGATGTACTGGCCTGTCTCCTGGTAGTGCCTCCATGCTCTGGACACTACGCTGACAGACACAGCAAACCTTCTTGCCACAGCTCGCATTGATGTGCCATCCTGGATGAGCTGCACTACCTGAGCCACTTGTGTGGGTTGTAGACTCCGTCTCATGCTACCAGGAAGAATAGGAACTGAGAAGTGGTCTGTGGTCCCCACCTGCAGAACCACTCCTTTATTGGGGGTGTCTTGCTAATTGCCTATAATTTCCACCTGTTGTCAATTCCATTTGCACAACAGCATGTGAAATTTATTGTCAATCAGTGTTGCTTCCTAAGTGGACAGTTTGATTTCACAGAAGTGTGATTGACTTGGAGTTACATTGTGTTGTTTAAGTGTTCCCTTTATTCTTTTGAGCATTGTATATACACCTGTTCTGAAAGGCCCCAGAGTCTGCAACACCACTAAGCAAGAGGCACCACCAAGCAAGTGGCACCATGAAGACCAAGGAGCTCTCCAAACAGGTCAGGGACAGGTCAGAGCACCATTACATCTATTATTAAAAAATGCTAAGAATATGGCACCACAACAAACCTGCCAAGAGAGGGCCGCCCACCAAAACTCATGGACCAGGCAAGGAGGGCATTAATCAGAGAGGCAACAAAGAGACCAAAGATAAAATAGGTTTGGAGATTTGTATTACATATAATGTTAGAATTAAACAATCAAGGCCAATAAACACTTGTTTCACAATAATTGTAAAAACAATCAAGGCCAATAAACACTTGTTTCACAATAATTGTAAAAAAGCTCCAAGGTGGAGATTGGAGTATCTGTCCATAGGACCACTTTAAGCCGTACACTCCATATGTGGGAGACTCCCCAAACATATGGAAAAAAGTTCTCTGGTCAGATGAGACTACAATTGTGCTTTCTGACCATCAAGGAAAATGCTTTGTCCGGCGCAAACCAAACACCTCTCTTCACCCCGAGAATACCATCCCCACAGTGAAGCATGGTGGTGGAAGCATCATGCTGTGGGGATGTTTTTCATCAGCAGGGACTGGGAAACTGGTCAGAATGGAAGGAATGATGGATGGCGCTAAATACCGGGAAATTCTTGAGGGAAACCCGTTTCAGTCTTCCAGAGATTTGAGACTGGGAGGAGGTTCACCTTCCAGCAGGACAATGAACCTAAGCATACTGCTAAAGCAACACTCAAGTGGTTTAAGGGGAAACATGTAAATGTCTTGGAATGGCCTAGTCAAAGCCCAGACCTCAATCCAACTGAGAATCTGTGGTATGACATAAAGATTGCTGTACACCAGCGGAACCCATCCAACTTGAAGGAGCTGGAGCAGTTTTGCATTGAAGAATGGGCAAATATTCCAGTGGCTAGATGTGCCAAGCTTATAGAGACATACCTCAAGAGACTTGCAGCTGTAATTGCTGCAAAAGTTGGCTCTACAAAGTATTGCCTTTGGGGGGGGTGAATAGTTATGCACGCTCAAGTTGTCTGTTTCTTTTCTTATTTCTTGTTTGTTTCACAATATAAAATACTTTGCATCTTCAAAGTGGTAGGCATGTTGTGCAAATCAAATGATACAAACCCCCCAAAAGTCTATTTTAATTCCAGGTTGTAAGGCAACAAAATAGGAAAAATGCCAAGGGGGGTGAATACTTTCGCAAAACACTGTATGTCCAGTAATATGTTATTAACATATCATACTGTATGTGTCACAAAAATGTTGAATTTCCTCACTACACGCAAATACAAGTATTGGTTGTAAACAAATCACAATATCCAGAATTCATAGCTAATTCATGAGGTGGAGGACCGCCCTGTGGATGTGTGAGCTCTTCTTGGAAAGAGGAATCATCAGAAGCAGCCATTGTGGCAATTAATTTATCTATAGACAGTGCACGGTACAATAGCTCCTGTTAACGTGTAAACTAGTACGGCCCCGTTTTGAAAAGTGTTTGAGGGTGGGAACAAGGAAGTATGGCTCCCATTAGGCTGTTGTCTTTACAAAGCCAGAGAAAATGAGTCAACCTACACTGAACAAAAATATAAATGCAACATGCAACAATTTCAAAGATTTTATGGAGTTACAGTTCCAATGAGGAAATCTGTCAATTTAAATATATTCCTTATGACCTAATCTATGGATTTCACATAACTGGGAATACAGATATGAATCTGTTGGTCACAGAGACCTTTAAAAAAAGGTAGGGGCGTTGGTCAGAAAACCAGTCAGAATCTTCGCATAGACTTGTGGAATGTTGTTCCACTCCTCTTCAATAGCTGTGTGAAGTTGCTGGATATTGGCGGGAACTGGAACACGCTGTCATACACATTGATCCAGAGGATCCAAAGCATGCTCAATGGGTGACTGTCTGGTGAGTACGCAGGCCATGGAAGAACTGGGACATTTTCAGCTTCCAGGAATTGTGTACAGATCCCTGCAACATGGAGCCGTGCATTTCCATGCTGAAACATGAGGTGATTGTGGCAGATGAATGCCACGGCAATGGGCCTCAGGATCTTGACATGGTATTTCTGTTTATTTCTGTGTTTCAAATTGCCATCGATAAAATATAATTTTGTTCGTTGTCCGTAGCTTATGCCTGCCCATACCATAACCCAACCGCCACTATGGGGCACTCTGTTCACAACGTTGAAATCAGCAAACCGCTCACCCACACGACGCCACACACACTGTCTGCCATCTGCCCAGTACAGTTGAAACTGTGATTCATCTGTGAAGAGCACACTTCTCCAGCGTGCCAGTGTCCATCGAAGGTGAGCATTTGCCCGCTGAAGTAGGTACACCGAACTGCAGTCAGGTCAAGACCCTGGTGAGAACGACGAGCATACAGATGAGCTTCCCTAAGACGTTTTCTGACAGTTTGTGCAGAAATTATTTGGTTGTGCAAACCTACAATTTCATCAGCTGTCTCAGACCATCTCACAGGTGAAGAAGACAGATGTGGAGGTCCTGGGCTGGTGTGGTTACACATGGTTTGGGGTTGTGAGGCTGGTTGGACGTACTGCCAAATTCTCTAAAATGATGTTGGAGAAGGAACATTAAATTATCTGGCAACAGCTCTGGTGGACATTCCTACAGTCAGCATGCCAATTGCATGCTTCCTCAAAACTTGAGATATCTGTGTCATTGTGTTTGTGACAAAACTGCACATTTTAGAGTGGCCTTTTATTGATCCCAGCACAAGGTGCAACTGTGTAATTATGATGCTGTTTAATCATCTTCTTGATATGCCACACCTGTTAGGTGGATGGATTATCTTGTCAAAGGAGAAATGCTCACTAACAGGTACGTAAACAAATTTGTGCACACAATTATTTGAGAGAAATGAGCTTTTTAGTGCATATGGACAATTTCTGGGAATTTTTATTTAACGCATGAAACATGGGATCAACACTTTACATGTTGCGTTTTATATTTTTGTTCAGTGTTGATATCCTGCAATGTTCTGGCAGATAGGAACAACGTTGAGACAAGTCCAATGGCTCTACTGAACAAAGACAACTATATCTACTCGCATGATCGTGCAATCGGCGAAACACAAAGGCCACAATAATTGCTACAAAACATGACTCATTAAATGTTTTGAACAGCAGGCTCAATCAACCAATGAAAAAAACACAGCTATTGGGCATAAAAATGTTTGAAACACTTTCTCATCACTCATAATGATTAGGGAGACTGCAAAACCACCCCAAATAGTGTCTAGCGGTGAAGTTTCACTTTAAGCTGTATGTATTTGTATTTATCACGTTTAGGGAAGTTCACGACAGTGTCATAGTTTATTACTAGACAGGAGGCCGGCAAAACGACAGGTCAAGGGCAAGAGGAGGTCAGTAATCCAGATCAGAGTCCAAAAGGTACAGAACAACAGGCACTCTCAGGGTCAGGACAAGCAGAGGTCAATAATCTAGTGTGGTACAGAACAGCAGGCAGGCTTAGCCTTAGGGTCAGGGCAGGCAGAATGGTCAAAACTTTGAAAACTAGAAACAGACAGGAGCAAGGGGAAAACTGCTGGTAGGCTTGACGAACAAAACAAACTGTCAACAGACAAACAGAGAGCACAGGTATAAATACACTGGAGATAATGGGGAAGATGGGAGAGACCTGGAGGGGGTGGAGACAAGCATAAAGACAGGTGAAACAGATCAGGGTGTGACAGTATTTACATTAGGCTATAACCTACAAATTGCTATGCCACGTAGTTGTAGGCCTATTTGGCTAATGGCCTACTGCAAATTATTATTGTTTGTTCCTGAACTTGTTCCTCCAGCTATCCTTCAGTTCCAAAAGTTGGTTCAACTTCTTTAACATTATTGCATGACCCTGGCGCTGTCCTTTCAGTACCACGAAGGGTGCGTCAATTGTTTAAAATGACATCTCATCAGGTGGTGATTGACTCCGCTGTCCTCACGACGCCAGGACAGCGGAGTCAATCACCACCTTCCGGAGACACCTGAAACCCCACCTCTTTAAGGAATACCTGGGATAGGATAAAGTAATCCTTCTAACCCCCCCCCCCCAAAAGATTTAGATGCACTATTGTAAAGTGGTTGTTCCACTGGATATCATAAGGTGAATGCACCGATTTGTAAGTCGCTCTGGATAAGAGCGTCTGCTAAATGACTTAAATGTAAATGTAAATGTAAATCAAGATCTGTTGCTTACACCCAGTAGTCCTATTCATCACTTATTATTATTATTATTATTATTATAATAAATAGAAGATGATCACTTCTCACAATGGTGCTTGTTTAGTAAAGTTAAATCAAAGCAGAATCAATGTCTCGCAAGATCACATAATGATTCATTCGCATTTACATAACAGATCCAGATATAATACCATAGCAGAGTAGACCTATAATATTAATGTTACACCAAAAACACCTACTCATTTCTAATGAGATTTTAGGACGGCTAGCTGAAGCTGAATAGTTGAATATTTTCTCATGCGACAAAACTCAACAGAGTGTGCCACTAGGCTGGATATATGCTTTGATTGAAACAAAATACAAGAAATGCTAATAGTCTGTTAACACCATCTGCTCTAATTCTCTCACGAAACAGTCATTCAAAAAATCCATATTCCCATGAAACTACTGAGCTCAATCAAATGATTGGTACGGAAATGCAATTTGGACGTTTCACCAGTAAAACGTGAAGAATTATCATTCACGATTGACAGTGATGATGGCCTATTTTGAAATTTGGTATCCTATGCCTAACTTGGTGTTTGAGGGTATTAAAAATGTACATTTGTCTTGAGACAATATGTGTGGGCATAGGCAGATGTTGAAATTGTTATGTATATTTTATAATGATAGGCTATGCAATTGGCCACGTCCGTCGGTACAAACTTTGATTGAGGAAATTATGATGTAATTTACTTATTTATTTTCCTCTCCCTCACATAAAACAAATTGCTCTACACCACTGATGACGACGTCCATGTTTTGTCATCGACACCCTTCCAGTTATCAAGGTTCTCCAGGGCACAGGGACACCGCAGGGGACAGACATGGTCCCCATATTTGGGATTAAGTAGGTGGGGAGAGCTACTCTTACCTATCAGCGATGTCCCCGAACACCAGTGCTCCGACCAGCACCCCCGTCATAAACGTGGGCTGACACAGCTTGGCCAGCCATTCCCTGTCACACACCAGGTCCCAGTCCGTCACGATGCTCTGATACACCTCACTGTGGTCGTACACGTAATGGTAGTTCTCGTCACACTTTTCCGTCGTCCTGTTGACGACCTGCTCGTAGGTAAAGTCTGTGGGGTTCATCCGCTGAGCGCGCTGGCAGGTGCTAAGCTCCCACTGTTGGCCCACAGCCGTTCGGACCACCATGGGCCCGTTCGCCGGTTTGAAGAATGGTAGCACCTCCTCCAGGGAAGCACCAGTGTGGTTCCCATACAGGACGTCAGTGATGTTACCTGGCGGAGCACAGACAAAGTTTGGCCTCTCCACGAGGAACACAGAGGCCAGGTAGTGGATTCCGCAGGCTATGGCCTGGAAGACAGCAGCAAAGTACAGACATGCCTGGAATCTAGGAGGCGGAGAGAAGGATGAGAGGGAGGGTACAATAAAAGGTTAAGTTACTTTGTCAAACTTTGCCCTGTAAATGTACAGCGTTATACTGGCAGCACAGTTGCCAGTTAAATACTGTAATTTAGCTTTACATTAGGGATGCTTAACCCTAAGAAGGGTTTTCAGGGCATAGCTTGTGTACTACAAGTGTGAACTACAATTCCAAGGCTGTTTTTTCGCTTGCAAAATGGTTTTCGAAACATATGCTTATATACCTTTATCTTTCATATCAGCGAGAAAGAATTGTTCAAATATTTTTTTAATCAAATCAAATATAGACATAATTTAAAAAAGGTACATTTACTACTTTCCTTTATAGGGTTTGGTTTAGTGTTCCCACACGGACCATATCTCCATGTTACAGTGCTTGATTCCAGAAGACAGATAGAGGACATAGGCAGCCACCTGTGCTAATTAGCTATCTAGCATACTCCGAACACCTGTGTGTAAGCGTAACTGGGGAGGAAATGTAGGACCAGTACGGGAAAATTTTTTTTATGAAATGTATGCATTCACTACTGTAAGTCGCTCTGGATAAGAGCGTCTGCTAAATGACTAAAATGTAAAATGTAAATGTGTAGTTTGTCAACTGGAGGCACACAGCATATGGATCTGTGCAAAACCCCTACATTGTTATTTCTCCCTGATATAAGAGATATGTTCCTTATGTTTTCACGATAGCGAAGTGTTTTAACACTCAGAGGCTCGTAACAAAACTCCCCTGGCCAGAACATACTGTGGTCAGTAGGCGCTACCTCATGATGCCATCTATTTTGTAAACCGTATACTGGCTTTTTTATGGCGGTTTTGGAGCAGTGGCTTCTTGCTTGCTGAGCGGCCTTTCAGGATATGTCGATATAGGACTCGTTTTACTGCAGATATAGATATTTTTGTAACTGTTTACTCCAGCATCTTGTGAAGATGCTGGAGGAAACAGGTACAAAAATATCTATATCCACAGTAAAATGAGTCCTATATCGACATAACCTGAAAGGCCACTGAGCAAGAGAGAAGCCACTGCTCCAAAACAACCATAAACAAGCCAGACTACGGTTTGCAACTGCACATGGTGTCACGTCCTGACCAGTATAAGGGTTATTTGTTATTGTAGTTTGGTCAGGACGTGGCAGGGGGTGTTTGTTTTATGTGGTTCAGGGTGTGTTTTGTGTATGTGTTTAGGTAGAGGGGTGATTTGATTTATTAGTCCGGGGTTTGTTAGTCATTGTTCTATGTTAGTATATTTTCTATGTTCTATCTAGTCTTTTGTATTTCTATGTTTAGTTAATTGGGGTTGGACCTTCAATTGGAGGCAGCTGGTTATTGTTGCCTCTGATTGAGGGTCCTATAATTAGGAGTTTGTTTTTCATGGGATTTTGTGGGAGATTGTGCTTGTTTAGCTGTGTGCCTGACAAGACTCTCCAGTTCGTTTGTGTTTTGTATACGTGTTATGTGTTTTTCCTTCTTCACCAATTAAAAAGAAGATGAGTATATATTTTCCCGCTGCGTCTTGGTCTTTACCCTACGACAACCATGACAGAATCTCCCACCAACCACGGACCAAGCAGCGGAGGAAGCAGCAACAGAAGGACTGTTGGGAATCATGGACATGGGAGGAAATTCTGGACGGGGCTGGACCATGGCACCAGGCTGGGGAATATCGTCGCCCACCGGAGTTGATAGAGGCAGCCAAGGCGGAGCGGCGCTGGTATGAGGCTTTATACGCGCCGATGGGGAAGCACAAGAGGTACCCACAATAAGTGTTTTGGGGGGGCACACGGGTAGTTTGGCTGGGCCAGGATTGAGCCGCAAGCCAACTCCTCGTGCTTATTATGGGAAGCAACTGGAGGGGAGAGCGCCGGAGCATGCGGAAGTGCGCACGATCTCGCCCATGCGCACGCACAGTCCGGTGCGAGCGATTCCAGCCCCTCGCAAGTGCCGTGCTAGAGTAGGCATCCAGCCTGGAAGGAGGATGCCTGCACAGCGCATCTGGCCACCAGTGCACCTCCTAGGCCCAGGCTACCCTACGCCTGCTCTATGCACGGCAACCATCAGGCCTCTGCACAGCCCAGTTCGCCCTGTACCAGCAGTCCGCTTGTGCAGGGCTGCTATTTCTATCCAGCCAAGACGGGTTGTGCAAGAGGTGCGCTCCAGACCTCCAGTACTTACCCATGGCCCGGTATATCCAGTTCCTGCTTCTTGTGCTGACCCTGAAGTGCGTATCCATAGTCTGGCATCTCCTAAACAAACACTACGCACCAGGTTTCCAGTGGTTCAGCCCAGTCCAACTCGTCCTGTTCCTGCTCCTCGCACTAGCCCTGAGGTGCGTGTCTTCAGTCTGGCACATCCGGTACCAGCACCACGCACCAGGCTTCCAGTGCGTCAGCCCAGTCCAACTCGGCCTGTTCCTGCTCCTCGCACTAGCCTTGAAGTGCGTGTCCCCAGTCTGGTACCTCCACTACCAGCCCCACGCATTAGGCATCCAGTGCGTCAGCCCAGTCCCGAGCTTCCGACGACAGTGCCCCGTCCAGAGTGTCTGACAATTGTGCCCCGTCCAGAGTGTCCGACGATTGTGCCCCGTCCAGAGTGTCCGACGATAGTGCCCCGTCCAGAGTGTCCGACGACAGTGCCCTGTCCAGAGTATCCGGCAACAGTACCCCGTCCAGAGTATCCGGCAACAGTGTGCAGTCCGGAACCGAGTGAGACGGCCTACAGTCCGGAACCGAGTGAGTCGGCCTACAGTCCGGAGCTCCCAGAGTTGGCCTACAGTCCAGAGCTCCCAGAGGACAATCCAGGGTCTTCAGTGACTAGCCTCTGGCAAAGGTATGCAGTGGGGGTGGTTTGGTCAGGTAGGGGATTAAGGCCTGAGCCTAAGCTACCTCCACTGTAGGAGGTTTGGGGAGGGGAGGGGTGTTAGCACAGGAGCCGTCGGTGACGGCAGCCACCCTCCCTTCCCTCCTTTTAGTTTTGGGATTTTAGTTTTGTTTTTGGGGTTATTCTTGGTTGTTTATGTGAGGTGCATCCGGGGTCTGCACCTTAGGGGGGGGGGGGTACTGTCACGTCCTGACCAGTATAGGGGTTATTTGTTATTGTAGTTTGGTCAGGACGTTGCAGGGGGTGTTTGTTTTACGTGGTTCAGGGTGTGTTTTGTGTATGTGTTTAGGTAGAGGGGTGATTTGATTTATTAGTCCGGGGTTTGTTAGTCATTGTTCTATGTTAGTATATTTTCTATGTTCTATCTAGTCTTTAGTATTTCTATTTTTAGTTAATTGGGGTTGGACCTTCAATTGGAGGCAGCTGGTTATTGTTGCCTCTGATTGAGGGTCCTATAATTAGGAGTTTGTTTTTCATGGGATTTTGTGCGAGATTGTGCTTGTTTAGCTGTGTGCCTGACAAGACTGTCCAGTTCGTTTGTGTTTTGTATACGTGTCATGTGTTTTTCCTTCTTCACCAATTAAAAAGAAGATGAGTACATATTTTCCCGCTGCGTCTTGGTCTTTACCCTACGACAACCGTGACACATGGGGACAAAGATTGTACTTTTTTGGAGAAATGTCCTCTGGTCTGATAAAACAAAAATATAACTGTTTGGCCATAATGACCATCATTATGTTTGGAGGAGAAAAAGGGAGGCTTGCAAGCGGAATAACACCCTCCAAACCGTGAAGCACGGGGATGGCAGCATCTTGTTGTGGGGGTGCTTTGCTGCAGGAGGGACTGGTGCACTTCACAAAATAGATGGCATCATGAGGTAGGAAAATTATGTGCATATATTGAAGCAACATCTCAAGACGTCAGTCAGGAAGTTAAAGCTTGGTTGCAAATGGGTCTTCCAAATGGACAATGGCCCCAAGCAAAAGTTCTGGCAAAATGGCATAAGCACAACAAAGTCAAAGTATTGGAGTGGCCATCACAAAGCCCTGACCTCAATCCTATAGGAAATGTGTGGGCAGAACTGAAAAGCGTGTGCGAGCAAGGAGGCCTACAAACCTGACTCAGTCACACCAAATCTGTCAGGAGGAATGGGCGAAAATTCACCCAACTTATTGTGGGAAGCTTGTGGAAGGCTACCTGAAAAGTTTGGCCCAAGTTAAACAATTTAAAGGCAATGCTACCAAATACTAATTGAGTGTATGTAAACTTCTGACCCACTGGGAATGTGATGAAAGGAATAAAAGCTGAAATATATCATTCTCTCTATTATTATTCCGACATTTCACATTCTTAAAATAAAGTGCTGATCCTAACTGACCTAAGACACAGGGAATTTTTACCAGGATTAAGTGTCAGAAATTGTGAAAAACTGACTTTAAATGTATTTGGCTAAGGTGTATGTAAACTTCCGACTTCAACTCTATATGTATATATATACACTGCTCAAAAAAATTAAGGGAACACTAAAATAACACATCCTAGATCTGAATGAATGAAATAATCTTATTAAATACTTTTTTCTTTACATAGTTGAATGTGCTGACAACAAAATCACACAAAAATAATCAATGGAAATCCAATTTATCAACCCATGGAGGTCTGGATTTGGAGCCACACTCAAAAATTAAAGTGGAAAACCACACTACAGGCTGATCCAACTTTGATGTAATGTCCTTAAAACAAGTCAAAATGAGCCTCAGTAGTGTGTGTGGCCTCCATGTGCCTGTATAACCTCCCTACAACGCCTGGGCATGCTCCTGATGAGGAGGCGGATGGTCTCCTGAGGGATCTCCTCCCAGACCTGGACTAAAGCATCCGCCAACTCCTGGACAGTCTGTGGCGCAACGTGGCGTTGGTGGATGGAGCGAGACATGATGTCCCAGATGTGCTCAATTGGATTCAGTTCTGGGGAACGGGCGGGCCAGTCCATAGCATCAATGCCTTCCTCTTGCAGGAACTGCTGACACACTCCAGCCACATGAGGTCTAGCATTGTCTTGCATTAGGAGGAACCCAGGGCCAACTGCACCAGCATATGGTCTCACAAGGGGTCTGAGGATCTCATCTCGGTACCTAATGGCAGTCAGGCTACCTCTGGCGAGCACATGGAGGGCTGTGCGGCCCCCCAAAGAAATGCCACCCCACACCATGACTGACCCACCGACAAAAGGGTCATGCTGGAGGATGTTGCAGGCAGCAGAACATTCTCCACGGCGTCTCCAGACTCTGTCACGTCTGTCACATGTGCTCAGTGTGAACCTGCTTTCATCTGTGAAGAGCACAGGGCGCCAGTGGCGAATTTGCCAATCTTGGTGTTCTCTGGCAAATGCCAAACGTCCTGCACGGTGTTGGGCTGTAAGCACAACCCCCACCTGTGGACGTCGGGCCCTCATACCACCCTCATGGAGTCTGTTTGAGCAGACACATGCACATTTGTGGCCTGCTGGAGGTCATTTTGCAGGGCTCTAGCAGTGCTCCTCCTGCTCCTCCTTGCACAAAGGCGGAGGTAGCGGTCCTGCTGCTGGATTGTTGCCCTCCTACGGCCTCCTCCACGTCTCCTAATGTACTGGCCTGTTTCCTGGTAGCGCCTCCATGCTCTGGACACTACACTGACAGACACAGCAAACCTTGCCACAGCTCGCATTGATGTGCCATCCTGGATGAGCTGCACTACCGGAGCCACTTGTGTGGGTTGTAGACTCCGTCTCATGCTATCACTAGAGTGAAAGCACCGCCAGCATTCAAAAGTGACCAAAACATCAGCCAGGAAGCATAGGAACTGAGAAGTGGTCTGTGGTTACCACCTGCAGAACCACTCCTTTATTGGGGGTGTCTTGCTAATTGCCTATAATTTCCACCTGTTGTCTATTCCATTTGCACAACAGCATGTGAAATTTATTGTCAATCAGTGTTGCTTCCTAAGTGGACAGTTTGATTTCACAGAAGTGTGATTGACTTGGAGTTACATTGTGTTGTTTTAAGTGTTCCCTTTATTTTTTTGAGCAGTGTATTATATGAATATTTGGTCTTTAATATAACTTGTACATTTAGTGACCTTAAAGATACACTATGCAGAAATCGCTCAGCCATTTCCTGGTTGCCAAAATTCTATTAGTTCACCTAATTTTAGTTTATGTGACAAAACAAGCAAGTATAGTGTAGAGAATCATTGTACCATCTAAACCACTGTGAAATATATTTTCCATAATCAAAAATATTGTATTTTCAGCTATTTGAAGCTGGTGTACAAAACTGAAAGTAAAAGAGGCAAAAACTAAACATAAAAACGGGAAGCATAGCAATAGCACACATAGAACAGATCTACCGCTTCTTAGACTTGCTTTCAATAAGATTGACACATCTTTAACTACCATTTCAATGTGAATTTGGTCAGGTCTTCCAAAAGTTACATATTGCAGCTTTAATGAAATCTGCCTACCACATATCAGTTAAATTGGTACAGTACTCTCACTCACCGGTGCAACAAATGTAGCCTCATACAAGGCACGACACAAAATATGTTAATGAGCCAGAAACAGCAATACCATGCACCCACTAGTGGTCAAAAGGTTTTTGGTGCTCCAAAAATACGGTAGTGTACTGTATTCTGGGGGATGTAATTATAGTACCATTTGAAATACAGTACTTATTTACAGTAATGTACTGTTGCACATTTTTACTGGAATTTATGGTATAATTGACCAGTTACTCTGAAATCACCCAGAGTACGTTGCAATTTACGGCAATTTACTGTAAATAATTTATAAGGTACATAGCTGTTCGTTTTATTGTATAATACTCTAAAAACAAAGAAGAGCATCATTACAGCACGGTTTCAAGACATATTGTGTGCCTGTGTGTGTGGGGTGGGTGGGTGTTGGGAGAGAGAGACAAAGAGAAAGATGGAGATTTGAGTTAAAATTGGGATTGGGTAAAATCCTAGATCGATGATAGGGACAAACCTATTTGGGGTAAGTGGGTTTATGGGCGCTTAAACACACAACGGGCCGGAGAGCATCCAATAGAGAGAAGTCAGCAGCTGCTGAAAATATTCTTCCATTTCACTGCCCTTTCAAGAAGATATTTACTGAGAAATAAGAAGAAACCCGCACACTGCTCTTGCTAGTGTCAATGCTCTTTATTAAGCTTTAGGTATATTTTATTACGCTTTAGGTAGCCGATACGTAAAGCTTAATAAAGGGCAGTGATACTAGCAAGAGCAGTGTGAGGGTTTCTTCTTTTTTCTCATATTGTTTAACTGTTGCCATGCACCTGCAACAAAGATAGCTCAGATGTGCAAGTGCCTTTTGAAGAAGATATTTACTAAAATAGTCTGCTTCGTTAAAGTCATTTTTACAGGAGGCTTTCAATTTCAGTTAATAACAATATTTTTCAGCATTTTACCCATAATTCCATGCAATATACAGCAATAATTCTGTAAAACACATTTCATTTATTTTACCACGCATTCTACAGTGTTTTCTTGTTCAAATTACAGAAAAGTCAGTGTGCATCAAAGGAATGAAACCGTTACTATCCAACATAATTGATACATGCGTTCTTATAAAGTAGCCTAACAAAAAAAATATTCTTCATATGCAAAAAATCCAAACATTAACTATAGAGTAGGTGTACATTAAGTGTTATGGTTGCATAGTGAGAATGAAAAAAAAAAAAAAATATTCTAAGAGAATGTTTATACAATTTTAACGCGTCAATGATGCAATGCACTACACATCTGTCTCTCTAAAAGCAAGTTCATACCAACTTGAAGAAGGAAGAAAGCTGCTGTATTTTGTTTGCAGAGAGAAAGAAACATCTACTTTAAGGGCTGCCATATTTAGGGACACTATGTAAGCTAACCATAAATATAACCATAATCCCCATAGAGCTATTTAAAAAAGGGTATACGGTCATCATATTCACATGGAGGGTGGTCGAGTGAAAAGGACATAGTCTTATAGTTTATAATAGCAGGGATATCCTGATTCAATGCAATAAACATGTATTGTTCCGGGTAACCTACCTTTTGAAGTGTCCAAACTCATCGAATATACGCTCCACGCTCATAACTCGTTGACAGGTCTGACTCGCCACTGACAATTTGTAAATGTTGGCTTTCACTGGAACACCGAGTAGGAGGGGCGCGCGAATAGGCGACATTTCCTCTCAGTGCGGCTAACAGGAAACATTTTTTTGGCAACTATGGTCAAGAGTGTTGCCAAGGGTGAATTTGACAGCCCCGTAGGCTGGAATTTTTTGTTATTTTTTTCTCCAGGATATTATTTTTAATTTTTATCACTGCTATATGGATAAACGTTACACATTTGGCCTAGCCATGATGTTGTCCTTTGATCAGTCAGATAAGCACTTAGGCCTAACAACTCATCAATTCACTTGTTTCGGAGATCCATTGATTCATCATTCTAGCACTCCAAAATAATACAGTGGCCTTCTGTTTTCTTTGATGAAAGACATCACATTCACTAAATCAATTATCCTACTACATTAAATCATTCATAGACGCTAACTGTCTCTCTCTGTCCCTCTGTTTCTCACAGACACACACCAGCGCCTTTTCCAGGTTTGTGTTTTATGCTTCTTGTGCCTGACACAGACAAACTTGCCGATTCACTGGCGGTCCTATGTGTGTGTCAATCAATCAAATTGTGTTTGTGACGTGCCGAATACAAGAGGTGTAGACTTTACCGTGAAATGCTTACTTATGAGCCCTTTCCCAAAAATGCAGAGTTAAAAAGTAAAACATTATAAAATAAAAAGTAACACAATAAAATAACAATAATGAGGCTATAGTAAATGGTACCAAGTCAATGTGCTGGGGGTACGAGGTAGTTGAGCTGATTGCGGTAATATGTACACGTAGGTAGGGGTAAAAGTGACTAGAAAATCATATGTGTGTTCGGGTGTGTGTGTACTGTGCTTGCATGTGCGTGTCTGTTGCATGTTTGTGGCACTTTCTGACTATAATATGTTATAAAAGAATCCATAGCTCATATTAATGAATGATTGTTAGGCAGAGCTGCCTCTGTTGACTCTATCTGGCATAGGGCAGCTGGGGAAGAGCAGAGGAACGGGTTGTTCTATTGACTTACTGAATCTCTCCACCCTGGCCTGGTTGGCTACAACAGGTACCCTCTGTTTGTGTTAAGAGTGAAACTAAACTTGGACTGACTGACTGACCACCTGCTGCTAAAGAATAGGACAGAAAAGGACCAATCGAATGGTAGAATTGCACAAAATCTGTAGACTGTGTAGTGTAGCCTTTCGAATATGCACTTAACACTTGAAGCGCTGAGGCAGTAATTTGGACTCCATATGAATTTAAAATGTAAATATCTCTGCATGCCCCCCTCCTAATATCCAGGTTGGTACACATATGGACTATAGCCTACTGTGCTACTGCTTTATGCTGGAAATGGCTGAAATATCATGTGATGATCTAAGTTATGTCTATCTACTGTACATGAGCGGCCAAGTATGTTTCAGACTCAACAATCAACAGTTAAAGTAGCAGTAATATTAGAAGTAGTATTACTAGTAGGAGTACTAGAATAAGCAGTAGTAGTTCTAGTAGTATTGTTATTGTCCAAGACAGGAAATTGGTTTGCAGCATACAGTTAACAAGTTCTTCTTGCTGACATACTTCCAACTTCCTGTTCATCTGCTAGCTTCTACTTCCTATACTGAGACCTCTTCCAATTGCGGGTTTCCGCGTTCAGTCTCTCAACCTTTGATCTCACAACCTGTGCTCTTATTTTTTAGGAAGGATAGATTTTGAGCCTTGTAATAGAGGCATAAAAGCACTGTAAAAAAATATGTTGATTTAACGTACAATAGTAAGTCAACCAGCGGCAATAGGATTGTGAGTTTGCTCAACATTTGGGCCTATAGCTGAACCAACATACATTCTCAAGTTAAATTGTATATTCACTCAACTTTTAATTTTAGGATGATTGAACATACAATTCAAATTGAGAATTTATTCTACTTTATTTGCATATAGTGCTTTGCCTTTCGAGTGAATTAAAGTTATCACCCATGACTGTATTTGTTAGCGACAGAGACATGATTGTTGAATTCAATGGTTTTCAGTACTGTAGCCTACACTGAGTTTCTAAGTGGCTATGTACACTACCGTTCAATAGTTTGGGGTCACATTGAAATGTCCTTGTTTTTCAAAAGAAAAGCAGATTTATTGTCCATTAAATTAACATCAAATTGATCAGAAATGCAGTGTAGACATTGTTAATGTTGTAAATGACTATTGTAGCTGGAAACGGCTGATTTTTAATGGAATATCTACATAGGCGTACAGAGGCCCATTATCAGCAACCATCACTCCTGTGTTCCAACGTTGGGTTAGCTAATACAAGTTTATCATTTTAAAAGGCTGATTGATCATTAGAAAACACTTTTGCAATTATGTTAGCACAGCTGAAAAATGTTGTTCTGATTAAAGAAGCAATAAAACTGGCCTTCTTTAGACTAGTTGAGTATCTGGAGCATCAGCATTTGTGGGTTCGATTACAGGCTCAAAATGGCCAGAAACAAAGACCTTTCTTCTGAAACTCGTCAGTCTATTCTTGTTCTGAGAAATGAAAGCTATTCCATGAGAGAAATTGCCAAGAAACTGAAGATCTCGTACAATGTTTTGTACTACTCCCTTCACAGAACAGAGCAAACTGGCTCTAACAAGAATAGAAAGAGGAGTGGGAGGCCCCGGTGCACCACTGAGCAAGAGGACATGTACCATAGAGTGTCTAGCACAGGGGCCCCCAAGAGCAGACTCAGACGAGGAAACAGAGATTAATGAACCAAGATATTTATTGTAACACAGAGAGATATGGAGTGCAGATCCGGGGAAGCTTGGATGAGTTGTAGGAAACCAGATGTGGATGCTGAAGTTGGAGTGTGCTGGGTTGGGACAGGGTAAACAGGTCCGGAGGGGAATCCAAGGGAGTGGTGGTGTGGTGAGTCCAGAACAAGGTAGCAGGGTGGTGAGATGTGGAACAGGAGACAGAGTCAGGGCGGCAAAACTGCAGTGAGAGGATAAACAGCGTCAAGCAGGGAAACAGGTACAGCAGGGTAACAGGATCTTGAATAATAATAATGGCTAGAATCATGAACTGACTGAGCAGAGATTACGATCTGGCAGAGGGGAAGTGGCAGAACTGAGTATTTGTAGGGGTCTTGATAATGGAACGAGTTGCAGCTGATAGGGATCTGCTCTGACTCCAGCACACCTGTCTACAACCACACAATCACACACAAACAGAAAGGGAGGGGGAGAGAGAGAGAGTGTATACTGGGGGAATGGCTGCAGGTCAAGCAGACACCGGATGACCACTAGGGGGTGTGGCAGGAGCAGATGTGACACTGATAGCAGTAAGGCCAAATAACAATGTTCATCAAATAATTTGTTTCTGTATTTTTTTATACTTCAAGGGGTCTTAAAATTCAAAATCAAATAGCAAAATGATCCTTGGTATGACCTGCTTATAACAATTCCATATAGGTGAGTAGAACCCCCTTCCCCGGTTTAGACAGGGCTGTAATGGGTTAACCTCTTAGAGCGGAGGAAGGCCCTATTCACCCAACATCCGGTGAAATCAGGAGCGCGCCAAATACAAAATCGTAATATTAAACATTCATGAAAATACAAGTGTCTTACATCGTTTAAAAGCTTAACTTCTTGTTAATCCAGCCTCTTTGTCAGATTTCAAAAGGCGAAAGCATACCATGCGAATATCATACAAAGCATTACATACATTTTCCAACCAAGCAGATGCGTCACGAAAGTCAGAAATAGCGATAAAATAAATCATTACCTTTGAAGAGCTTCCTCTTTTTGCAATCCCAAGGGTCCCAGCTACAAAACAATTTGGTCCTTATGTTCGATAAAGTCCTTCTTTATATCCCAAAAAAGTCAGTTTAGTTGGCGCACTTGATTCAGTAATCCACCGGTTTCCCTCATTCAAAATGCATACAAATGAATCGCAAAGGTTACCAATAAACTTCGTCCAAACAAGTCAAACAACATTTCTAAACAATCCTCAGGTACCCTAATATGTAAATAAACGATAAAATTTAAGACGGAGAATAGTATGTTCATTACTGGAGATAAATAACGAAGTGCGCGCCCTCACCGGAAAGCGCACCACAACACTACAGCCAAAATGGGAGGCACTTAGAAAAACTACAAATTCTAGCTCATTTTTCAAAAAACAAGCCTGAAATTTTTTCTAAAGACCGTTGACATCTACTGGAAGCCCTAGGAACTGCAATCTGGGAGGTATTCCTTTGATATACCAATAGACAGACAAAAAATTCCCGGATGGAATCTCCTCGGGTTTTCGCCTGCAATATCAGTTCTGTTATACTCACAGACATTATTTTAACAGTTTTGGAAACTTCAGAGTTTGCCTGAGCTACAGGCAGTTAGATTTCGGTATGTCATTTTAGGCGAGAATTGAAAAAAACGGTCCGATCCTTAAGAGGTTTTAAAGAGTAGCAGTAAATAACAAAAGTGGGGCTATATACCGGTACAGAGTCATTGTGTGGGGGAATTGGTGTCGAGGTAATATGTACATGTAGGCAGAGTTATTAAAGTGACTATGCATAGATAATAACAGAGAGTAGCAGCAGTGTTCCAGAGGGGGTTGGTGGTGGTGGGCAATGCAAATAGTCTGGGTAGCCATTTGATTAGCTGTTCAGGAGTTTTTTGGCTTGGGGGTAGAAGCTATTTAGGAGCCTCTTGGACCTAAACTTGGCGCTCCGGTACCGATTTCCGTGCGGTAGCAGAGAGAACAGTCTATGAATAGAGTGGCTGGAGTCTTTGACAATTTTTAGGGCCTTCCTCTGACACCGCCTGGTATAGAGGTCCTGGATGGCAGAAAGCTTGGCCCTGGTGACTGGCCTGGGCCGTTCACACTACCCTCTTAATGATGGTTGTGGAGTCATGCCTGGCTGTGCAGTCATGAATGAACAAGGAGTACAGGAGGGAACTGAGCACGTACCCCTGAGGGGCCCCTGTGTTGAGGATCAACATGGCGGATGTGTTGTTACCTACCCTTACCACCTGGGGGTCAGCCCGGGATCCAGTTGCAGAGGCAGGTGTTTAGTTCCAGGGTCCTTAGCTTAGTGATGAGCTTTGAGGGCACTATGGTGTTGAAAGCTGAGCTGTAGTCAATGAATAGCATTCTCACATTGGTGTTCCTTTTGTCCAGGTGTGAAAGGGCAGTGTGGAGTGCAATAGAGATTGCATCACCTGTGGATCTGTTGGTGCGGTATGCAAATTGGAGTGGGTGTAGGGTTTCTGGGATAATGGTGTTGATGTGAGCCATGACCAGCCTTTCAAAGAATTTCATGGCTACAGACGTGAGTGCTGTGAGTCGGTTAGTCATTTAGGCAGGTTACCTTAGTGTTCTTGGGCACAGGGACTATGGTGGTCTGCTTGAAACATGTTGGTATTAAGGACTCAGACGGGGAGAGGTTGAAAATGTCAGTGAAGACACTTGCAAGTTGGTCAGCGCATGCTCGCAGTACACATCCTGGTAATCCGTCTGGCCCTGCGGCCTTGTGAATGTTGACCTGTTTAAAGGTCACATCGGCTACGGAGAGCGTAATCACATAGTCGTCCGGAACAGCTGATGCTCTCATGCATGTTTCAGTGTTACTTGCCTTGAAGCGAGCATAGATGTTATTTCGCTCGTCTGTTAGGCTCTTGTCACTGGGCAGCTCTCGGATGTGCTTCCCTTTGTAGTCTGTAATAGTTTGCTGGCCCAGCCACATCCGACGAGCATCGGAGTCGGTGCAGTACGATTCGATCTTAGTCCTGTATTGACACTTTGCCTGTTTGATGGTTCGTCGGAGGGCATAGCTGGATTTCTTATTAGCTTCCGGGTTAGAGTCCCGCTTCTTGAAAGCGGCAGCTCTACCCTTTAGATCAGTGCGAATGTTGCCTGTAATGCATGGCTTCTGGTTGGGGTATGTAGGCACAGTGACTGTGGGGACAACGTCCTCAATTAAGTTATTGATAAAGCCAGTGACTGATGTGGTGTACTCCTCAATGCCATCGGAAGGATCCCGGAACATATTCCAGTCTGTGCTAGCAAAACAGTCTTGTAGTTTAGCACCACCTCCATTGCTGTCTGGAAAGTGCTCAGAGCATTGCACAATCCGAAAGGCCTTCTGTTTCTGAGAGGCTGCACACACTCACAGGAACTCGTGGCTCTAATGCGGTTGTGACACTACCAGATCGGACATCGTCAGCGATGTTCACTGGCTTTAAGACAGTGGGAACACCAGGCTTGGTAGAGTCAGCCGTTCCCCCAGATTAAGCACTCACTCTCATGAGGGATGATGATGTCTGGCCCCAGAGTGACTAACAACAAAGTATTCTGGGCCTGCTCCCCCCACGATCTGCATCGGAACTGCCTGTCCATCAATGTAGACAATTCCGTTTGTGTGGATGGCCAAATTTGCTGCCCTCAGTCCCAGGAGTAAAGCTTCCTTGATTGGTGCCACGTACACATCCCAGTCAATTTCTCTCAGTCCAATTTTTTACTTCACCTTGAGCTCACTGATGACTGACATGCAGTACTAGTCAAAAGTTTGGACACGCCTACTCATTCAAGGGTTTTTCTTTATTTTTCCTATTTTATACATTGTAGAATAATAGTGAAGACATCAAAACTATGAAATAACATATGGAATCATGCAGTAACCAAAAAAGTGTTAAACAAATCAAAATATATTTTATATTTGAGATTCTTCAAAGTAACCACCCTTTGCCTTGATGACAGCTTTGCACACTGACAGGGAGTGCAGGGGGTTGTTGGAGGTTTCTCAGCAACAGCTGTAGCTGTTTCATTTCTTCCAGCAGAGACTCAAACTTCGAATCAAACTGTTCCTGTGTGACATAAGGGGGCCCTTGAATGTAACTGGTTGTTTGTCTAAGTCGGACCACAATAGGCACTGAGCCCTGTGCCTTGAGCCACTGTCATGGCCAACGGTTGCCTTGAAGTTGTGCTCATTCACAACTGAGCTGTGGGCATACTGGTCAATGACATGAAGTTCTGCTGCTAAGGGTGATGTGTTTGATGGAGCCCCACTGATAGAGAGGCCAGCTGCAGCACCATGATATGTGTGATTAGGCGGAGTAGACTCATGCTTAGGATGACGTCTATCTTCCTGTTAATCCTCTTCTCCAATTGGTCACATCTCTTCTCTGATTTTTCGTTTAGCTGCCGCTGGCCCGCCCTTAGCTGTGCTGGCTATCCTTCATTCTGCTCAGCTTGTCCATCAGCGTGCAGACCCATCAAGGAGCGGGGTCCTTGGAAGCAGGCTGTGCAGGCTTGTCAGCCCCATCTCCATCATCAGACCTATCCCTCATTGTTAGTTAGAAAATGGACTGAGTTTATGGGTTGAAAAATATTGAACAAGTAGTTGGAGAGAAAAAATAAGTATCTATTTCTCATATATTCATGAAAAACTGGTGCTCAATGTCTTTTTGTACCCTGGGCGGTAGGAATTTGAACCTGGTAAATAACAGGGCCCAACGAGCTTGCCTTGGGTAGAGGCGCTTGGCAGTGCGGAGGTATTCAAAATTATTATGGTCCGTCCATACCAAAAATGTTCTGCCCCTTCCAGCCAGTGCCTCCACTCCTCCAGAGCCATCTTAACCGCTAGGAGTTCCCAGTTCCCAACGTCATAGTTCCTCTCTGCAGGGTTGAGACGATGGGACATGAAGGCACAGGGATGAAGCTTTTGGATGGATCGCTGGGAAAGGACGACCCCTACTCCCACGTCAGAAGCGTCAACCTCAACCACAAACTGACGAGTCGATGAGGATGGGGGAAGAAGTGAATCGCTGCTTTAGATCCCCAAAAGCCTTGTCCACTACTGGAGACCATGTGAACGGTACCTTGGGAGAGGTGAGTGCAGAGAGGAGGGCCGACAGGTTGCTGTAGCCCTGAATGAAACAGCGGTAAAAATGATCAAACCCCAGAAACCATTGTAGCTGAACCCTGGACGTGGGCTGGGGCCAATCCACCACCGCTCTCACCTTTTCCGGATCCATCTGAACATTCTCTTCAGCGATGATCTATCCCAGAAAGGAGATAGTGGAACTCGCACTTCTCAGCTTTTACAAACAACTGATTTTCCAGGAGGCGCTGAAGGACCTGTCAAACATGGAGAATGTGTTCCTGGGCAGAACAAGAGAAAACCAGGATGTCGTCGAGGTAGACAAAAACAAAACGATTCAACATGTCCCGGAGCACATTGTTGACCAGGGCCTGGAAAACGGGTGACACCTGGAGGTTGGTGGAGACAATCACAAAGACAGGGTGAAACAGATCAAGGCGTGACAGCACGATTGTGCGTTTACTTGGATTGAACAAGAGTTTAGTCAATTTACTTGGATTAAACTAAGGGTGGGCCCTTCTCTCTTCTACGGTATCCAACCGGACCTTGTTGCTGATGTTGGGTTACTGATGTTGGGACTACCCTGGCTTCGGAGAGCATGTTTGCGATACGGGATTTGGCCAAATCCCCATATGTGATACATCGAAACAAGTATATGAAAGAGAACTCAAGTTGACTTTTGTAACCCCATTTCTTTGATCATATGAGTGAAGTGTATCACCGCATTTTCCTGCTCCCAGGAGCGTGAGGAAGAGAATCATGCTCGAGAATGACAAGAGGGCAGGAGAGTGGCTCCTTATTAGGAGGTGAAGGGCTCACCTTATTCTCCACTCTACCTGTCTGTCTCCAACATAAGCTTTAGATTGTTTTTTCCGAGAATATATAGTTGAAGTCGGAAGTTTACATACACCATAGCCAAATACATTTAAACTTAGTTTTTCACAATTCCTTACATTTGATCCTAGTATAAATTCTGTGTCTTAGGTCAGTTAGGATCACCACTTTATTTTAAGAATGTGAAATGTCAGAATAATAGTAGAGTGAATTATTTATTTCAGCTTTTATTTCTTTCATCACATTCCCAGTGGGTCAGAAGTTTACATACACTCAATTAGTATTTGGTAGCATTGCGTTTAAATTGTTTAACTTGGGTCAAACATTTCAGGTAGGCTTCCACAATCTTCCCACAATAAGCTGGGTGAATTTTGTCCCATACCTTCTGACAGAGCTGGTGTAACTGAGTAAGGTTTGTAGGCATCCTTGCTCGCACACGCTTTTCAGTTCTGCCCAAAAATGTTCTTTGGGATTGAGGTCAGGTCTTTGTGATGGCCACTCCAATACCTTGACTTTGTTGTCCTTAAGCCATTTTGCCACAACTTTGGAAGTATGCTTGGGGTCATTGTCCATTTGAAAGACCCATTTGCGACCAAGCTTTAACTATGTGACTGATGTCTTGAGATGTTGCTTCAATATATCCACAAAATAGTCCTCCCTCATGATGCCATCTATTTTGTGAAGTGCACCAGCCCCTCCTGCAGCAAAGCACCCCAAAACATGATGCTGCCACCCCCGTGCTTCACGGTTGAGATGGTGTACTTCGGCTTGCAAGCCTCCCCCTCCTCCAAACATAACGATGGTCATTATGGCCAAACAGTTCTATTTTTGTTTAATAAGACCAGAGGACACTTCTCCAGAAAGTACAAACTTTGTCCCCATGTGCAGTTGCAAACCATAGTCTGGCTTTTTTATGGCAGGTTTGGGGCAGTGGCTTCTTCCTTGCTGAGCAGCCTTGTGGTACCTTCAGGCGTTTGGAAATTGCTCCCAAGAATGAACCAGACATGTGGAGGTCTACAATTTTCTTCTGAGGTTTTGGCTGATTTCTTTTGATTTTCCCATGATGTCAAGCAAAGACTCACTGAGTTGGATGGTCGGCCTTGAAATACATCCACAGGTACACACCTCCAATTGACGATGATGTCAATTAGCGTATCAGAAGCTTTTAAAGCCATGACATCATTTTCGGGAATTTTCCAAGCTGTTTAAAGGCACAGACAACTTAGTGTATGTAAACTTCTAACCCACTGGAATTGTGATACAGTGAATTATAAGTGAAATAATCTGTCTGTAAACAATAGTTGGTAAAATTACTTGTGTCATGCACAAAGTAGATGTCCTAACCGACTTGCCAAAACTATAGTTTGTTATCAAGACATTTGTGGAGTGGTTGAAAAACGAGTTTTAATGACTCCAACCTAAGTGTATGTAAACTTTTGACTTCAACTATATATTATAACTTGTTTTCTTGGTTTTAGAACTTTCTTTTTGTGTTTGTGCAATTTATTTTGGAAAGTCTGAGCCTTGGTTGAAAGGTAGGTATGGTGACATGAAGAACATTGATGGTTCAGCTAAACAAAAGCAGGGAGCATATTTTTTATTTAACTAGGCAAGTCAGTTAAGAACAAATTCGTATTTACGATGACACCCTACTGGGGAACAGTGGGTTAACTGCCTTGTTCAGGGGCAGAACAACATATATTTACCTTGTCAGCGCAGGGATTCGACCCAGCAACCTTTCGGTTACTGGCCCAACGCTCTAACTAACCACTGCCACCCCATAAAAATGACCACAACAGATTCAAGCTTCTTGGAAAAAGCTGCATCGATTATGACCAAGGTCTGAATATTCAAACTGTGCAACACAACGAGAAAGTAAGAAGAAACATGGATGTTCTCAAGCGGCTTATCAACACCACTGCGTTTTTGGGTATGCAAGAATGTACTTTTAGAGGACACGACGAGAGGGAAAGTTTCGCCAACAAGGGCAACTACAAGGAGCTTGCAGAGATAATTGTATGTTACGATGCTTTACTTGCTGAACATATCAAACTTTCGACTGTTTTTTCTGGGATGTCGAAAACAATTCCGAAGGATTTGATATATTCCATCGCATCATGCATTAAAAGTTAGATTAAAGAGAGAGGTTGATGCAGCGCATTTTTTTCGCGTGCGCTCAAGTAGGCTTTCAACTTTCCTCCGGTATTTATTTAGCAAAGATGATAACACATAATAATTCCCGACAGATACAAGCAAAAACTCATCACATAAATGTTGCTGCAGCCTAGGCTACACCTAAATGTTAGAAATCTGACATGCTGCTGTATGGGATGAAAACAATACTATTTTTCAGTCTGATCAACTAGGCTACTAATAAGAGCCGCTGCATACAGCATATGCACCCTTTCCATCTGGTCAGGGTAAACTAATTGGTAACGTTATCTATTTATCGTTCATATGTGTGTCAGAAGAAAATGTGAATGTGATCAAATGTAGTTTATTTTCAAAATTGGGCTGACTAGGCTGCCTATACATTTTTAATCCAACATTATTAACTGGAATGAATCAATCAGCATAATAGTGATGAAAGATGTGAGTAAATATGTTAATGCCTACTGTTGCATAGGCCTGCATGATGCAAACATGCATAAAGCAGGCTCAGCCCTGTGAGTTATATTGTCTATCAGTTGTTGTCTATGTGTCTGGGTAAAACCCCTCCTAATCTAGTCTAAATATAATTTATATGAAGAAATATAAGGTAGCTGCAGATTTTTTCAGGAGTTTTCTAAAACCATGTGACCTGATTAGGAAAAATGGTCCCATCATAGCCCATATAAACCCTTTTTACAACTGATTAGTCACTGTCATACCTTATAGGGTCCAGAGTTTTCCTAGTTAGGTTAACATACACTAACATTCAAAAGTTTGGGGTCACTTAGAAATGTCCTTGTTTTTGAAAGAAAAGCACATCGTTTGTCCATTAAAATAACGTCAAATTGATCAAAAATACAGTGTAGACATTGTTAATGTTGTAAATGACTATTGTAGCTGGAAATGGCTGATTTTTAATGGGATATCTACATAGGGGTACAGAGGCCCATTATCAGCAACTCCTGTCCTGTGTTCCAATGGCACGTTGTGTTAGCTAATCCAAGTTAGTTTTTTTTAAAGGCTAATTGATCATTAGAAAACCCTTTTGCAATTATATTTGGCACAACTGAATACTGTTGTCCTGATTAAAGCAGCAATAAAACTGGCCTTTAGACTAGTTGAGTATCTGGCGCATCGGCATTTGTGGTT
Source organism: Salmo trutta (assembly GCF_901001165.1). Lineage (NCBI taxonomy): Eukaryota > Metazoa > Chordata > Actinopteri > Salmoniformes > Salmonidae > Salmo > Salmo trutta. Next base: position 1,290,961 of record NC_042991.1, on the reverse strand, counting down.
TCGATTACAGGCTCAAAATGGCCAGAAACACAGACTTTCTTCTGAAACTCATCAGTCTATTCTTGTTCTGAGAAATGAAGGCTATTCCATGCGAAAAATTGCCAAGCAACTGAAGATCTGGTACAACGCTGTGTACTACTCCCTTCACAGAACAGCGCAAACTGGCTCTAACCAGAATAGAAAGTGGGAGGCCCCGGTGCACAACTGAGCAAGAGGACCAGTACATTAGAGTGTCTAGTTTGCGAAACAGATGCCTCAAAAGTCCTCAACTGGCAGCTTCATTAAATAGTACCCGCAAAACACCAGTCTCAACATCAACAGTGAAGAGGCGACTCCGGGATGGGAATTCAAAAGAACTATTTTGAAAATCAACCTGCAAGAGAGCATTCTGGGAAATATGATAATGATGGGCATGGTTTTGAGTTGTTTTGAGCAGACATGAATTTGTAATTTTACTCAACAACCTTGTTCAAATTCAGCTGACTTCGAGCAGAGATTGTTGAGTAAATACACTTTAACGTATTAGCTAAAATTATTGTCCTTTTCAAGTCCACTCAACAGAATAATGCTGATTTAAGATGCCTTTTTTACAGTACATGTCCAATCACATACAGACAGAGCAGTTCCCACTCTGCTACACATCTACATTCACACACTTCCAAAGCCTCAAAACACCAATCTAACCACACACACACACACACACACACACACACACACACACACACACACACACACACACACACACACACACACACACCCACCCTTAGGGTGGGCCAATGGCAGTTTTGCTCCATCACTGCTCCTGTTTCCAGCACAGACACTCATTGTTGGGGCAACCCTCCCTTCTCTTCCTTTTTCCTCTCTTCCTTTCTTTTCCATTTTCCACTTTTTCTCCCCTCTCTTGCACACATGGGGGGTAAATGTACTGTTTCCTTCTCTCTGTACAGTTCTCTCACACACTCACTTGCTCCATTTTTCTTTCTTTTGCTTTTTTCACCATAGCTTTCCCAGTCCAGTAATTTTCAATCTGTCTCCCCCTTTCTTATTCTCATCTTTATTTCTTCACTGACACAAGATGAGTAGAGTTTCATTATTTTTTATACAATGGTGAGTCTAATCCTGAATGCTGATTGGTTAAAACCGCATTCCAGCCGGTAACCATTTCACAAGTTACCACCGGCTAAATCAATGTCGTTGAAAGGCCTATTTACTCTGTTCCATCTCACGGTGCAATCCACTGTCTCATCAACCCTGCCACGAAATGTATCAACTTGATCTCCACTATACAAAATATCTAGACTTTAGCTCCAAGTTCTTTTAGACGAGCATTTGGTTTTCAACAGCAGAGATTTGTATAAACCTTGTTGTCTGTCTCTCCGACCTTTTTCAATATTGTTTCAATATTGAATTGCAATCTCCACCGTCCTATATAAAGTGAATGTGCCCGAAAGAGACACAGCAAATTGAGCAACATACAAAACTTTTTTCAGTTGACTGGCTAAATTGATACTTTTTTTCGGCGGCATGACTATGGATGAATGGGAAAAAGAGATGGCAAGGCATGCAGATTTCGGGGATACTGCATTGAATGACCTAGAGAAAAGCAGCAACGAAGAAAAGTTAAGAATACAAACTGGGCTGTGCGGTGCTTCGAGAGCTGGCTAGCGGAGACTTCAAAACTGTCACTAATGAAGAGTTTAACATCCTACGACAGTTTTATGGAAATGTAGGAAATGGGAAGGGGGAGCAGTACAGTATAAGTAGCTGCCTGGCACTCCGGAGTGGGCTCATCCGGTTTCTAAATGAACCCCCCATCGGTCGCAGCTGGTGCCTTATGAAGGACACTGAATTTACCACCTCAAATAATGTGTTTCTGGGAAACATCAAATGATCTGGTACACGTCAGAGCCGATGGGCGTGAACTCTCTGGCAGCACTTCTACCCAAGATCTGCAGGGCAGTGGGAACAACTACATATACAAATTACAGCATCAGGACCACGACAGTCCAGAAACTGGCCAAGGCTGGTTTAGAGGGAGATTATGTCAGTGAGTGGGCATCGGTGCGAAGGTTCGCACCGATGCCCACTACATAGCTACTGGTGTCCCTCACTGACAGACAGAAAATGCTGGAGCAACATCCAGGTGAAAACAAAGAGAACACTGCAGCACCATCAACACCCAAAAGGCTGAAGCAAGGCAGCAGAAGTAGAAGCACAGACTCCGACAGATATTTCAACCAATGCACCATCCAGGGGAATGTACAGATAAATGTGACATACAATAAGTAGCTATAACTATGCCATCTGTGGTAGATAACAAAGAGAATGTATGGTTTCATTTATTAAAATCAGCTCAAATTAATGTCATGGATTGTCTTTCTTTGGTCTGAACAGTGTCCTGACAAGAGAACACATTTTCTCTGCCAGGCAAAGTCGCGCATCATAAGCTTGTTGTTATGGATGTATCCAAATAAATCTAACTAGAAACAGCTTAAACAAATGCAAATACTTTGCTGTAATTGACGTGACTGAAAGTTAGCCGTAGTTGGCTAGCTATCAAGCAAGGAATAAGAACACTGCCAGCCAGTATTACATTTACATTTTAGTCATTTAACAGACACTCTTATCCGGAGTGACTTACAGTCGTGAATACATACATTTCATACATTTTTTTTGTACTGGCCCCCTGTGGGAATCAAACCCACAACCCTGGCGTTGCACACACCATGCTCTACCAACTGAGCCACAGGGCCTATGGCAATGGAACATTTAGAATGAATGATTGGGTTGCATCTATAGATACAGAACAAAAAGACTGAACGACTGGATCGCGTCCATAGATACAGAACAAAAAGACTGAACGACTGTGTAGCATCTCTGGCAACCCTAGATTTGTGTCAGGACTATATCTTGTGGAAGGATGATAAATTAATCAAAATCACTTTTTTAATGAAAACATGTCAATCATTATTTAAATATGTTGGTAACCCGTTGTATAAAAATTATAATTCCCTCAAAGCCGGTGTTTGGAGGATATATTGGCATGGTTTGCTGGTGCTCGACTTCGTCTCTGGCATAACAACACCCGTGTCAATATATCCTCCAAACACCGACTTCTCGGGCATTATCACTTAAGTGGAAAGAACAATGGAGGGGGCTAGTCACCACCACAGACCCTAGAACAGGTGATAAAGAACGAGAGGTTATGCATTCTTTCACTGTGAGAAACCAACAATCGTGAGATCTCTCATACAGTCACTCACTCCCCGCTGGGCAAAAACTGGTTGAATCAACATTGTTTCCACGTCATTTCAACAAAAAAATCATTTGCGATGACATTTAATCATCATGGAAAACTGATTGGATTTGCAAAAAGGAATTTCATTTTTTTTCACCCAACTTTTAACCTAAAACCAATGTTGCAATTTCTTTCTGATTTCACATTGAATTCACTCAACAACCAAATGTAAATAAAAATTGTTGTTGAACTGATTTCTGTGCCCGATGGGTTCTTACCAAGAGCTTTCTTAACAAAAATAAAAAGGATTAAGGCCTCTACCCGAGAGTGTCAAATGAATTGTGACTAAATTATCATTGGGATTATTGTAGCGTAGTCGTTTGACACTGTCAATCTCTCTGAAGCACTCTGTGGCCTCTCGTTATTGGTTGGTGTTGACTTCTGCTTTGCATGGCCAACTGGAGTGGATTTCGCAGAACCCAGGGTCAATCGAAGGGTCAATGACCCCTACATCTGACTACATTTGATTCTTCCCTGTTACGCAATCTTAAGTCAAGTCGTGCCACAACTGTACTCCTGGGGAAAATGTGGTCTCTCTCACACACACTCACACTCACACAGTTGCTCCAACCAAGTCGACTGCCAAGGTTGCTGGCTGTAAATCTAAACTGTTCAGTCCGACATGACTTGCTTCCCAGGGTCCCCCTCATGGGTACATTTCTTCGCCCCTTTCTTGTTCTTGTCTCATCCCCTCTCCTCACCGTATTGGGCTGTATTCTGGGTGCGGTATCCCTGACTGACCACATGGTGGCACCAGAGAGTGTTACATCTGTTAGAGTTTAGCTGGTTGCTGTGAGTGTTAGTCCATCATGTCCCTTTATGGCTCTGTGCTGTCTTCTCCCATTACACGCTTGCATAACTGGAGGGGGAACAAATGTTGTTCCTTCAATCTACATACAATACCTCATAATGACAAAGCAAAAACGAGCTCCGACTGGGAAAATACATTTTGAACGGTCATCCAGTCTCTTTCTAGAGCTCCGACCTGACGTCAGTTGCAAATCACCATAAATCAAGAGAATACCAGACTTTGATGACAAAGTTTGATGACAAAATTTGCCCACGAAGGACCGCCGTGCTACCTTCCTGTTCAAGGGAGCACAGCACAACAAGGTGAGTCCAAAAATATATTGTATGCTGCTGCATAAATTATGCAATATGCCAGGGAGAAACAGTGCCTTCGGAAAGAATTCACACCCCTTGACATTTTTTCACATTTTGTTACGTTACAGCCTTATTCTAAAATGTATTAAATCGTTTTTTTCCCTCATTAATCTACACACACAATTTATTTTTGAATCTTTTGCTAATTTTAAAAGAAAGTAAAAACTGAAATATCACATTTACATAAGTATTCAGACCCTTTACTCAGTACTTTGTTGAAGCGCCTTTGGCAGCGATTACAGCATTGAGTCTTCTTGGGTATGATGCTACAAGCTTGGCACACCTGTATTTGGGGAGCTTCTCCCATTCTCTGCAGATGCTCTCAAGATCTGTCAGGTTGGATAGGGAGCGTTGCTACACAGCTATGTTCAGGTCTCTCCAGAGATGTTCGATCGGGTTCAAGTCCAGGCTCTGGCTGGGCCACTCAAGGACATTCAAAGACTTGTCCCGAATCCACTCCTGCTTTGTGTTGGCTGTGTGCTTACGGTCGTTGTCCTGTTGGAAGGTGAAATTTCACCCCAGTCTGAGGTCCTGAGCACTCTGGAGCAGGTTTTCATCAAGGATCTCTCTGTACTTTGCTCCGTTTATGTTTCCCTCGATCCCTCGATCCTGACTAGTACCAGTCCCTTCCGCTGAAAAACATCCCCACAGCATGATGCTGCCACCACCATGCTTCACCATAGGGATGATGCCAGGTTTCCTCTAGACGTGACGCTTGGCATTCAGGCCAAAGAGTTCAATCTTGGTTTCATCACACCACAAAATCTTGTTTCTCATGATCTGAGAGCCCTTTAGGTGCCTTTTGTTAAACTCCATGTGCCTTTTACTGAGGGGTGGCTTCTGTCTGACCACTCTACCATAAAGACCTGATTGGCGGCTGCAGAGATGGTTGTCCTTCTGGAATGTTCTCCAAATTTCCACAGAGGAACTCTGGAGCTCTGTCAAAGTGACCATTGGGTTCTTGGTCACCTCCCTGACCAAAGCCCTTCTTCTCTGATTGCTCAGTTTGGCTGGGCAGCCAGCTCTAAGAAGAGTCTTGGTTGTTCCAAACTTCTTCCATTTAAGAATGATGGAGGCCACTGTGTTCTTGGGGACCTTCAATGCTGCATAAATGTTTTGGTACCCTTCCCCAGATCTGTGCCTCGACAGCAGCATACCACCCTGCATCCCACTGCTGGCTTGCTTCTGAAGTTAAGCAGGATTGGTCCTAGTTGGTCTCTAGATGGGAGACCAGATGCTGCTGGAAGTGGTGTTGGAGGACCAGTAGAAGACACTCTTTCCTCTGGTCTAAAAAAATATCCCAATACCTGACAGTAGTTATTAGGGACATTGCCCTATGTAGGGTGCTGTCTTTTGTATTGGATGTTAAACTGGTGTCCTGACTCTCTGTGGTCACTTAAGATCCCATGGTACTTATTATAAGAGTAGGGGTGTTAACCCCAGTGTCCTGGCTAAATTCCGTATCTGCCCCTCATGCCATCACAGTCACCTAATCATCCCCAGCGTACAATTGGCTCATTCATCCCCCTCCTATCCCCTGTAACTATTCCCCAGGTTGTTGCTGTAAATGAGAATGTGTTCTCAGTCAACTTACCGGGTTAAATAAATAATAAAACATTCTGTCTCGGAGCTCCACAATTTCTTTGACCTCATGGCTTGGTTTTTGCACTGTCAATTGTGGGACCTTATATAGACAGGTATGTGCCTTTCCAAATCATGTCCAACCAGTCTCATAGCTGAATAGTTATGTAAATAAGGCATTTCACTTTTTTATTTTTAATGCATTTTTGCAAAAATGTCTAAAAACCTGTTTTTGCTTTGTCTCTATGGGATATTGTGTGTAGATTTGAGTAATTTTATTTAATCCATTTTAGAATAAGGCTGTAACGTAAAATAATGTGGAAAAAGTGAAGGGGTCTGAATACTTTCCAAATGCACTGTATCAGCCTTTCCCTGAAAACCACACTGAATTTAAGTGAAACAATCGAATAACAACACGTCAGAAACAGACTGTCACGGTTGTCGTAAGAACAGGACCAAGGCGCAGCGTGTGTAGAGTTCCACATCTTTATTCCAAAGTGAAACTTCAAGCAAAAACAAATAAATCAAATAAACTAACAACTAAACGTGACTACGTGGTGCACAGGCACAAAAAAAAACATATCCCACAAACACAGGTGGGAAAAATAGCTACCTAAATATGATCCCCAGTTAGAGACAACGATTACCAGCTGCCTCTAATTGGGAATCAAACAAAACATTGTACCTAAGATCTGTGTCTAGAATTATGCTTTGCTAATGGCAGCATTGTCTTGTAACTTAAGCTTATTGCCTTGTATGTGAATCCATTCATTTTACAAAATATAAACGCAACGTGTAAAGTGTTCGTCCCATGTTTCATGAGCTGAAATAAAATATCCCAGAAATGTTCCATACTCACAAAAGCTTATTTTTCTCAAATTTTGTGCACAAATCTGTTTACATCCCTCAGCATTTATTCTTTGTCAATATAATCCTTCCATCTGACAGGTTTGACATATCAAGAAGCTGATTAAACAGCATGATAATTACACAGGTGCACCTTTTGCTGGGGACAACAAACGGCCACTTTAAAATGTGCAGTTTTGTCAAAAACACAATTCCACAGATGTCTCAAGTTTTGAGCGAGTGTGCAATTGGCATGCTGACTGCAGGAATGTCCACTAGAGATGTTGCCAGAGAATGTAATGTACATTTATCTACCATAAGCCGCCTACAACGTTGTTTAAGAGAATTTGGCAGTACGTCCAACCGGCCTCACAACCGCAGACCAAGTATAACTACGCCAGACCAGGACCTCGACATCCGGCTTCTTCACCTGCGGGATTGTCTGAGACCCGCCACGCGGAAAGCTGATGAAACTGTGGGTTTGCACAACTGCTCAAACTGTCAGGAATCGTCTCAGGGAAGCTCATCTGCATGCTCATTGTCCTCACCAGGGTCTTGACCTGACTGCAGTTTGGTTTCGTAACCGACTTCAGTGGGAAAATGGTTACCTTCGATGGCCACTGGCAAGCTGGAGAAGTGTGCACTTCACGGACTAATCCAGGGCAGATGGCAGACAGATGTTGTGTGGGTGAGCGGTTTGCTGATGTCAACATTGTGAACAGAGCGGCCAATGGTGGGGTTGAGGCTATGGTATGGGCAGGCATAAGCTATGGACAATGAATACAATTGCATTTTATCGATGGCAATTTGAATGCACAGAGATACCGTAACGAGACACTGAGGCCCATTGTCGTGCCATTCATCCACAGCCATCACCTCATGTTTCAGCATGATAATGCACGGCCCCATGTCGCAAGGATCTGTACACAATTCCTGGAAGCTGAAAATGTCCCAATTCCTCCATGACCTGCATACTCACCAGACATGTCACCCACTGAGCATGTTTGGGATGTGCTGGATCGACGTGTACAACAGCATTCCAGTTCCCGCCAATATCCAGCAACTTCGCACAGCCATTGAAGAGGAGTGGGACAACATTCCACATGTCACAATCAACAGCCTGATCAACTCTATGCAAAGGAGATGTGTCACGCTGCATGAAGCAAATGGTGGTTAAGCTAGATACTGACTGGTTTTCTGATCCACGCCCCTACTTTTTTTTTAAGGTATCTGTGACCACCAGATGCATATCTGTATTCCCAGTCATGTGAAATCCATAGATTAGGTCCTAATGAATTTCTTTTAATTTACTGATTTCCTTGTTTGAACTTGTTCCTTTTTGTTCAGTGTACTATTGAATTCTACAGTGTACTACACAATTCTACACTAAGTACTAGACATGATTGAGGGATACTACAGTGTGTAGTATAGTATTTTATAGTGTACTACAGTTTACTACAGGGGATGTACCTCCTGTTAGCGGGGATGTACCTCCCTTGTTGTCGTGGCACTGTACTATCCTCGAAGCGGGCAAATAAGGTGTTTAATTGTGTGTGTGTGTGTGTGTGTGTGTGTGTGTGTGTGTGTGTGTGTGTGTGTGTGTGTGTGTGTGTGTGTGTGTGTGTGTGTGTGTGTGTGTGTGTGTGTGTGTGTGTGTGTGTGTGTGTGTGTGTGCGTGATACTTCTCACTACATACAGGTGGCAACAGAGCACTGTGTGTCTCTGGTCAATACCACAAGCCTGTTTTCATAAATAAAGGGTACACTGTCTGGGAGCCTCCGATTCCCCTCCTTTCATAAAGCCTGTGTGGATCCTTAATCATTACCCCCACAACTTCACTGACATCAACTAATAAAGTCCCCCAAACTTTTCCCAGATGTGCTAAAAATCCACTTATTTCAATCAGCCAGCCATACTGTAAACTCTTTTTACCCTTTGCAATCGAGACTTAATAGATGGGAGCTGCAGTAGGGGGATTGGAATATTTTTTTTTATGAAGAAAGGAGCAATTTGGCTGCTTCTGGGGAGTGGGAGTAAGTGTACATTTTGGCTGTCCCCATAGGAGAACCCTTTGAAGAACCATTTTTTGGTTCCATGTAGAACCCTTTTGGGTTCCATCTAGGACCCTTTCCACAAAGAGTTCTGCATGGAACCCAAAATGGTTTTATCTGGAACTAAAAAGGGTTCTTCTATGGGGATAGCCGAAGAACCCTTTTGAAAAAAAAAATTCTAAGAGTGTAGTGTTTCAAAGTGATTTCATAGGATCCAACAGTTTAGAATAATCATGTTTATACCCACAGTGTGAGAGAGAGAATGAAAGCGAGAACGAGAGCTCTAAAGTAGATGAAGCTCCCTCATTCTTTCATTTACAACACCCCAAAACCTTTTCTAATCAACCTCTGTATCCCTTTCCTCTCCATTCTTCCCATTTGTTTTCTTTTCCCTCGTTCCTCTCTTTCTGTGACAGACTGCAAAACATGCCTTTGATTTAAAAGAACACACACACGCCGTTAATACAATGCTCCACCCTCCAAGACTGCACTTCATTGTCTCCCTGTCCTTCTCTTTCTCTAATTCCCACTCCTCTTCACTCCTCTTCTCTCCTCTCCTCTCTCTCCCTATATGACCTCCTCTGTGTATGAAACAGAGTTTAAGTAGAGAGAGAATGTGAGGCCTTGGTAACAGATAGCTGTGGATGTGTTGGCCCTGCCCAGTGTGGAGTTACACAGTAACCCTAGACACAGGGGAACATAGAGAGGGAGGGAACAGATGGAGTGAGAGGGGTGTGTGCGAGAAAGAGGTGTGAGGGCTAGGAGAGGGAAGGGGAAGTTCCAAACTTTTCAATGAAAGCCACACGCTCTTTTCCACGAGTTGTGTACAGAGGCTCACATACACTGACACACATATACACAATATACACAAAGAGAGCGAGGGGGCGAGAGAGACATACACACACACACAGTATCTGAGGTAGTTGTTTTGCGAAGAGCAGGTGTCCTCCTGTCTCACAAACCTTCAGCACTGCTCCTGCCTATCTTGATCAAACTGTGGACTTCCAAGTGGAGGGAAGGAGGGAAAGAATGAGGACAGGAGAAAGACTAACCACTCCAAGGAGGAGGAGAGGAAGAATGGGATAGAGACAGAGGCAGAGATCAACAATCTCACTGTTCAGAACATGGACTGAGGCTAGAAAGAGAGGAACAGGAAAAAGGGAGAGATACAGAGAGAGATGTGGCCAGGCATGGGGAGAGACAGACTGACTAGAGGACTGGTTCTGCGCCTGTGTCTTCTCCTCACCTCTCTCTGTGTCTGTGTTCACATTTACCTGGAGCTGGGGAGCAGGAGGGGGGCACCTTCGCACCTCATTTTAGGATGTCCCACACAGACCAGCCAGGTGCTACCAGACAAGGGGGCGAGGACACGGGGGACAAAGGACCCCTTGGAGCCCAACTTCGGGACTGAGGACAGAGCCATAAAGAGAATGGTGTCCTACGTACGCACGCTGAAGAATGACTCTGTAGCAGGGAAGACAGGGGGAGGGGCCAACCCCTCCACGTGCTGCCCACCTTTGCGACCAAAGAGAAAGGTGAGTGAGAGTGATTATACCTGCAGTAGGGTGATGTGACCACTAAACTCTTATCTGATCTGAAGTCAGTTCTGCTGTTTAATTGTTCATGATTGAGGATTAGAATTGTGGAACTATAGAAGTGTTATCTGATCATAGATCAGAGCTTAGTGGACGATGCCCACCTGGAGAGTGTGACTCAATAAGGGGACGTTCGGGAGCACTTGTTCAGTCACTGTGTTGTTGGCACAAAGCTGCTTAATCCTTAGAGGCTGACAGATAGAGTTCAAACTAAAAGGAGGAGAGGAGAAGGGCAGTGGAATCAATGAGGGATCAATGGGTAGGCTGTAGGCTGAAGAGGAGAGAGAGGCTGACTGTTGTTAGATTACAGAGAGGAAAGGACTCTTAAGTGGTCGATAATAAGCTGAGTTGTTGTACTGAACTACAGACAATGGACACAGTTGAGGAGAATTACTCTATCTGATAGACACTAAGAATATGATAGACACTCTCAAACTGAAAGAACCGTAGACTCAAATGTTCTACTTCTAACTTAGCAGAAAAATGTTCAACTTTAGAATCCTGAAATGTGCTTGGAGTGAGAGTGCTAGCACTGGTGAAACATGCTAAATGCTAAATATATGCTGTGAGAGATGTTTACGTATGAAAGTGGGTGAGCGAAAGAGTTTTAACTAGGGGTTTAGAGATTTGCTACAAAGTTACTTGGGGTGGGAGTCCCACACAGAGACAAAGACACTCCTTGCTGCCACACCTAGAAACACACACACACACACACACACACACACACACACACACACACACACACACACACACACACACACACACACACACACACACACACACACACACACACACACACACACACACACACACACACACACACACACACTATTGTGTCTCTGGCTGTTTCTGAAGCTGCATGTCAATAGAGGATCCAGTCCAACGAACACACTTTCAGAGACGAACAAACGCACACACACCTGACCTCTGACCATGCACCACACCCACCACACTACCTGTTGACTCCAAATTCTTTCTCGTTCTTTGTTTATCTGTCTACCATTTTTTATCGCTTTGGCTCTCTTCTTCCCCCAACGCTCTATCCCTCTCTTTTCCCTGCTGTCTTCATCTCACTCCTTTCTCCCTCCTTCCCTCTCTTCACCCCTCAATCTCATTCCCAGTCTTCCCTCTCCTTTCTGTCTCTCTCCTCAGCGAGCCATGCTGCTCTTTAGCTACCCACTCTTTCATCTCTGAATCTTTAAAGAGATACAAAACTCCAATCTCCTCAGCCATGTCTCAAAGGAGGCTGCTTGAAGATCACTGCAGGCAAAAAAATCACACATTATGCCACATCACCCTGAGCACTGAGAGTTAGCTGGCCACTGCTGTGATATCAATAATACATAGCACCATATGCCATATGCTGCCTGGTGCTCTCTGCTTTTAACACACAATTGTCACATAAACTGCACTACGGGAGCAGAACCAGTGCTTAATTTGGACTGTTCAGTTCCGGGACCTATTTGGCCGGATCCGGTACCTCTCATGGCATGAAAAATAATTGTCACTTTTTGCAATTGAAAAAGTGATCAAAGTTATCAAAGTTGATTCGTGTTGGGCCGGCCCGAGCTTAACATGCTGACCACACCGCTCGCGTCGCGTGCGTTGCAAAATAAATTTAAACATACATGTTATTCAATTATTGCACCCACACTGCTTGCGTGTGCCAACGAGCGTCTGCGTTGCCAAGCGCTAAAATAGAAGTCAGTTCTATTTGTGACGCTGAATGCGGTGCAAGTCTTGCCTCTCCCATCTCCTCATTGGTTTATAGAAGCAGATACCCACGTGCCATCTCCTCATTGGTTATACCAACGTGGGTGATTGAAAGATGAACTGAGTTCGGTCGGTCGTAGTGGTAACTATGAAAGTTAGATGCCAATCGCCATATAAAGTCCAAAGAAGAAAACGCCTGGAAGGAGGAGAGATGACTAGAAACGATTCAGTTGATCGTTTTATGTGTGGATTAATTGTCAGAGTAGAGGACCCTGTGCATTTCAGGTAACATAACAACTCAACATTTATATCCCAGGACAAATTAGCTAGCAACAGCAAGCTAGCTAAATAAGACAAATTAGCTAGCAACTACAAGCTAGCTAGCGAAATTGCCATGAATGTTTAATGCTTTTTGACCTGTCCCCAAAATAATATAATTGGTTCAGAGTTTGTTTTGATGATTCAACCTGTGTATCAAAATTAGCGCACGATGGTGCACACGTGCGGCCGGTTTGGGTACGGTATCAGGTTTGCACAACATTGTAACCTATGTTTGAGACCAATGCATGGCCTTGTGAGAAGCGCGCCTATGTCTCTCACAGAACTGGAACGAGATTCCCTTTCTATGATCGCTCTCCCTCTCTCTGCTCTGATAGACATGAATGAGCCTGCAACTCTCATCTCACCAGCCTTGCATTTCATCATTTATATCCTTATAGAAGTATAGCCTGCGAAGGGTTCTAGAGGAGCTGCAGCACCCCTGATAAATTGAAATACATTTGCCAAAGTTATAGAATTACTGCGGTCTGTTCAGAAATAAATTAAATAATTTAGAATAGCCTACTACACCATGAGAAAGCATATCATTTAGACACACACGATGAACATCTTCTTTAAAAATTGCCTAGCTGTGGGGTGTAGCCCAATAACAAGGTTTTGCGTACATTCGGGAACGTGCGGCAAATCTGTCAGTGAACAAACAGCATGCAGACAAAACAGGCCTTTCGCAATACTTCAAATACTGTCACGCCCTGACCGTAGAGATCCTTATTATTCTCTATGTTTGGTTAGGTCAGGGTGTGACTCGGGTGGGGAAGTCTATGTTTTCTGTTTCTTTGTTTTTGGGCCGAGTGTGGTTCCCAATCAGAGGCAGCTGTCTATCGTTGTCTCTGATTGGGAATCATACTTAGGCAGCCTGTTTTCCACCCGTGTTTGTAGGAGGTTGTTTTCTGTTTAGCATCTGAGCCTGACAGAACTGTGCGCTTTCGTTTTTTCACCGTTTGTTATTTTGTTTGAGTGTGTTGTGAAATAAAGTATCATGAACACTTACCACGCTGCGCCTTGGTCCACTTCTCCTTCTAACGACGAGTGTTACAAATACAATCGCTGGAAAACACAAATTGGAAAGCAAACGGCTCCTGCTGAAAAGAGAAGACTCTAATCTGTCTGCTGTAGGCTACCAAAATATTTGATCAACTTCCAAATAGGCTTATTGTTTTACAAAGTAAAACGAGAGAGAGAGGCTTTTGGCACGGGCGCATCGGCCATCACCAACAAGTAAGCTGCGCATCATTGGTTGAGTCAATGTAACTGGAAAGCATTTTTAGGACTATAATTTCCTCCTCATATTGTAGCCTACAATATGTGTCTCCACACACCAAGGTTGATCTCAGAATCTCAGTTTGTCAGTGTCAAAGTAGCCAGTCATTTCGATCATTTGTGCGGTATTATGGTGCTTTCATGACAACTGGGAACTCAAACAAAAAAGGAGGTGGAATCATGACCTCAGTGAGCTTCAGGTTGGAAAGTTGGAGCTCTGGAATGATGCCTGAGTTTCCGACTTGGAATTCCGAGTTGGATGAATGTTGAAAATTAATTTTCCCAGTTGGAGCTCGTTTTTACCGAGTTGTCTTTAACACACTGAATTTGGAAGTCTGAGATTTCACAGTTCCGAGTTCCCATGTCTTGAGATTATGCCAAAATCTCCAGTCATGTGAAATGATGTAGAATTACCTGAAATGCGTTTATAAAAGGCAAACATTTTCCCGGACCATAGGCCACTAAAAATGTTCTCCATGTGTTCAACTTCTGTAAGTGTCTCTACTTTACTGCTATATGCCACTACGCAAATGCGATGATATGCATGCAATGCTTTACTCTGAAGGGGATTTTTTTCTTATGCGTTCCGGGGTAGCTCCCACGGTCACTACCCTCTTGCACTCAAATTTTGCTCCGGCACCTCCCGATTTACAAATGAAGCACTGAGCAGAAGACATTTCGTAACATGCCATGTGTTCTCTATCTAACTCCCATACTGCCTCTCACATGTTGGCATGTGTTAATCTTTCTCTCAATGTCTTTGATTTTGTAGAATGGTATGAATCCATTCCAACTACTGGGAATGACAGAATTAGTGTAGGAGGATTACGATTGTAATATTATAATTCAATCTGACTCCATAACCATGTGAATAAATGCTATAGGTCTTAAGCATATCCGAGCGTATCAAGATAGCGAGTCTTTGTGTGACCAGTCTCGGGAATACTATAATTGACAGGTGTCTAAGATAACCGTTATACAAGTAAAACTGTCCAGATTCTGTGCGTTAATCCTTGCAATCAGAGTTCCAGCATTAATTCATTGAGTTAGCCTTGGCGAATATATGCAAAGTTAGGACCCAAACATATGTTATGTGTAGTGTAATAACATTTACCATTAGACCATTACATCAAAGAATAATTCAAGGAATATTACTTGGAAATATGAGGACTACAATACATATCCATTTAAAAGTAATCAGGCTTATTACAGTTATAAAAACAATACCATTATCAAAGAGTACATAACAGAAGTCTTCAATGTAAAAAGTTACAAAATGATCTGTCTATATTCTTAAAATAAACACCACTATAACATATGTCAGGAGATTGGTTAACAATGACTACCTGAACTAAAAATCCCTCCAACTTTTATCCTTCCCAGGGTGGATCCAAATTTCAACAACCCCCATCATTTAGCAGCATCACCCTGCTTGGCTCAAACAACAAAACAAAATAATAACACTTCCACACACATTTTCTAATCCAATAAACACAATGATAGGAGCGCATCTGAGCTACTCCTCACTTAGAAATGAACTCCATCTGACGAACAGTTTTAGCTCCCTGTAAAATGATATCCATAACATGTACAGTACAATAAGACATACAAATGTTCAGCTCTTAATGAGCTCTTGAAACAATCTAAACATGACACTGTAATTCACACGGAAACATTCATTTAGTAACTTTCAATTTCAACAGTCTTCACACCTCCGACAAAGTCAGTAATCCCCAGGGCTCCATGGGAATGCCCAGCCACGGAGAATGCCACAGCGTAGGTGGGTTTCACTCCTGTGATATGCAAACATATGACCATCTATCCAGACAATGCCACAAACAGTGATCGAAACATCACACTGGGCCTTGGCGCCGACAAGCCGCAGACGCATCTTCATCACTAGCCTTCATTATAGTTCACATTCGTTCACTCTCTCTTATTTTCTCACTACTCTCTCTCTCTCTCTCCCTCATGGAGACGTGTTTATGCATAACAGATGAATGACATGGGTCTGGAAGGCATGGGAAGGTTCAGTGTTTCTGACTGAGATGATGAAGATGAGCCAAATGGGAAACACATGACCTTCATGAACAGTTAGCAGTACACAGGAACACACTGTGCTGTCGTGGCACACTTCAGTATATGCTGCTAAAAGGGGCAGGGAATGTGATGTGGAAAACCCAAAGCTGTTGTCATGACTGTCCTGATCAGGTCAGGGTACAGGAGACCACCACCCTACAGATTATCTCCCAAACCCCCAACAGAGGAGGAGAGATCTAGGGGTCTGAAGATGTGGGGGTTTTATGACCCCTCACGCCCATGATAAACCTTAGGCCACAGAGAAATTCCTTTGTCCTCACTATGGAGAACTGGCCTCAGAACATTAAACATGCAATAAAAGGACTTTGGAACAATGGTTTCCGTCAGCCACAATGGTGGTCATGACGATAGGTGGAATATGAAAATGTATGTAACTTTTGTATTGTTATTAAAGGTTAAGAGATGACGTTATTATGAAAACATTGTACCTTTAAGAGTTTTCCCAGTATATGCCTGATGTTTATACATTGTACGTTATGTGGAAAATATCCAAATCAAAGAGAATGTTTTGGTAAGGATGAAATGTGAAGTTAGTGTCTAAAATTGGATTTTAGTCAAATCTAGGCCTTGTCCCTTAACTTGGTACGCCCAGAGAATTGCCCTAAAGGCGGTTACGCCCACTTCTGACCTGAGGGTATAAGACAGGAGAGTGAAGAATTAACATATCAGACTAAGTGACCCCAAGCTGCAGCGAAGGTCTAATAAAGTCAACGAACCCCAAAACGAAACACGAGGTTGAAGACAAAGAAATCTTTTTCTACACGAGCTACGGGCGAGTAGCTGTGTCTAAGCGGGTGAATTCAAGCCGAACCACCCAGCCTCCACTCTCCATTGAATCGTGGTATCTACACTGTTCGAGTCCTAAGCTGTGAGCTCTGAGCTACAGAGCTGTCTGTCCTCAGAAGACCCCTTTCAGAGCAAGGGCGAGGGATCAGACCACTAAGCCAAGAAGGACACTGACATCGTGAGGACAACCAGAGAGATGCGCCGGAGAAGTGCATCATTGAGAAGCCCAAACGACCCACGCTTCCCACCTGAGACCTCCAACACGTAATTACATCATTATATTCTGACCCATAAGATCGGCAGTTCAGGGCAAGGCTAGGTTTAAATAAGCATAGCTGACAAATGAACCCAAATGTATATTTCTCTCGTGTACTTGCTTTGTTTCTCTCTCTTTGAAATCCCCATTTTGGGTAACACGCGCCATAGTGTGTTGACCCGTTATACTAAGTCCTAATCAATAGCCTAGACTGTGTTTTGTGTATGTGTATTTTTATCATCATTTTAGCTTGCTAGTAAATAAATAATCAACTAAGATTGGTGTGATAAACTCATTGGTGTAGCCCGGGTTCGTGCAGATTCCCGGATTATGCGACGTTCAGACATGAGACTAGAGGTTGATTAATTTAGCGACTATTGTAAAATCGATATTCTGATATTCTTTGAGTTAATTTGGGAAATAGAAACTCAATCAAACTAATTTTCCCATGGTGCCCCAGGTTAATGAGTTAATAATTGCTTGATTCATTGCTTAATTCATTTAATCACGCAATTATAAACCGTTAATCATTCGATGAGCAACAGTCGTCACATTAACTAATACAACGTCACGACACTGTGTAGAAAAACACATAGCAGACCATAGCATGTGTGTCCAATGTAATGACAATCCATGAACCATGTCTATTTTGTCTGTTCTATGTCGTACTTCTGTGGATTGGAACATTGGGGCCTTCGATTTGCTCAAACAGTAGTGAGGAGTTCTGGTAGTTGCCTGTTCGTTCATTGTTATAATTGTTACTCCTCATCCCCTATGGAAGAAGTTAACACTGTTCTCTAAAAATCAGGTTCCTCTCTGTAACTCACTTATGTTATTAAGCTTCAGAATGAGTTCAATGAGAGCCTTTGATTGGACAAAACAGCTGTATAAAACTCAACTCTAAAGAGAAAATATTTTCCATAGCTCTGCAATAAAGGTTAAAGGCTGTTAGCACAATTGTTGCTCGACTAATCATCCTCCTCTCAAGTTGCTAAACAAAATCCTGTGTGTGTGTGTGTGTGTGTGTGTGTGTGTGTGTGTGTGTGTGTGTGTGTGTGTGTGTGTGTGTGTGCGCGTGTGCGTGTGTGCGTGTGTGTGTGTGTGTGTGTGTGTGTGTGTGTGTGTGTGTGTGTGTGTGTGTGTGTTAGTGTGTGTGTTAGTGTGTGTGTGTGTGTGTGTGTGTGCGTGTGCGTGCGGGTGCGTGTGTGATAGAACATCCTGAGGGTTTGTTTGGATAATTAACAAACCAAACGAGATCCATCTCTCAGCTGTCAAATCCCCTGCTAGCGCAATATATTTTATTTAATCATTTACTTGTTCAAGGCTTAATTTCTTTCTTCTGCTTGCCTTTTTGAGCTCTAAGTAAAGGGATGGAAGGATGGAGGGAAGTGGTAGGTGGTAGAGGGGATGAGGCATTATTGCAAATTATAGAGGAGCAGAATGCATTAAACCACTTACAAACATGGACAAGATAAACAACAACTAACAGAGAGAGAGACAGACAGACAGACATACAGACAGACAGACAGAATGAGAACCTGTGATCTCTTCGGCATGGCCCCTAAGACCCTCACAAACTTCTACAGGTGCACCATCCAGAGTATTATATCGGGCTGCATCACCGCCTGGTAAAGCCCAACGCATCACTGTGGGCACACTGCCTGTCCTCCAGGATATCTACAGCACCCAGAGAAGCAAGGACCTCAGCCCCCGGAGCCACAACCTGTTCACCCTGCTACCATCTAGCAGACGGACACAGTACAGGTGTATTAAAGCCAGGACCGAGAGACTGAAAAACAGCTTCTATCTCCAGACTATCAGACCGTTGAACAGACATCACTAGCCAGCCACCGCCTTGTACTCTGTCCGGCACCTTAGACACTGGCCGTGTCCAAAAACCCATACCCACTTTAACCCACTTTAACAATGTTTACATACTGTTTAACCCACTTTATGCACCGTGCCTATAGAAAGCCTACACTCCCCTGGAATGTTTTTCACATTTTGTTGTGTCAGTGCCTCAGCGTTAAGTAAGGATTTTTTCCCCACTTATCTCGCACCATACTCTACACTTTTAAGAGAAAAAGTCTCCACCCCCTGAGTTAATACTTGGTGGAAGTACCTTTGTCAGCAATTACAGCTGTGAGTCTGTTGGGATAGGTCTCTACCAACTTTGCACACATAGATTTGGCAATATTTGACCATTCTTCTTTACAAAACTGTTCAAGCTCTGTCAAGTTCCTTGGGGAGAGTTAATGGACAGCAATATTCAAGTCAACCCCCACCCACAAATCTTCCATTGGATTTAGGTCTGAGCTCTGACTGGGCCACTCAATGACATTTAACTTTTTATTCCTTAGGCAGTCCATTGTATCTTTAGCTGTATGCTTTGGGTCATTGTCATGCAGGAAGGAGAATTTCTGTCCCAGTTTCGTCTTTCTTGCAGTTGGGGCAGCAGGTTTTCTTCAAGGACTTGTCTGTACATCGTGCCATTCATTTTCCCTTCTATCCTAAAACAGTATATATTTTATTCTAGTTATGGCTCATCCTATATAACTACTGCAGTACACACCTTTTCTACCCATACACTGTCTATACTGTCTCCTGTGTATACAGTTGAAGTCGGAAGTTCACATACACTTCGGTTGGAGTCATTAAAACTCATTTTTCAACCACTCCACAAATTTCTTGTTAACAAACTATAGTTTTGGCAAGTCGGTTAGGACATCTACTTTGTGCATGACACAAGTCATTTTTCCAACTATTGTTTACAGTCAGATTATTTCACTTATAATTCACTGTATCACAATTCCAGTGGGTCAGAAGTTTACATACACTGACTGTGCCTTTAAAAAACTTGGAAAATTCCAGAAAATGATGTCATGGCTTTAGAAGCTTCTGGTAGGCTAATTGACATCATTTGAGTCAATTGGATGTGTACCTGTGGATGTATTTCAAGGCCTACCTTCAAACTCAGTGCCTCTTTGCTTGACATCATTGGAAAATCAAAAGAAATCAGCCAAGACCTCACAAAAAAATTGTAGACCTCCACAAGGCTGGTTCATCCTTGGGAGCAACTTCCAAACGCCTGAAGGTACCACGTTCATCTGTACAAACTATAATACGCAAGTATAAACACCATGGGACCACGCAGCTGTCATGCTGCTCAGGAAGGAGACGCGTTCTGTCTCCTAGAGATGAACGTACTTTGGTGCAAAAAATGAAAATCAATCCCAGAACAACAGCAAAGGACCTTGTGAAGATGCTGGAGGAAACACAGTACAAAAGTACAAAAGTATCTATATCCACAGTAAAATGAGTCCTATATCGACATAACCTGAAAGGCCGCTCAGCAAGGAAGAAGCCACTGCTCCAAAACCACCATAAAAAAGCCAGACTACGGTTTGCAACTGCACATGGGGACAAAGATTGTACTCTCTGGAGAAGTGTCATCTGGTCTTATTAAACAAAAATAGAACTGTTTGGCCATAATGACCATCGCTATGTTTGGAGGAAAAAGGGGGAGGCTTGCAAGCCAAAGAACACTATCTCAACCGTGAAGCACGGGGGTGGCAGCATCATGTTGTGGGGGTGCTTTGCTGCAGGAGGGGCTGGTGCACTTCACAAAATAGATGGCATCATGAGGGAGGAAAATGATGTGGATATATTGAAGCAACATCTCAAGACATCAGTCAGGAAGTTAATGCTTGGTCGCAAATTGGTCTTCCAAATGGACAATGACCCCAAGCATACTTTCAAAGTTGTGGCAAAATGGCTTAAGGACAACAAAGTCAAGGTATTGGAGTGGCCATCACAAAGCCCTGACCTCAATCCCATAGAAAATTTGTAGGCAGAACTGAAAAGCATGTGCGAGCAAGGAAGCCTACAAACCTGACTCAGTTACACCAGCTCTGTCAGGAGGAATGGCCCAAATTTCACTCGGCGTATTGTGGGAAGCTTGTGGAAGGCTAACAGAAACATTTGACCCAAGTTAAACAATTTAAAGGCAATGCTACCAAATACTAATTGAGTGTATGTAAACTTCTGACCCACTGGGAATGTGATGAAAGAAATAAAAGGTGAAATAAATCATTCTCTCTACTATTATTCTGACATTTCACATTCTAACAAATAAAGTGGTGATCCTAACTGACCTAAAACAGGGAATATTTTCTAGGATTAAATGTAAGGAATTGTGAAAAACTGAGTTTAAATGTACTTGGCTAAGGTGTATGTAAACTTCCGACTTCAACTGTATATTTATATTCCAGACTGACATTGCTCATTCTGATATTACTCATTCTGTTATTTGTGTATTATATTGACATTGTATTGCTAGATATTACTGCACTGTTGAGCTAGAAACATAAGCATTTCGCTGTACCTGCGATAACATCTGCATATCTGTGTACGCAACCAATAAACTTTATTTGATTTGGAGATAAACAGGCCATAGGCCCAGAGGTGTATTAGAATAGGGCTAGGCACACTCCATATCTCTCTCTATTTCCCCTCTCAGTTTCAATGTCAATCGCTTTATTGTCAATTCTCAGAAAGATTTTCACCAACAAGTCTAAACAGTCTAAAAATGGAGGGAGAGAGAACTAGAGTGAGAAAGAGAGAAAGACTGAAAGAGAGAAAGAGAGTAGTAGAAGTAGACGTTTTAATCCCATAGGTGTGACTCAGTTTCTCAGGCAGCTTTAAAACCAGAGTTGGTGGGACAAGGGACAAGGTAGTCACAGTAGATCAATGGCTGAAAAAGTGACATTTCACCTTGGGTCACACTATGTCTGTTCTCCCCTTTCTGGAGCTGAGGCTGGAGCTGAAGCTGAGGCTGGAGCTGATGCCGGACCTACCCATAGACCGACCCATGCTTCTAGGTTCTTTTGAACTCTATGAAGTTAACCTATTAGATACTGTATAGTAAATAGTTATTTTTTTGCAAAAGCTAGTTCAGAATTAACATATTCTAAAAGAATTAGAGCACATGGATATGAGATTGACTTTTGCATAGAGGGCTATTGTATTGCCGCTGTCATCTCGGTCCAACCAATCAATAAATCAATCAAATATATTTATATAATCAGCAGCACTTTTCCCACAAAATGTGGGAAAAGTAAAGGGATCTGAATATTTTCCAAATCCACTGTAGCTTACTTACCTTCTTGTGTTCTTCAAAGTTCTATTTCTTGTGTGTTTTTGTTTTACTTTACTTTATTTTATAGTACTACTGATTACTGTATTGTTGGCAAAGAGCTTGCAAGAGAGGCATTTCACTGTACTTGTGCACGTAACAATAAAACTTAAACCTTGAAATTTGTACGGCTGTGGTTAGGTAGACACTGTTAGAGACCCGAGTAGCACAGCAGACAATGAGAGAGCTTTGTGTTGGTATAAGCTCACTGTGTTGAAACATTCAGTTTCTTTTTTTACTTTGTTAGGAAGGCTTTCTCGCTGTGAAGAAACCAGCGTTTGGCTTGTAGAGAAAAGAAAGGGACAGAGGGAAGATGCGAGGTAGAGAGAGCAGAGGCGTCATGCCCAGTGAAACTGAAAGGGCACATGTCTTGCTCTGTTCTTGTAGTTTGGAGTAGAGGTCAAAGGAGGCTGCTGAGGGGAAAACGGCTCATGATAATGTCTGGAATGTAGTGAATGGAAGGGTATCAAACACATGGAAACCATGTGTTTTACGTGTTCGATACTATTCCATTTATTCCGTCCCAGCCATTACAATGAGCCCATCCTCCTCAATTAAGGTGCCACCGGCCGCCTGTGATAGATATGCAATGAAGACAATTTCAAATGTCAAAGTGCATAGCAGAGCGGTGGTGAAGAAATTTGAAGAAATTGAACAAGATGTCCAATATATCTCACATCTAGAATTAAGTAGTCTCTCTCTCTCTCTCTCTCTCTCTCTCATTCCTTTCTATTTTCTGCCTCTCTCTCCCTTACCTCCCCTCTGTCTTCCTCCCACCCACCCTCTCTCTCCCATCCCCAAAATCATTTACCTCTCTCTCTCTCTCTCTCTCTCTCTCTCTCTCCATCTCTGTCTGTGTCATATGGCTCTCAGCAAATCAAATCAAATTGTATTTGTCACATGCAAATGTATACCTTACCGTAAAATGTTTACGTACCAGTCCTTAACCAACAACACAGTTGAAGAAGTAGAGTTAAGAAAATATTGATTAACTTAAAAAAAAATATTGAATCGATCAAACAGTAACAATAAATGTACATAGCAATAAAGTGGCAATATACAGGGGGTACCGGTACTGGGTCAATGTGCAGGGGTACAGGTTAGTCAAGGTAATTTGTGCAGTGACTATGCATAGATAATAAACAGAGTAGCAGCAGTGTAATGACAAAGGGAGTGGGTGGGGGGGGGGGGGGGTCTTATGGCAGTCTCATGGCTTGGGGGTAGAAGCTGTTACAGAGCCTTTTGGTCCTAGACTTGACGCTCCGGTAGCATTACGGTCAGATGCCGAGCAGTTGCCATACCAGTCAGGATGCTCTCGATGGTGCAGCTGTATAACTTTTTGAGGATCTGGGGACACAAATCAAATCCTTTCAGTCTTCTGAGGGGTAAAAGGTGTTGTCATGCCCTCTTCACAACTGTCTTGGTGTGTTTGGACCATGATAGTTTGTTGGTGATGTGGACACCAAGGAACTTGAAACTCTCGACCCGCTACACTTCCGTCCTGTCGATGTTAATGGAGGCCTGTTCGGCTCTCCTTTTCCTATAGTCCCGATAAGCTCCTTTGTCTTGCTCACATTGAGAGCGAGGTTGTTGTCCTGGCACCACACTGCCAGTTCTCTGACCTCCTCCCTATAGGCTGTCTCATCGTTGTCAGTGATCAGGCCTACCACTGTTGTGTTGTTAGCAAACTTGATGATTGAGTTGGAGGTGTTCATGGCCACGCAGTCATGAGTGAACAGGAAGTACTGGAGGAGACTAAGCATGCACCCTTGAGGGGCCCCAGTGTTGAGGATCAGCGTGGCAGATGTGCTGTTCTCTACCCTTAGCCCCTGGGGGCGGTCCGTCAGGAAGTCCAGGATCCAGTTGCAGAGGGAGGTGTTTAGTCCCAGGGTCCTTAGTTTATTGATGAGCTTTGTGGGCACTGTGGTGTTGAACGTATTCCCTCTGCTCTCCTCTCCATTAGAAATCAACCATAGATATCATATCTGGGCTTTGGTCCAGGCAGACAGGCATGCAGGTGTGGAGGAGGGAGGAAGGTGTTTAACCAGAGGGCCTGTTGGCAATGTGGAGTTTGTGGACCCATCTGCCTAGACAGTAGGCAGCCAAGGAGAAACACACACATTTATACATTTAAAATACATTTAAACATACAAGTTATTCAATCATTGCACCCACACTGCTCGAGCGCACCAACGAGATTCTGCTTTGCCAAAATATAGATAAAATAGATACCCACGTGGCATCTCCTCATTTGCTATACCCACGTGGGTGATTGAAAGAACTGAAAGAACTGAGATCGGTCAGTCAGTCATTGTAACTATGAAAGTTAGATGCCAATCGCCATATAAAGTCCAAAGAAGAAAATGCCTGGAAGGAGAAGAGATGACTAGAAACGATTCGGATGGCTGTTTTATGTGTGGATTAATTGTCGGAGTCGAGGGCCTTGTGCATTTCAGGTAAAATAACAACAACAACATTTATATCCCAGGACAAATTAGCTAGCAACAGCAAGCTAGCTAAATAGGGCAAATTAGCTAGCAACTGCAAGCTAGCTAGCTAAATTGCCATAAATGTTTAATGCTTTTTTGACCTGTCCCCATATTAATATAATTGGTTCAGATTTTGTTTTGATATTTCAACCTAGGTGTCGTGATCGCGTTTGGTGTGGGGGACAAAATCAATTTGCGCACGATGGAACACGATGGCGCATGATGGCACATGCGCGCGTCCGGTCTGGGCGTGGTGTTAATAACTAATGACATATATTTGCTGGTACTTGAAAAACATGCACATACACACACTGAAACACACAGGTGGGTGCACCAGTAGAGCCGCATATACATTGCCACATTGAAATACACACTGATATACACAACCACAAGCATACACTCTAATTATGGCTAGGGGGCAGTATTTTCACGGCTGGATAAAAAACGTACCCGATTTAATCTGATTATTAGTCCTGCCCAGAAACTAGAATATGCATATAATTATTAGCTTTGGAGAGAAAACACTCCAAAGTTTCTAAAACTGTTTGAATGGTGTCTGTGAGTATAACAGAACTCCTATGGCAGGCAAAAACCTGAGAAGGTTCTGTTCAGGAAGTACCCTGTCTGACCATTTATTTGCTTTCTTTGACATCTCTTCCAAAAACTAAGGATCTCTGCTGTTACGTGACACTTCCCACGTCTCCAATGGGCTCTCAGAGCCCGGGAAAAACAGGAATGACGTAATTCAAAGCCCTGGCTGAAACAGTAGAGAGCAAAAGCTAAGTGGTCTCTCAGTGGAGAAATGCTTACGCTCGCGACATGCCCCGCCCCCGTCTTTCGGTTTTTCCCTCAGTTTACAGACAGGCAGATTCCCGGTCGGAATATTATCGCTTTTCTATGAGATAAATTGCATAAAAATTGGTTTTAAACAGCGGTTGACATGCTTCGAAGTACGGTAATGGAATATTTAGAATTTTTTTGTCACGTTCTGCGCCATGCTCGTGACCGTGATTTACCATTGGGATAGTGTCTAGAACGCACGAACAAAACGTTGTTGATGGAACATAACGATGGATTATTTGGGACCAAACCTACATTTGTTATTGAAGTAAAAGTCCTGGGAGTGCATTCTGACGAAGAACAGGAAAGGTAAGACCATTTTTCTTATAGGAAATGTGATTTTGGTGAAGGCTAAACTGGTTGGGTGTCTAAATAGCTAGCCCTGTGATGCCGGGCTATGTACTTAGAATATTGCAAAATGTGCTTCATCCGAAAAGCTATTTTAAAATCGGACATATCGAGTGCATAGAGGAGTTCTGTATCTATAATTCTTAAAATAATTGTTATGCTTTTTGTGAACGTTTATTGTGAGTAATTTAGTAAATTCACCGGAAGTGTTCGGTGGGAATGCTAGTTCTGAACGTCACATGCTAATGTAAAAAGCTGGTTTTTGATATAAATATGAACTTGATTGAACAGACATGCATGTATTGTATAACATAATGTCCTAGGTGTGTCATCTGATGAAGATAATCAAAGGTTAGTGCTGCATTTAGCTGTGGTTTTGTTTTTTGTGACATTATATGCTAGCTTGAAAAATGGGTGTCTGATTATTTCTGGCTGGGTACTCTGCTGACATAATCTAATGTTTTGCTTTCGCTGTAAAGCCTTTTTGAAATCGGACAGTGTGGTTAGATTAACGAGAGTCTTGTCTTTAAATAGCTGTAAAATAGTCATATGTTTGAAAAGTGGAAGTTTTCGGATTTTAGAGGAGTTTGTATTTCGCGCCCCGCCCATCATTGGATATTGGAGCAGACGTTCCGCTAGCGGAACATCTAGATGTAAGAGGCTAACCTGCCCGAGTCTCTCGCTCACACTCAAACACAAAACTCCTGTCACCCTTGGTGAAACGAGGCCTGCTGTGAATGACGAGCAAATAGCATGACATACTCCAGTCTTTATTGGTTTATTTTGTCTCATTGCTGCAACTCCCCAACGAGCTCGAGAGAGAGGCAAACGTCAAGTCATGCGTCCTCTGAAACATGAGCCGCTAAACCGCGCTCAGTAACAACCACCTGCACCAATGTGTCAGAGAAGACACTGTTCAACTGACAACTGAGGTCAGCCTGCAGGCCACAAGGAGTCGCTAGAGCACGATGAGCCAAATAAAGCCCCCCCGGCCAAACCCTCCCCTAACCTGGACGACGCTGGGTCATCCTATGGGACTCCCAGACACGCCCAGTCGTGACACATACCTGGGATCGAACCCGGGTCTGTAGTGACGCCTCAAGCACTGCCTTACAGCGCCACTCGGGAGGCCCACACACCAAACATTCAAAGGAAGGGTGTGGCTCTCTGGGTGTGTAACAAAGGTAGGCAGGGGATTCTGGAGTGGTCAACCCCCTCATTGCATTTTATAGATGAATGGATAACTAACAGCCCATGCAATGTAGGCTACATATTAGGATATGCTGGAGAAAAAGACAAACTACTGTAAAAGGCATTCGCAAAGAAAAGCTTTTTTACCATTCATGGAGATGTTGCAGTGAAGCGATAACACAACCAACCATGATAAGAAGATAAATAGACAAGAAATTCAAGAACTGTGTCAAGGTTTATAAGGGAAATGCATTTTATGAGGGAAAGTACTTTTTGTGCTGTAGAGGCTTATAGAATTGATTGTCCTCATCAACAGGAGTGCTTGGATTCATTCTTTGTTATGACTGTTGTTTTGAGTTTTTCCTCCCTACTTTTCTCTCTCATCCCATACTGACTTTTAGAGGGATTTGGGCCAAGTGCTTCATACAGCAATCCATAACAATGACGGTGTTGAAGTCCAATTCTTTTGTGTTTTTGGTTTATTATTTCACTGCCATACTGTATTCGATCTTGTCTAGCCATCTTGTCTCAAGAGGACCACAATGGAAATAAGTCCCAGACTTTATTGTGTGCTATCCTCGATGATTTTATTCATGTGCATGTATGGCTTTTAAGTTTGATGTGTGCTTGTTTTTTAAAATGGTCAAATTAATAAACTGAACTAAACTAAATTCTTTACTCAGGAAGCACCAGTAAAATCTTACTCTCTAGAATCTGTATTCATTGCAGGGCAATCAATCGCCTCTCAGTCGTTTTGGCTACGATTACGTCTCATATTCACTGCATGGCAAGCTAGTGGAACAGAGCACAGAGGTGCAGTATTTGGGGCGCAAAAGGGGGGTTCCCTTATTGTGATATTTTTTTTTGGGGGGGGGGCTAAATAGAACCACCTGTGAAAACAGGATTGGGATCAGTGACTGCTTCATAAGGAACAACAAAGCTGTATTAGAGACCAGGACAAACTCTGTTCTCAGAGCAGCTTGGTTGTAGCTCAAGAATGGATAGATAGCAATGTTACTGCCATGAGAAAACTGCTCAAAGATGAGTTTATCGTATTGTTATGATGTTGTTGAGAAACATAAACACAGAAGCAGTGATCCTCCAATCTCACACTCCCATCTCCACTTTACACTAAACACATTCTCAGGAATCCGTTGAATCCTATGAAGAACCCCCCTCACCCCCACCCCCAATATACACACAGCTACATTGTAAATGTAGCCCAGATGTTAGTTAGTGAGAGTACAGTATGTTTTTACCTTTAAATCCCCTCTACAGAGAAAAAGAGATGGAAACAGTACCTCCCCATCCATCAATCCCCCTGCCTCCCTCTCTACAGACTTCCTCCCTCCCTTTCTCCTTTACCCTTGTCCCTGCCAAACAGACTCTTTCTTACCTCCCTCCCTCCCTCTGTCACTCTCCATTTCAATCAATCAATCAAATGTATTTATAAAGCCATTCTTACATCAGCTGATGTCACAAAGTGCTGTACAGAAACCCAGCCTAAAACCAAAACAGCAAGCAATGCAGGTGTAGAAGCACGGTGGCTAGGAAAAACTCCCTAGAAAGGACAGAACCTAGGAAGAAACCTAGAGAGGAACCAGGCTATGAGGGGTGGCCAGTCCTCTTCTGGCTGTGCCGGGTGGGGATAAGACATAGCTAAATCCCAGTCAGATTATGGTCTTTATTAAAGAGTACTAGCTTAATCCTTCCACTTTAATGGGATAGTGTAATGGGGAGGGCAAAAAAGACAGTCAAAAAATGTATCATAAGAAACAGGGTTTTGAAGTATTTGTCCTATATCTAAGAGAAATAAGAATGCCCAGGAAATATATATAGAGTACCATTCAAAAGCTTGGACACACCTACTCATTCAAGGGTTTTTCTTTATTTTTGCTATTTTCTACATTGTAGAATAATAGTGAAGACATCAAAACTATGAAATAACACATTTGGAATCATGTAGTAACC
This sequence comes from Salmo trutta, assembly GCF_901001165.1. Lineage (NCBI taxonomy): Eukaryota > Metazoa > Chordata > Actinopteri > Salmoniformes > Salmonidae > Salmo > Salmo trutta. Next base: position 1,261,939 of record NC_042991.1, on the reverse strand, counting down.
AAAAAAGTGTTAAACAAATATATTTTAGATTTTAGATTCTTCAAAGTAGCCACCCTTTACCTCAATGACAGCTTTGCACACTCTTGGCATTATCTCAACCAGCTTCACCTGGAATGTTTTTCCAACAGTCTTGAAGGAGTTCCCACATATGCTGAGAACTTGTTGGCTGCTTTTTCTTCACTCTGCGGTCCAACTCATCCCAAACCATCTCAATTGGGTTGAGGTCGGATGGTCATCTGATTCAGCACTCCATCACTGTCCTTCTTGGTCAAATATCCCTTACACAGCCTGGAGGTGTGTTGGGTCATGGTCCTGTTAAAAAACAAATGATGGGATGGCGTATAGCTGCAGAATGCTGTGGTAGCCATGCTGGTTAAGTGTGCCATAAATTCCAAATAAATCACTGACAGTGTCACCAGCAAAGCACCCCCACACCATCACACCTCCTCCTCCATGCGTCACGGTGGGAACCTCACATGCGGAGATCATCCGTTCACCTAGTCTGCGTCTCACAAAGACACGGAGGTTGGAACCAAAAATCTAAAATATGGACTCATCAGACCAAAGGACACATTTCCACCGGTCTAATGTCCATTGCTCGTGTTTCTTGGCCCAAGCAAGTCTCTCCTTCTTATTGGTGTCCTTTATTAGTGGTGTCCTTTATTAGCAATTCGACCATGAAGGCCTGATTCACGCAGTCTCCTCTGAACAGTTGATGTTGAGATGTGTCTGTTACTTGAACTCTGTGAAGCATTTATTTGGGCTGGTAACTCTAATGAACTTATCCTCTGCAGCAGAGGTAACTCTGGGTCTTCCTTTCCTATGGTGGTCCTCATGAGAGCCAGTTTCATCATAGGGCTTGATGGTTTTTACGACTGCACTTGAAACTTTCAAAGTTCTTGACATTTTCCGTATTGACTGACCTTCATGTCTTAAAGTAATGATGGACTGTCATTTCGCTTTGCTTATTTGAGCTGTTCTTGCCATTATATGGACTTGGTATTTTACCAAATAGGGCTATCATACCACCCCTACCGTGTCACAGCACAACAGATTGCCTCAAACGTATTAAGAAGGAAAGAAATCCCACAAATTAACTTTTAACAAGGCACACCTATTAATTGAAATGTATTCCAGGTGGCTACCTCAAGAAGCTGGTTGAGAGAATGCCAAAAGTGTGCAAAGCTGTCTTCAATGCAAAGGGTGGCTACTTTGAAGAATCTCATATTTCAAATATATTTTTATTTCTTTAACACTTTTTGGGATGCTACATGATTCCATATGTGTTATTTCATAGTTTTGATGTCTTCACTACTATTCTACAATGTAGAAAATAGTAAAAAAAAAAGAAAAGAAACTCGAATGAGTAGGTGTGTCCAAGCTTTTGACTTGTACTGTTATATATATATATATATATTTTTTTTACACATATTTAAACCCTTTTCGGGGTAGGCACAAAATTACCTTCATACTTCTATTAATTTTTTTAAAATCAATGCTAGTTACATTCAGACATATTCTGTGACACTTGTGGAGGTCATAGAGCAAAACGGAGTTTGTGATAATCATGTTCGTGATGATCTCCCCTTTCCATAGTGGAGTCACATTAAATTGTAACCGAAAAAGTTTGGACGCTACAAACAGAAGTTGGCACCCTGACAGTACTGATGTCAGACGAGTCCCCTGAAACTTGTGGGGGTCGTAGAGCAAAACGGAGACCACCAAATTGTTTGTGAGAGTCTCCCCTTTCATAATAGTTTGGACACTACAGAAGTTTTAGTGAGAAGACCGATTTTCGGATGTCTCATGGTCTGTCAAACACCACTCTAGCTCTTCCACCTTTCACCGCAGATGTGAAAGCTAAATGCCTTTTATGTTCGCTTCGAGGCAAGCAACATTGAAGCATGTATGACAACACCAGCTGTTCCAGACGACTGTGTGATAACGCTTTCGGTAGCCAATGTGAACAAGACCTTTAAACAAGTCAACATTCACAAGAGCCACGGCCGCAGGGTCAGACGGATTACCAGGACGTGTACTAAGTGCATGCGCAGACCAACTCGCAAGTGTCTTCACTGACATTTTCAACCTCTCCCTGACCAAGTCTGTAATACCTACATGTTTCAAGCAGACCACCATAGTCCCTGTGCCCAAGAAAGCAAGGGTAACCTTCCTAAATGACTACCGCCCCGTAGCACTCACGTTGGTAGCTATGAAGTGCATTGAAAGGCTGGTCATGACTCACATCAACGCCATCATCCTGGAAACCCTAGACCCACTCCAATTCGCATACCGCCCCAACAGATCCACAGATGACACAATCTGAATCGCACTACACACTGCCCTTTCCCACCTGGACTAAAGGAACAACATGTGAGAATGCTATTCATTGGCTACAGCTCAGCGTTCAACACCATTGTGACCACAAAGCTCATCACGAAGCTAAGGACCCTGGGACTAAACACCTCCCTCTGTAACTGGATCCTGAACTTCCTGACGGACCACCCCCAGGATGTAAGGGTAGTCAACAATACATCTCCACACTGATCCTCAACACTGTGGCCCCTCAGACGTGTGTGCTTAGTCCCCTCCTGTACTCCCTGTTCACCCAAGACTGCGTGGCCAAGCACGACTCCAACACCATCATTAAGTTTGCTGATGACACAACAGTGGTAGGCCTGATCACCGACAGCGATGAGACAGCCTATAGGGAGGAAGTCAGAGACCTGGCAGTGTGGTGCCAGGACAACTTCCTGTCTCTCAATGTGAGCAAGACAAAGAAGCTGGTTGTGGAATACAGGAAAAGGAAAGCCGAACAGGCCCCCATTAACATCGATGGGGCTGAAGTGGAGCGGGTCGAGAGTTTCAAGTTCCTTGGTGTCCACATCACCAGCAAAGTATCATGGTCCAAACACACCAAGACAGTTGTGAGGAGGGTACGACAACACCTTTTCCCCCTCAGGACACTAAAAAGACTTGTTATGGGTCTCCAGATCCTCAAAAAGGTATACATCTGCACCATCGAGAGCATCCTGACCGGTTGCATCACCGCCTGGTAGTGCAGCTGCTCATCATCTGACCGTAAGGCGCTACAGAGGGTAGTGCGTATGGCCAAGTACATCACTGGGGCCAAGCTTCCTGCCATCCAGGACCTACGGTATATACTAGGCAGTGTCAGAGAAAGACCCCAAAAGTTGTCAAAGACTCCAGTCACTCAAGTCATAGACTATTCTCTCTGCTACCGCACGATACCGGAGTGCTAGGTCTATGCCCCAAAAATTCCTTAACAGCTTCTACCCCCAAGACATAAGACTATTGAACAATTAATCAGATGGCCACCCGGACTATCTACATTGACACCCCCTTAGTTGTTTTTATTCATAAAATATAATAATTACACTCCTGCTACTCGCTGTTAATTATCTGTGCATAGTCACTTTACGCCTACCTACATGTACAAATTACCTCAACCAGTACTCCCTGTATATAACCTCGTTATTGTTATTTTATTGTGTTACTTTTTATTTTTTACTTTAGTTTATTTAGTAAATATTTTCTTAACTCCATTTCTTGAACTGCATTAAGGGCTTGTAAGTAAGCATTTCACTGTAAGGTCTACACCTGTTTTATTCGGCGCATGTGACAAATAACATTTGATTTGATTTTATCCATACTTTGATTTAGTTTCCCTGGCACAAAGTTTTAGCATTTGTGGCACAAATCCCATTCAAGTCAAAGGACCGTTATCAGCATTTTTCACACATCATGTTCAAATCATCAGTAAGTTACTTTTTTTAGCTTCACAATACATTTTAGCTACTTTTAAACTAGCTGTGATTGCTGGGAAGAGACCAGCCATACCAAATATATATATTAAAGGCCCAAAGCAGATGGTTTTATATCAATATCAAATCATTTCTGGGTAACAATTAAGTACCTTACTGTGATTGTTTTCAATCAAATAGAAACAAAAATAGATTCTTAGCAAGAGCAATTTCTCAAGAAACAATTTAGCTAGGACTGTCTGGGAGTGGGGTGGGGAAAACTGAAAACTAGCTGTTATTGGCAGAGAGGTTCAGAACTATTTTTCTTATTGGTCTATTAACTAATATACCACCTGGTGATGTCATCAGGAAGACCAAAACCATCCCCCAAAACAAGCTGAAATTGCAGGCTTCTTTTAAACAACTCTTACACTAAAAGGGCATTATCATCATTTTCACAGTATTATTCCAACCTCATAGAGTGGACGTACTGTACTGACATCAAGAAATGGGATGGAGCTAAGCAAAATCTTCTTCAGTCTGCTTTACACTAGACACTGGGAGAGGCTTTCAGCTGGACAATAACCTAGAACACAAGGCCAAATCTACACTGGAGTTGTTTACCAAGAAGACAGTGAATGTTGCTGAGTGGACATGTTAAAGTTTTGACTTAAATCTGCTTGAGAATCTGTGGCAATACTTGAAATAGCTGTCTAGCCATGATCTCCAACATCTTGACAGTGCTTGAAGAATTAATAAAAGAATAATGAGCTAATATTTCACAATCCAGGTGTGTAAAGCTATTAGAGACTCAAGAAGACTCACAGCTGTAATCGCTGTCAAAAGTGTTCCTAACTCAGGGAGCTGAATACTTATGCAATGACTATATTTTAGTTATTTAATTTCTATTAATCCTTAAGAAATGTTTTTTTTTATTCTTCCACTTTGACATCAGGGTATTTTGTGTAGATTGTTGACCAAAAAAAATGACAATGAAATCTATTTTAATCCCACTTTGGGATAATCCCCCAAGGGGTATGAATATTTTTTCAAGGAACTGTAAAACACAGGAAATCTAGTTTTTCACTACACTGAGCCTTTAATCAGGACTGTAAAACATGGATTAAAAAGTTACACTTACTGTATATATTAGCCTTCCATTGTCTGATTTTGAGCAAAACAATTCACCTCAATTCACTTAAATTTTTGAACCCATATTGGTTTTGGATTATATCTATGGAATTCCATTTTCTATGGGCTGATTCTGGGTGGGACTACAATAAGACAACCAATTTGCTACATGTCTTATTAACCTTTACTCCCAGGACCTAAACTAAAGCCATGCTTCCAGGAGGCGATCCCCATCAAGGTTCTTCCTATTCTGGGTTTCTGAGGGCAAAAACCCCCTAGTCTGGAGCTCCACACAGCCTAACAGCATAACTCAATGAGCAAGCTTGCCGTTACCACCCAAATGTGTGATGGAATAGCTACCGCAACGGTCATAATCATATTCATAGCTATAACAACACTCTCTAAAAGGGTGATAAAGAAAAGAGGGTGAGGAGAGCAGGAGGAGTGGGGGAGACAGCAATAGAGATAGAGATGGATGATCTCCTGCACTTAAAACAATAAAGACAGATAAATCAAAAAGTTTACCACTGTGAGTGAGATTGCCTGGAGCGCTACGCTAGGCTAGATACTGTTCTGTACAACAATAGGCTGGGGTTGTGTTTGTAATTATACATTTCCACAATGAGATTTCAACAGCAGCATGCACTCCAAACTCTCATTTAATCCAAATGTTTGGTCTACAGTACGGTACGGTGAAGATTTAACAGGTGGATGGAGGCAGCTAATAGGCTGTGGGAGATTCTACACCCACGCCGCAGGGTTATTATTGGCTATAACGGCCACCCAAGGACTTGTTTATCCTGGCTGTTCTGTTGAAGATGTGAGACCGTGTAACAGCAGGTCCCAGACCAGCAGAACTGGAACATGTCCAACTGACAGACAAGATAGAGACTTTGAATCTCAGTACCTATGCTGGTGTCTATTTGCACAACTATACAGAATGTAGCTTTTACTTATACTTTAGATGAGACGCAGGACTTCTCATTCAGCTTAGTTCTACCCCACTGGTCACTTCAATGTCTAGTTTTGATTTATGTTTGACTGACTTGTCAACTAACGTGAATTCAAAGTGAAATCAACAAAAAATAAGTATCTCATTGGATTTAGGGTCAAATGTGGGTGAAAAAAATACACAAATGACTGAAAAGACACAAATTACCAAAAAGAGACAAATTACCAAAATTCCTTTAAAGTTTTTGCAAATCCAAGCAGTTTTCGACGTTGATTCAACATCATCACATTTTTTTTTTTTTTGATATTACATGGAAACAACAATGATTCAACCAGTTTGTGCCCAGACTTCACTATCTTCAAAATTTATAACTAAGGCCTGTATAAACCTCTCCTTCTCTCTAATTCCCTTCATGTTTCTTAATTATTGTCCCTCCACTCTCCATCTCCTCACTGGTGGGGCCTGATGTATTGACAGTCTGTTTGCTCCTGTTTCATCCACTCCTTCACCCCTCCAGCCCGGCACCTCTCCACCCCTCCATCCCACTACCCCTCTAACCCTCTACTCCTCTACCACTCCACCATTTCCAGGGATTATTTATGATTGGCCCGTCTGTCTTGCTGCTCAGTACCTTTTCTTCCACTCTCCACGACTTAAGATATAAATATCCTAAGCTAAAGCCAACCTTGAGCTAACAAGAATGTTGAAGTCTTACACAAGGTTACCCATCACGCAGGCTTTGAACTACCTCCCTCCCTGACGAGGAACTGAGTGCTCAAATGTTTGTTCAGTTACGGTGTGAATAGAAATCTGTGAGTAGTATAGGATGACTGTCTTATTTTTTATTCTACAAACTATTCCTTCTACAAGCATTTACTGTAGATACCACAGTAGCGGGTCTATGGGAAAGAGCCTTACAACTGATAGATATGGATTCAGGACTGAGAGCAAAGAGAGCAAAGATGAAGGCCTGCCTCAGAGTCTGATTAAGTGTCTTGTCCTGGAGGTGTTGATGGCTTGTTGCTGCTCCACTGATCGTTAGATCTAACAGTAATCCCATCAACTCACAGCAGGGAGCCCAGCCCATAGTCACACAGTCACACACACGCACACGCACACACACACACACACACACACACACACACACACACACACACACACACACACACACACACACACACACACACACACACACACACACACACACACACACACACACACACACACACACACAGACAAGAGAGCCTGCAGGCAGAAACAAGTTGAGAACGTCAAGCATGGGTAACATCACATTGACGCCAGGCTCTGATTCTGTGCTGCAAAGGTGTCTATTTCTTCTTCTTTCTTTTCACAGGAACACCTTTTAAATTGGCCGTAGGTATACACATCAACGTAATTACTCTGGCTAATGACGTGTGTGTGTCTCTGTGTTTGTCAGGGGTATTCAGCTCCAGTCTTTCAGGGCTGCAGTCTCATCTGTTCTGTCTGATTTAGACCATGCAGGGGTGGAGAAAACTCTAGCCAAGCAATTATATTTCCTCATCAAATAAGATCTAGGGAGAGAAAGAAACCAGAATACTGTATATTACTGCCCCGAAGGACTCAGGGTGAATACATTACAGTTTTTGTCCTCTAGGTTAATTCTGTTCTCAGAAAGGTAATTTGAACTGAAGGCAGATTCTCATTCTCTCCTCGGTACTGAGAGAGACTTGGTAATTTCTTCAAACAATCATCTTATTAAATATTGATTAATTATTGCAATAATGAAACCGTCAACTGAAAATGAAAAAAATGATATTTTATAGGACCTAAAAATCCTTAGTCAGACTGGTTTAATCTCCCATAAGCAGGGGCGAAAATCTGATATCAACTTTGGAGGGGACAATTACATGAAATTTTCTCAAGAGCAATTCCTGAGGGGGACACCAAAAATAGTGCTGTAACACATAGCCTACATTGTAATATGGTAAATGTATATTGAGGAACCAAAGAAATAAGGTGTTTGCCGTACTCCTAACTACCGGTACCCAAAACTACACAACTAATCACAACAGCAATACCATTGCCTTTAACAAATCTTAGTTCAGTCACCAGTTTAAGTTGAGAGTGGGGGTAACCATGGCATTTTCCAATTATGTTCCTATTTTACAAGTCAAAAAAATGGAGAACCTTTCATAATGTTGCCAAACAAAGACTCAACAAACTTACCTGAGACTCCCTGTCTCTGCCAGTCTGTCCCTGCATATCTGTCCCCAACTCTGCTGTCTGTGTGCCATCTGTTGCCTGCTCTGCCTAATGACATCATTGTGAAACATTTCCATTAGAATTTCATTTCTTTCTTATGAACATTTTATCAACTAGTCTTTGAGATATTAGGCTGCTAGGGTTCTTACTATGCGTTTTGGTGTATTGAAAAATACTCTGATGTCCGTCTTTTATTTTTCTGCCATTTTTCTACCTGGCTGGCTGGCTGGCTGGCTGGCTGGCTACACACACACAGAGAGTGTCGGTTATTTACAGTAGGAGATGGGCTTCTATCATCTTCTATCATTCTATTTGGGCTTCGATCTAAAAGGTAGCAAATGTGAAAAGGATTAAAATGACAAGAGTTGACAGCTGTATGAGTTCACCATTTACACAACATATGCTGCAACCTTTTGTAATTTTAATAGTTTGTTTCATATTGGCTGGCTTCCAACAATAGCTGAATTTACAAAGCTAGCGAGCACCAATTCAGTTTCAGTGGTGTTTGCTATAATCTTTGCTACCCAGGTTAAATAAAGGTGAAATAAAATAAATAAATAAAAGTTCCCTTGCGACAATTTAGCTTTTGCAACGAGACCATTAAATATATTTAAGATAATGGTAGAAGAGAGTGTAGTTCTGTTCAGTTTGGACTTCAGTTTATCGCTAACCTTATCACAGGGACTTTGAAGCACTAACTTACATCATCTGCATGCTGATCTTGGAATAAATTGACGATAGCAAAAATTCCATCTTTGACGAGGCCACATAAATGGAATAGGTACTAGCTAGCTTAATAGTTAATATTTGCGCGCTAGCTCTGCATATTCAGCTAGTGTGTGTGCGCAATTGACTAGATTAACCTCACGTCAGTTACGTTCATTGAGTGCCTTTCAGACAGTGGATACGACCCCTCTGTTACCTTGCCAACTAAGGAACTGGCAGTGGATCAAACCATTGTGAGGCAAAGGGTGGGGTTCGCAATCTTTTGAAACTTAAAAACGCGCTATTAAGTGTCTATAATCAGCACAATTGCTTTCATTGCGTATTATTAATATTATTTAAATTACATAGTTATGTTTCAGTGATATATTGGGGGGGACAAATCATATTTTTCCCAGGATGGGGGGGTCGTGTCCCCCCCGTCCCCCCTGGGATTTCCGCCCCTGCCCATAAGTCACCTTGGTTATCTACACAGGATGGTGTTTTATCCCCAACCTGGCTTAGTTTCCCAGATGCCATGAGTTTCCCAGATGCCATTTCCCAGATGCCATGATGATGAGACAATGAGGCATTGTTCTAAACTCTTCCAGGCTATCTCTGCTGTCACACACACCACATCTTGTCTATGGAATGCCGGCTTTTAGGTTTTTATCACCATTGTCAGCTCAACTTCAGGAAGCTAGAGTGGAAACAATCTCTTTACAGAAACACAGAATTAAACAGAACAGAAATGTCCTATTTGTTAAGGTTTAATTATTAACTATTAATATTAAACAAATCAGTAAATATGTAATTTTTCTATCACACATTGCTCTGTTAATCTATGATTGTGCCAAGGCCTGATCCAGACTGATGTATTGGCCATGACATCTGGCTTTCTTAGGCTGAGAGAGGCACAAGGGTCTATATGGTATTTCAAGTATGTGGAAAAGAAGAAAACATAGATGTGAGTACGGCAGTTCTGGGGTCAAGGCAATACTGTTTGATAGAAGTGAGAGGGGCTGCAAACTGTTAGCTACCCTTAACCCCCACCCCTCTCCCTCTCTCCTCTCTCCTTCTCTCTCTCTTTCTATTTCTCGCTCTCCCCCTTCTACTCTCCCGCTCTCTCCCCTTCCCTCCATCTCTCGCTCCACTACTCTTGTTTTTACTAATTGCCCAATTATGTTTTGTGTTTCTTTTCTCCCCTTCCAAGCTCTGCTTGATGAAACACTGCCACACAGTCAGGGACAGAGGATGCCGCAAGCAGAAACAAATAAATTAAGAAAAACAGAAAAATAACATAGAAATTAAATCTGGTGGTGAAGGAACGACGACCACACCAATCACATCCGCTGGCCCACGAGGCACTTATTATGATCACACATAATTTCAAGCTGAGAAAGAAAAAAGGGGGCAGGAGGAGGATGGAAAGAAAGGGGGAGATGAGGGATGAAGGTGTGCGTGTGTGTGTGTGTGTGTGTGAGTATGTGAGTGTGTGTGTGTGCGTACGTGCCTGTATGTATGTGTACAAGCTTACGTGTGTGTGTACAGTAGTAGGCTTGATTACCAACGATTACGAGACAGACTACAGGGAGGAGGTGAGAGCTCTGTGAGTCATGGTGCCAAGAAAACATAATCTCACTCAATGTCAACAAAACAAAGGAGATGATCGTGGACTTCAGGAAACAGCAGAGGGTGCATCCCCTATCTACATTGACGGGACCGCAGTGAAGAAGGTGGAAAGCTTAAAGTTCCTTGACGTACACATTACTTACAAACTGAAATGGACCACCCACACAGACAGTGTGGTGAAGAAGGCACAACAGAGCCTCTTCAACCTCAGGAGGCTAAAGAAATGTGGCTTGTCACCTAAAACCCTCACAAACTTTTACAGATGCACAATTGAAAGCATCCTGTTGGGCTGTCAAGAGGGTGGTGCTGTCTGCCCAACGCATTACCGGGAGCAGATTACCCGCCCTCCAGGACACCTACAGCACCCAATATCACAGGAAGGCCAAAAATATCATCAAGGACATCAACCAGCCGAGCCACTGCCTGTTCACCACACTATCATCCAGAAGGCGAGGTCAGTACAGGTACAAACAAGCTGGGACCATGAGACTGAAAAGCAGCTTCTAGCTCAAGGCCATCAGACTGTTAAACAGCCCTCACTAACACATTAGAGGCTGCTGCCTATAGACATAGATTAACCCTATTAACCCTATTCTACTGTATCTTAGTCCGTTCCGCTTTGACATCGCTCGTACATATGTATATAGTCTTAATTCATTCCTACTTAGATTTGTGTGTATTGGGTATATGTTGTGTAATTTGTTAGATTTTACTTGTTAGATATTACTGCACTGTCGGAGATAGAATCACAAGCATTTTGCTACACCTGCAATAACATCTGCTAATCATGTGTATGTGACCAATAAAATGTGATTTGATTTGGTGTGTGTGTGTGTGCGTGCGTGTGTGTAAACCCATCACATTGACAGATCAGACTAATGAAAATGTCAGAGAGGTGAGTTATATACTACCTGTGGGTCTAGGGTGACAGGAGAAATGACAGAAAACATTTCATTCTCATTCCCCATTACACTACAGTGAACAATTGGAATCCAGCCGGCCTGCTCTATCTTTTTCTCTTTGTAGAAGCGATAAGGTAGAATATTGTAAACAAATGTATCTAGAACACGTTCTGTTGAGTGACATGAAGCCTAGTGTAATCAAAGACTTTGAAAAGAGAAAAGTGTTAGGAAGGAAGAGAAAGAGAATGAAGGGTGGACAAGAGAGGAAAAGAGAAGGAGATTTGTGGAAAGTAGACAAATATGGGTCTATACTGGGGCCATAGGCCATAGGAGGGGTAAAGCAAGAGAAACAGAAAGCGAGAGAGGGATACAGAAAGAGTGAGAAAGAGAGACAGAGCAAGAGACATAGCGAGACAGCGCAAGAGAGCAAGTGAGAGAAGAGAAAAACACTAAACTGTAGTCCTATACGTTGTTCTCATGTTCTGATTGTCTGATAGATGTGCCCTAAGCAGTGAGACTCACCCAAATGTCACCCTTTTCCATTTCTCGTACACTACACAGTAAAAATGTGGAATTCAACACTGTTTCAAATAACATTTGGTCCATGTCTACATAGTATTTATCAAGGAATAAGGCGAGACCCAGATGCAGACACAGGAGGCAGATGGTTGGAGTCTTTCAATGTTTATTCATCCAAAAAGGGGTAAGCAAGAGAATGGTCGTGCACAGGCAAAAGGTAAAAACCAGTTCAGAGTCCAATAGGTACCGAAGGGCAGGCAGATTCAAGGTCAGGGCAGGCAGGATAATCAGGCAAGCGGGAAAGTAGTCCAGAGTCAGGCAGTGGTCACAACCGGGAAGACTAGTAAAAGAGAATAGAAAGAGAGAAAGGAAACACAGGGATAAATACACTGTGGAAAATAAGTGACACCTGTAGGGGGTGGAGACAATCACAGGGACAGGTGAAACAGGTCAGGGTGTGACAGTACCCGTGAGACACGGGCTTAATTCTGGACACATGGAAAGTAGGGTGGATATGGAGGGTAAGGGGTAACACAAGATGGACAGCAGTGGAACTAAGGACTCTAGAGATGGGAAAAGGACCAATGAAACGAGGAGACAGTTTGCGGGACTCTACCCGCAGGGGCAGGTCCTGAGAGGAAAGCCATTCCCTCTGCCCAATGCAGTAGCAGTGAGCTGGAGTCCGGCGACGGTCCACTTGTCGACGATACCTGGAGTTGGTCTTGAGAAGTACCGCCCGAGCTCTTCTCCAAGTAAGTTGACAATGGCGGACAAACATCTGGATCGAGGGTACGCTGACCTCTTCCTCTTGTTCCGGGAAGAGTGGAGGTTGATACCCCAAAGAACACTCAAATGGAGAGAGTCCCGAGGCGGAACAGGGAAGGGTGTTCCGGGCATACTCCACACAGACCAGTTGTCGGCTCCAGGTAGTGGGATTGGTTGAGACCAGGCATCTCAGGGTGGTTTCCAGGTCTTGGTTTGCTCGCCCCGACTGACCGTTGGTTTGGGGATGGAATCCGGAGGAAAAACTGGCCAACGACCCAATAAGGGTGCAGAATGTCTTCCAGAACTGAGACGAGAACTGAGGACCCCGATCGGAGACCATGCCTACCGGGAGTCCATGGATCTGGAAGACATGCTGCACCATAAGCTGGGACGTCTCCTTGGCAGAAGGTAGTTTGGGGAAAGGGATGAAATGGGGGGCCTTGGAGAACCAATCGACTATCGTCAGAATGACAGTGTTGCCATCAGACGGAAGGAGCCCAGTGACAAAGTCCAGAGATATATGAGACCAGGGACGATGAGGAACCGGTAGTAACTGAAGGAGGCCAGAAGGTGCTTGCCGTGGAGTCTTGTTCTGAGCACACACTGTGCATGTGGTAACGAAGGAGGAAGGCTAGTGTATGACAGGACCCTGGATGACAGGTCAGCCTGGAGGAATGAGCCCATTCCAGGACCCGGGACCGGACTGGGTTAGGGACAAACAGCCGGTTAGCCGGGAACCCTTCAGATCCAGGCTGGGAGCATTGCGCCTCGTGAACCAGGTTCTCAATACCCCAATCCACAGTGGTAGCAAAGCATGAGGTAGGGAGAATGGTTTCGGAGATTGAGGGTGTGGGAGAGGAACTGTATAGGCGGGAGAGAGCATCAGGCTTCACATTTTTTGACCCTGGGCAGTAATAAATGGTGAAGTTGAATCTGGTAAACAAGAGGGCCCACCGTACCTGCCTGGATTTGAGGCGCTTGGCTGTACGGAGATATTCCAAGTTTTTATGGTCAGTCCAGACCAAGAATGGCTGTTCTGCTCCTTCCAGCCAGTGCCTCCACTCTTCCAACGCCATCTTGATCGCCAGGAGTTCTCGGTTGCCTACATCATAGTTCCTCTCTGCAGGATTGAGACGATGGGACAGGAAGACACAGGGATGAAGCTTTTGGTCCTGGGCAGATCGCTGGGACAGGATGGCCCCCACTCCAACATCCGAAGCATCAACTTCCACCACAAATTGACACGAGGGGTCCAGATGGATGAGGATGGGTGCTGTTGTGAACCGATGCTTCAGGTCCAAAAAGGCTTTGTCGACGGCTAGAGACCATTTGAACAGTACCTTGGGAGAGGTGAGTGCCGAAAGGGGGGTGTAATCCCGAATGAAACGGCGGTAGAAGTTAGCAAAACTGTCACAAGAATTTCCAATCCCAATGATAATAACTAACAATCAATAAGCTTTGACTAATCCACAAGGTTTGTAAGACACTGGGTTAATAATAATTAGGCAAAGACTCAGTTTATGCAAAAGGTTTGTACAGTTTATGCAGAGAACGTTCTGAAGTCCATTATACAAAGACATTCATTTTATAACGCAAACGTACAAAATCAGCAGGGGATCAAATACTTTTTTCTCTCACTGTACCTCCACACCAACAGTAGATATCCTACGCACATACATACACACGAACAGTAGGTGAGTTGTATCCCTCCCCGGAGTTCTCACCACTGTTAATCACTACAGAGCACTGTCCGTTCCATTCCCCCGAGATTAGAGGAACCTTGAGAGGTACTTCCTGTCCTCTAATAAGTTTCTCAGTTCTAGCCAGGTTGAGCCAAACACAGTCTTCATTGTTCTCGGTATTCTCTTAGGCACACACATACAGACATGCATTTCTCTTCCTCACGGGTCTCTACAAAACCTTATGGGACTTACGTTTAGTACTTAAATTATTCATTATACATGCTACATAAACTACTAATTACTAATTAGTTACGTTTCAGGGTGGGATTCTTTAATCATTACCTTTAAACATATAATTCCCTTATCAAAAACCAAGAAACCGTTGCAACTGCACCCTGGACATTGGTTGAGGCCAATCCACCACTGCTTTCACCTTTCCAGGATCCATCTGAACATTGCCCTCAGCAATGACATATACCAGAAAGGTGATAATAGAGCAGTGGAACTCACACTTCTCGGCTTTCACAAACAATTGGTTCTCCAGGAGGCGCTGAAGGACCTGTCTGACATGAAATACATGTTCTTGGGCATATCGTGGAAAAAACTGGATGTCGTCAAGGTAAACAAACACAAAACGGTTTAGCATGTCCCGGAGCACATCGTTTACCAAAGCCTGGAAAACAGCGGGGGCATTGGTGAGTCCAAATGGCATGACCTGGTACTCATAATGTCCACTGGCTGTGTTGAAGGCTGTCTTCCACTCCTCCCCCTCGCATATCCAAACCAGGTGGTAGGCATTCCGAAGGTCCAACTTGGAAAACATGGTGGTCCCCTGGAGAGGTTCAAACTCCGAGGAGAGGAAAGGTAGGGGGTAACAATTTTTAACAGTAATGTCGTTAAGTCCCCGGTAGTCAATGCATGGACGCAGGGTCTTGTCCTGCTTCTCCACAAAGAAAAACCCTGCGCCAGCAGGAGATGCAGACGGACGGACGGCCCCAGTGGCCAGAGACGCCTCTATGTACTCCTCCATAGCTTTGGTCTCTGGTCCAGACAGAGAATACAACCGATCCCGAGGTGGTGTAGTGCATAGGAGAAGATCAATGACACAATCATAAGAATCATAAGGACGACGCAGGGGAAGGGAAGTAGCATGTGCCTTACTGAACACTTCCAGGAGGCCATGGTATTCAGTGGGAATAGCAGAGACATCCACAGTCTTGCTAACATCCTGAGGAAGACGACTTGGGGAAGGCTGTGCTGCTTGAAGGTAGTGGGAATGGCAAAATGGGCTCCAACCCAGGATGGAGCTTGTGGTCCAGTCAATCACAGGATTGTGCTTTTGGTGCCAGGAAAATCCCAAATCAACCGGAACATGGGGAGATGCAATGAGGAGGAACTGAATGGTCTCACTGTGGTTACCAGAAACCCGTAATTGAGGGCACAGTACTATGGGCGACTTCCCCTATAGAGTGGCCGCCCAGTGCCCTAGCATCCATGGGAACAGAGAGAGGCTGAGTGGGAATACCAAGCTCCGAAGCAATAGTGGCATCCATAAAACTTTCATCAGCCCCAGAGCCAATGAGCACTCGGAGAGACTTAGATTGGTCACCCCACAGCACAAGCACAAAAAGGGTGTGCGGGTGATGGGAATTAGGGAACTCCCAGTCTGACTCACCATAGTACTGGTACCCACTAGAGACAAGGGTTTCCTAATAGGGCAGGTGGCTATAAAATGTCCTACCGCTCCACAGTACAGACAACTGTTACTATTCATCCTCTGTGAGCGTTCCCCAACTGATAACCTAGCTCTTCCCAACTGCATAGGCTCAGGAGTATCCACCTCAACTGCCGTAGATTCCCGAGAGGGCCCGGGTGGCTTCGAATCTTCTCGGAAAAGCTGCCTTTGGAAACTTCCAGATTCCCTCAAAGGTGAACGAGCCATAGTGGGTGCACGAGTGTGCCCAAGACCAGACCTCTTCTCACTCCTGCGTTCCCTTAGGCGTCCATCGATTTTAATGGTTAGGGCGATAAGGGAGTCGAGGTCCACCGGCAATTCCCAAGCAGCTAGCTCATCCTTTACCGCCTCAGATAATCCGTGCAGAAAAGTATCGAAAAGAGACTCCGGATTCTATGCACTCTCGGCGGCCAACGTGCGAAAATCAACCATGTAGTCTGCCACACTAAAGCAGAACCCAGAAGCAGACCAGGACAAGGTGAGTGGAACGAAGGTGAGTATTTATTTACAGACTCAAATGTGAAAGCAGAGTAATCCAGGAGACGGAGCGGGCAGCGGAGGTGAGTTGGTGAGAGTGAATAGGCAGATCCAATGATGTCACAGAAGCCACCGACGACCAGGCAGGGGTGGGGTGAATGTTCCGGGAGAATGATGTTCATTGCTAACGATCCGGCAGGGAATGGATGTCAGGTCAGAGCTTATGAAGTGGAGAGGTGATGATCAGGACCAGGTGTGCAGATAGCTGATGAGATGCAGGTGCGGGTAATCGAGAGATCTCCCGCCTAGCTTCGGCGCCCGGCAACCAGACAGAAAACAGGCAACTCAGGCAGAAAACAGACTCAGGAAGCAGGATTCATGACACTACGGGAGTTTTGACGTAAGTCAAGCAGTTTACTGGCTGCCTTTCTCCCGGATACCAGAGACACAAATACCTTTCTCACCTCTGCCATAAATTTCTCCAGATGACCACAAATGGTTGTTGCTCCATAGTAGCCTTAAACCCCTGGTCGTGGTGTTCCATCAGGGAACGAAGCCCTTCCAAAAAGCCCTGTAGTAGCTCCTCATGGCTCCCAATGGTGGCTCCCTGCAGGAAGACAGTGTGGCGGAGCTGGTCCAAGTCTGCTGGGTCTGTCATGGCCAGTTCATACTATCAAGATAAAAGGTGAGACCCGGATGCAGACACAGGAGGCAGATGGTTGGAGTCTTACAATATTTCTTAATCCAAAAAGGGGTAGGCAAGAGAATGGTCGTGTACAGGAAAAATGTCAAAACCAGTTCAGAGTCCAAACGGTACCGGAGGGCAGGCAGATTCAAGGTCAGGGCAGGCAGGATGATCAGGCAGTGGTCAAATCCGGGAAGACTAGCAAAAGAGAACAGAAAAGGAATACGGGGAAAAACAGGCTGGTTGACTTGACTAAACATACAAGGCGAACTGGCACAGAGAGACAGGAAACACAGGGATAAATGCACTGGGGAAAATAAGCGACACCTGGAGGGGATGGAGACAATCACAGGGACAGGTGAAATAGATCATGGAGTGACAGTGTTAAAGCTACTCTACAGGTAGTGTCACCTTTTCAGAGTTAATTTGACTCAAAATGGTGTTAAAATTCCACTGAATTTAGTTGAATTTACACTGCAATAACTGCATAATTTTACACTCTGACACTAGAGCTCATTGACTCCTCATAGTGTTGAAAATACTCATCCTGGGTTAAAATAAGTCAACATTGTTATTTTTACACCCCCTTTTCTACAGTGTACTTTTGATCCAAGGCTCTGGAATACACAGCAAATTAACAATACACAGCAAATTGACCAGTGTGACCTAGTATGGATTTTCCAGTGGAACATTTCTACTGTCGATTCAGAATTTTTGTAATAGTTTTTTGGGGGGGTAGATGAGATTGATTCAGGAGTTAAACGAACTCTGCAATAGTAAAATTAACAATCAGTGGTGTAAAATAATCCCAGTGTTGGTGTTAATAACCAGTGTTGAGAGTGGGATTGTGTCAGTTTTACTCTGTTGAGAGTAAAACATTCCCATCGTTATCAGATTTTCCACCATGCTCTACTGCAGGTAGACATTTTTGGATTGATTTTAATATATGTTTTATAATATATGTCATTTAGCAGATGCTTTTATCCAAAGCTACTTACAGTCATGCGTACATACATTTTAAGTATGAGTGGTCCAGGGATTCGAACCCACTAACCTGGCATACAAACTGAACTACACAGGACGATTTTTGCATGTACATTGATTGATTGATCTTATGCATGATAATGCTACCGGAGGGGATGGCTGCCGTTTTACGTGCTCCTAACCAACTGGGCTATTTTGTTAGTTTTTTCGTGTTGTTTGTAACTTATTTTTTTACTTATTTTGTACATAATGTTGCTGCTTCCGTCTCTTATGACGGAAAATAACTTCTAAACATCAGAATATCAATTACTCATCTCGAAGTGGACGCAAAGGACATACTGCTTTCTCAGGAACGGGCCCAAATCCCCGTCATTTGCGTGAATAAAAGACAGTGAAAAGGCAGCGGAGGTCAGGCTGCCTTCTGAGAATTCGTAGGCGAGTGAGTAAACCCCCACTGCCATCCGTTCTATTGGCCAACGTGCAATCATTGGAAAACAAAATGGATGATCTACGATCAAGATTATCCTACCAACGGGACATTAAAAACTGTATATGTTTCACAGAGTCGTGGTTGAACGACAACACGGATAATATAGAGTTTGCGGGATTTTCCATGCAGGACAGAGAAGCTACGTCTGGTGAGACGAGGGGCGGGAGTGTGTGTCTATTTGTCAATAACAGCTGGTGCGCGATGTCTAACATTAAAAAAGTCTCGAGGTATTGCTCTCCTGAGGTAGAATACCTTACGATAAGCTGTAGACCACAATATCTACCAAGAGATCTCATCCATATTATTCATAGCCATCTATTTACCACCACAAACCGATGCTGGCACTAAGACTGCACTCAAACAGCTGTATAAGGCCATAAGCAAACAAGAAAATGCTCATCCAGAAGCAGCACCCCTAGTGACCGGGGACTTTAATGCAGGCAAACTTAAATCCATTTTACCTCATTTCTACCAGCCTGTCACATGTGAAACCAGAGGGGAAAAAAACTTTTACTCTACAAGACCACCTTTACTCTACACACAGAGATGCGTACAAAGCTCTCCCTCACCCTCCATTTGGCAAATCTGACCATAATTATATCCTCCTGATTCCTGCTTACAAGCAAAACCTAAGCAGGAAGTACCAGTGACTCTCTCAATACCGAAGTGGTCAGATGGTGCTACGTTACAGGACTGTTTTCCTAGCATAGACTAGAATATGTTCCGGGATTCATCCAATGGCATTGAGGAGCATACCACCTCAGTCATCGGCTTCATCAATAAGTGCATTGACGACGTCGTCCCGACAGTGACCATACGTACATATCCCAACCAGAAGCCATGGATTACAGGCAACATCCGCATCAAACTAAAGGCTAGAGCTGCTGCTTTCAAGGAGCAGAACACTAATCCGGATGCTTATGAGAAATTCTGCCAAGCCCTCAGACGAACCATCAAACAGGCAAAGCGTCAATACAGGATTAAGATTGAATCCTACCACACCAGCTCTGACACTTGCCAGATGTGGCAGGGCTTCAAAACTATTACAGACTACAAAGGGAAACCCAGCCGCCAGCTTCCCAGTGACGCAAGCCAACCAGATGAGCTAAATGCCTTTTATGCTTGCTTCGAGGCAAGCAACACTGAATCATGAATGAGAGCACCAGCTGTTCCGGGTGACTGTGTGATAACGCTCTTGGTAGCTGATGTGAGCAAGACCTTTAAACAGGTCAACATTCACAAAGCCGCGGGGCCAGCCGGATTACCAGGACGTGAACTCAAAGCACTGACATTTGCATCCTCTTGCTGACTGAGTCTGTAATAGCTTAATTTTTCAAGCAGACCACCAAGGAAGCGAAGGTAACCTGCCTAAATGATTACCGCCCATAGAACTGACATCGGTAGCCATGAAGTGCTTTGAAAGGCTGGTCATGGCTCACATCAACAGCGTCATCCCGGATACCCTAGACCCACTCCAATTCGCATACCGCCCAACATATCCACAGATGATGCAATCTCTATCGCACTCCACACTGCCCTTTCCCACCTGGACAAAGGGAACAACATGTGAGAATGCTGTTCATTGACTACAGCTCAGCGTTCAACACCATAGTGCCCACAAAGCTCATCACTAAGCTAAGGACCCTGGAACTAAACACCTCCCTCTGCAACTGGATCCTGGACTCCCTGACGGGCCATCCCCAGATGGTAAGGGTAGGCAACGACAAATCTGCCACGCTGATCCTCAACACTGGGGCCCCTCGGGTGTGTGCTTAGTCCCCTCCTGTACTCCCTGTTCACCCACAACTGCGTGGCCAAGCAGGACTCCAACACCATCATTGATGAGACAGCCTATAATAGGGAGGAGGTCAGAGACCCGGCAGTGTGGTGCCAGGACAACAACCTCTCCCTCAGTGTAAGCAAGACAAAGGAGCTTATCGTGAACTACAGGAAAAGGAGAGCTGAACCAGCCCCCATTAACATCAACGGGGCTGTGGTGGTGTGGGTCGAGAGTTTCAAGTTCCTTGGTGTCCACTTCACCAACAAACTATCATAGTCCAAACACACCAAGACAGTCGTGAAGAGGGAACGACAACATCTTTTCCCCCTCAGGAGACTGAAAAGATTTGGCATGGGTCCCCAGATCCTCAAAATGTTCTACAGCTGCACCATCGAGAGCATCCTAACTGGTTGCATCACCGCCTGGTCGGGCAACTGCTCGGCATCTGACCGTAAGGTGCTACAGAGAGTAGTGCGTACGGCCGAGTACATCACTGAGGCCAAGCTTCCTGCCATCCAGGACCCACTGTAAATTGACACCCCCCACCTCCATTTGTTTTTTACTCTGCTGCTAGTCACTGTTTATTATCTATGCATAGTCACTTCACCCCTACAAATGTACAAATTACCTTGACTAACCTGTACCCCCGCACATTGACTCTGTACCGGTACCCCCTGTATATAGTCTCGTTATTGTTATTGTTACTTTTTATTAATTTTTTTACTTTAGTTTAATTTAGTAAATGTTTTCTTAACTATTTCCTGAACAGCACTGTTGGTTAAGGGCTTGTAAGTAAGCATTCCACGGTAAGGTCTACACCTGTGGTATTCGGCACGTGACAAATAAAGTTTGATTTGATTTGATAAATAACATACATTTTTCTAAACTAATCCAATCAGTTAGTTCGATTTATTGTACCTCTTACTGAAATGCTTGTTCCAGTTTAAATGGAAGTCTCCTCACAATGTTCCTAACCCTAAAAGTAATTCTGAACGCAGGGTACAGTTGAATATAACTCTGGCTGGAATCCATTAGGAATTACACATCACTTGGCAAGCCAGCATTATGTCCCTTGCAGGCCTGATGTGGTATGTAAACCAGGAGGTTCCTAACACCACTGTGTTAGGATAAATCTTGTCCATCTAAGTAACGCCTTATGATTAATGTTCCCTCTAAGCTGTGCATGTGTGCGGTCATACCACAGAAAGAAGCACAAGATTGAACTTCATTCAACTTTCTAGAGCAGTGGTCACCAACCGGTCGATCGCGATCACCTGGTCGATCTCCAAGGCATTCCTAGTCGATCTCCAAAATTTCGGTAAAAAACCCAACGATAAAACCTTGTGTCGCTATTTTGTTGTTGCCATTTTGAAACATTTCATGTGTCTGAAGGTACAAACTCTGACTTCCCGGAGGGCCCAAAGAGCAAATCAAGTGCACTATGGGTCTACTGCTGGCCAATCGGATGGCTCAGATGACTGTGTCTGTAGTAAAATAGCAGACATAAAATGAAAGCTACAGCAAAGTTGATACTATGATATTTAAAAACATTTAAAACCATGACTAGAGAGAGACTGTCAATGAATACAATGAATACAACGAATACAACGAATAAAGAGATGCTGTTTTTATGAGTGAGTTCATGTTTAAGTTCTTACTCAACACTGTCAACACTTTGTATTCAACACTTTTATAAGCCATAAAATGCATGTTCTTCCTATTTCCACTCAGCGCTACAACAAGCACTGCAGCAGTAATGAATGAGTAGGAAAGTGTGTCAGTAGGCTTGTGTTGTTGTTATTATTAGCGGCTTGGGTCTTTTTTAAAATCAAGGAATATTTCACTTTCTCTGTTCATAAGAGTAACAACATGAATTTGTGCATGACGCAGAAATAATGCGGTGCGACTCGAGTTTCTCCATCATCTGGAAGACTATGTCCCTTTTTGGTCAATGTCAGTGGAGGATAGGCAGAGCGGAGGGACGTTGAGAGCCGAATATTCAGTCTGCTACTCTCTCCCTCAGCTGAGACTGACCATCAGATGCAGGCACCATCAGCACATAAAATAAACATATGATTATTTAAATGTATGCTCACTCAGCTGTGCTTCACAAGTAATACAACAACGGATCTAATACCGGTTTGATCATATAACCTACCTCAAATTTTGAAATATAATTGACAAAAATGGCCCGAAAAACAATGCATTGGCAGGGCAATTCAAGCAAAGCCAACATGCAGTGATAATGTATTGGGCCTGTAGCTTACTGCATAGACATCATTGCTACAGTACTGTTTTTAATTGGTTAATGTTGCATAGGCTTGCGTTTTTCATGTAAAAAAAAAATCTGAGCGCTAGATCTCGGCTTGCATTTTGTGATCTTGACCCAGAAAAGTTTGGTGACCACTGTTCTACAGTTTTCCCTGTTAACACTATCAACGTTTCCCTTTACTGTATTTGTATTTATTAGGGATCCCCATTAGCTGCTGCCAAGGCAGCTACTCTAAATGGGGTCCAAACAGATTAAAGCACTTACATTACATTCAGTGGCAAGAAAAAGGATGCGAACCCTTTGGAAATACCTGGATTTCTGCATAAATTGGTCATTAAATTTGATCTGATCTTCATCTAGGTCACAACAATAGACAAACACAGTCTGCTTAAACTAATACAACACAAACAATTATATGTTTTCATGTCTTTATTGAACCCTTGGATTTAATAACTGGTTGACCCTCCTTTAGCAGCAATAACCACAACCAAATGTTTTCTGTAGTTGCGGATCAGACCTGCACCACGGTCAGGAGGAATTTTGGACCATTCGTCTTTACAAAAATGTTTCAGTTCAGCAATATTCTTGGGATGTCTGGTGTCAACTGCTCTCTTGAGGTCATGCCACAGCATCTCAATCGGGTTGAGGTCAGTACTCTGACTGGGCCACTGCAAAAGGCGTATTTTCTTCTGTTGAAGCCATTCTGTGTTTTGTGTCATTGTCCTGTTGCATCACCCAACTTCTGTTGAGCTTCAATTGGCAGACAAATAGCCTAACATTCTCCTGCAAAATGTCTTGATAAACTTGGGGATTCATTTTTCCGTCGATGATAGCAAGCCTTCCAGGCCCTGAGGTAGCAAAGCAGCCCCAAACCATGACGCTCCCTCCACCATACTTTACAATTGGGATGAGGTTTTGATGTTGGTGTGCTGTGCCTTTTTTTCTCCACACATAGTGGTGTGTGTTCCTTCCAAACACCTCAACTATAGTTTCATCTGTCCACAGAATATTTTGCCAGTAGCGCTGTGGAACATCCATGTGCATTTTTGCAAACTTCAGACGTGCAAAAATGTTTTCTTTTGGACAGCAGCGGCTTCTTCCATGGTGTCCTCCCATGAACACCATTCTTGTTTAGTGTTTTAGGTATCATAGACTCCTCAACAGAGATGTTAGCATGTTCCAAAGATTTCTGTACATTTTTAGTGGACACTAGGATTCTTCTTAAGCTCATTGAGCATTCTGTGCTGTGCTCTTGCAGTCACCTTTGCAGGATGGGAGAGTAGCAACAGTGCTGAACTTTCTCCATTTATAGATCATTTGTCTTACCGTGGACTGATGAACAAGTCTTTTAGAGATACTTTTGTAACCCTTTCCAGCTTCATGCAAGTCAACAATTCTTAGTCTTAGGTCTTCTGAGATCTCTTTTGTTCGAGGGATGGTTCACATCAGGCAATGCTTGTTGTGAATAGCAAACTCAAATTTTGTTAGTTTTTTTAATAGGACAAGGCAGCTCTAACCAACATCTCCAATCTCGTCTCATTGATTGGACTCCAGGTTAGCTGACTCCTGACTCAATTAGCTTTTGGAGAAGTCATTAGCCTAGGGGTTCACATACTTTTCCCAAACTACACTGCGAATGTTTAAATGATGTATTCAATATAGACAAGAAAAATACAATAATGTGTGTGTTATTAGTTTATGCACACTATATTTGTTTATTGTTGTGACTTAGATGAAGATCAGATCAAATTTGTTGACCATTTTATGCAGAAATAGAGGTAATTACTAAAGGGTTCACATACTTTTTCTTGCCACTGTAGACAACAGAAGATAAAACTGTACATCATATAACATTATTACACTACTACATACCTGCAATACAAAATGTATAATACCACCAAACCACAATATTAAAATGCATGCGTATGCGTGTCTGTACCTTTGTGTGCGTTTCTTCACAGTCCCTGCTTTTCCATAAGGTGTAATGTTACCTGTTTTAAAAATCTAATTCTCCTGCTTGCATCAGTTACCTGACTTGGAATAGAGCTCAATTTAGTCATGGCTCTATGTAGTACTGTGCGCTTCCCATAGTTTGTTCTGGACTTGGGGATTGTGAAGAGACCTCTGATGGCATGTCTTGTGGGGTATGCATGGGTGTCCGAGCTTGGTACGTTCAGCTTGTCAACACTTCTTACAAAAACAAGTAGTGATGAAGTCAATCTCTCTTCCACTTCGAGGCATGAGAGGCTGACATGCATATCATTCATGTTAGCTCTCCATGTACTTTTAAGGGCCAGCCGTGCTGCCCTGTTCTGAGCTTAATGTAATTTTCCCAAGTCTCTCTTTGTGGCACCTGACCACACGACTGAACAGTAGTCTAGGTGCAACAAAACTAGGGCCTGTAGAACCTGCCTTGTTGATAGTGTTGGTAGTGAAGTGAAGTGATAGTAAAGGCAGAGCAGCGCTTTATTACGGACAGACTTCTCCCCATCTTAGCTAGTTTTATCAATATGTTTTGACCATGAGAGTTTACAATCCAGGGTTACTCCAAGCAGTTTAGTCACATCAACTTGCTCAATTTCCACATTATTCATTTCTGACATTTAGTTGAGGGTTAGGGTTTAGTGAATGATTTGTCCCAAAAACAAAGCTTTTAGTTTTGGAAATATCAGGACTAACTTATTCCCTGCCATCCATTCTGAAACTAACTGCAGCTCTTTGTTAAATGTTGCAGTCATTTCAGTTGCTGTAGTAGCTGATGTGTATAGTGTTGAGTCATCCACATACATAGACAGTGGCATGTCATTAGTAAAGATTGAAAAAAGTAAGGGGCCTGAACAGCTACCCTGGGGAATTCCTGATTTTACCTCGATTATGTTGGAGAGGCTTCCATTAAAGAACACCCTCTGTGTTCTGTTAGACAAGTAACTCTTTATCCAAAATGTCAATCAATTTATTTTTGTTTCATAGTATAGTTTATTTGTATTATTATTTAGTTTAGTCACATGATTTCTTAATTTGCAGTACGTTTGCCAAGCGGTTGGGCTGCCAGACTTATTTGCCATACCATTTGCTTCATCCCTCTCAACCATACCATTTTTCAATTCCTCATCAATCCAAGGGGATTTAACCGTTTTTACAGTCATTTTCTTAATGGGTGCATGCTTATTAGTAACTGGAATAAGCAATTTCATAAATTTGTCAATTGCAGTGTCTGGTTGCTCCTTATTACACACCACAGATGAGCAAATAACATAAGAATCACTACAAAATGTATTGTATGACCTCTTACACACTATATTAGATCCAGCCTTTGGAACGTTGGTTTTCCTAGATATGGCTACTATATTGTAATCACTACATCCTTTGGATTTTCCTTCCCTGTGGCTCAGTTGGTAGAGCATGGTGTTTGCAACGCAAGCATGGTGTGTGCAACGCCAGGGTTTTGGGTTCGATTCCCACGGGGGGTCAGTACAAAATTATTATTTTTTTAAATGCATGAAATGAAATGCTCTGGATAAGAGTGTCTGCTAAATGACTAAAATGTAAATGTAAAAATGATTCGGATGCTGCTTTAAAGCAAATGTATGCAGAATTAGTAAAGATGAGATCATTACATGTTGATGATTTAGTTCCTGTGCTATTTATAACTAACCTGGTAGGTTGACTGACAACTTGAACCAGTTTGAAGTCACTGGTTGCTGTTTGAAGTTTTTCTTGAGTGGGCAGCTTGATGAAAGCCAGTAAATATTTCAATCCCCTAGAAAATATACAGTGCCTTCGGGAAAGTATTCAAACCCCTTGACTTTTTACACACTTTGTTAAGTTACAGCCTTATCCTAAAATGGATTAAATAAAAAAAAATCTACGCACAATCCCCAATAATGGCAAAGCAAAAACTGTTTATTTTATTTTAGCAAATATATAAATTAAAAAATACAGAAATACCTTATTTACATAAGTATTCAGACCCTGTACCATGAGACTCGAAATTGAGCTCAAGTATATCCTCTTTCCATTGATTATTTTTATTTAACCTTAATTTAACTAGGGAAGTCAATTAAGAACACATTTTTATTTTACACTGACCCGGCCTACCCCGGACGACGCT
The DNA here is from genome assembly GCF_901001165.1 of Salmo trutta. Lineage (NCBI taxonomy): Eukaryota > Metazoa > Chordata > Actinopteri > Salmoniformes > Salmonidae > Salmo > Salmo trutta. The sequence goes on along the minus strand of NC_042991.1, from coordinate 1,235,112 downwards.
GGACCAATTGTGCGCCGCCCTGTTGGACTCCCGATCGTGGCTGGTTACGATACAGCCTGGGATCGAACCAGGGTCTGTAGTGATGCCTTCAGCACTAAGATGCAGTGCCTTAGACCGCTGCACCACTCAGGAGCCCTTGAGATATTTCTACAACTTTATTGGAGTCCACCTGTTGTAAATTAAATTGACTGGGCATGATTTGGAAAGGCACACACCTGTCTCTATAAGGTCCCACAGAGACGGACAGGCCGTGTTTCTCAGCCAGTTGAAATCATGAATCAGCTGGCATTTTTTATGGATATACACAAAGAAATGTCAATGGAAAAAAGGTCAAATGAAACGAAGTGCAGCTAGTTTGCAGTCTTTCCCGCTTCAGTTTGAAGTGATTGTGTTAGATGTGTTGCTGGCTAGCTCTTCTGAACAACAGTGTCCTGACGAGTGAGCACATTTTCTATGCCAGGTGAAATAGTGCATCATTAGCTCATTGTTATGGATGTATCCAAATAAATATAACTAGAAGACAGCTTAATCAAATGCAAATCCAGCTACTTTGCTGTTATACTGGCTTGACTTTTTATTATTATTTTTATTTTATACCCAAAATTTCATGATATACAATTGGTAGTTACCGTCTTGTCTCATTGCTGCAACTCACATACAGACTCGGGAGAGGTGAAGGTCAAGAGCTGTGCATACTCCAAAACACAATCCAACCAAGCTGCACTGCTTCTTGACACAATGCCCACTTAACCCAGAAGCCAACCACACAAATGTGTCAGAGGATACACTGTAAACCTGACGACCATGTCAACATGCACTGCACCCAGCCCGCCACAGGAGTCACTAGTGCACGATGGAACAAGGACATCCCTGCCGGCCAAACCCTCCCCTAACCCAGACGACGCTGGGCCAATTGTGCGCCGCCCCATGGGTCTCCCGATCGCTGCAAAAGAGGCTGGACTCAAACCAGGATCTCTAGTGGCACAACTAGCACTGCGATGCAGTGCCTTAGACCACTGCGCCACTCGAGAGGCCGCTTGGTGTGACTTTAAGTTAGCTGTAGTTGGCTAGCTAGCAAGCAAGTGATAAGAATATTGCCAGCCAGTATGGCAATGGAACATTTAGAACGAACGACTGGGTCACGTGGATAGATACAGAACAAAAAGACTGAACGACTGGGACGCGTCTCTGGCAACCGAACCGATAGACCGAACAACCAGTCGGCTTGGGTAGCAACCCTAGATTTGTGTCGGGACTATATCTAATGGAAGGATGAAATAGTATGAATACTGAATCAAAATAATGTTTTTAATGAAAATATGTCAATCATTATTTTAATATGTTGGTAACCCGTTGTACAAAAGTGATAATGCCCTCGATGCCAGTGTTTGGAGGATATATTGGTACGATTTGCTAACAACACCCGTGCCAATATATCCTCCAAACAAAGGCATCTCGGGCATTATCACATAGACCTTGAACACCACACATTGGCTGCTACTGTAGGATGAATGATAGAACAGCTTTTTCCATATTCAAATGTTATGGGATGCATTTTCTCCATTGTTTTTTATGGTAGACCACTCTGGTAGGCCTACATTATATTCAAATAGCCACAATTAAACTGTAACTTAAAGCGGGTACAGCGTCAGTGTTCACAGTAAATGTGTGCTGGACATTTCACAGAACGTTCAAGTTTGAGCTCAGCAGACCTGAAATTTGCTCAGTGCTGAAATAAATTTGAGGGAACATTGCTTATGTATAGTTAATGTATTGTTCTAAAGAGTTACATTTTAATAACATTCACCTCCAGTAGGAACTCACATGGTGAAGTCCACAGAACTGAAAATGAACGAATGAAATATCCAAGTCTCTGTCACTACAATAGATAGGAAGAGAGAGGTCCAACTCAGCAGAAAATCTGTCTTGCTCCAGCAGGTGTCTTTTTTTTTTTTTTTTTCCGCCCACAAAGCAAGGAGTTTTTGTATGGAGGTCAATGAGAAAGTTTCAAATTTGGTCAACAAAACATTTATGGTTTATTTTCTACATGCGGATTCTTTGACCGAATATAAGATGGCTATGCATATGCATGGCATGAGGCTAGTAGCATAGTGTCTCTCTCCATTGAATACAGGTAGTTAACGTGAACAACCATCATCGAATATTCAAAAAAGAATTACAACAATATATCCATAATATTTGCTAAAATTCACTCGAAAAGGCAAGGCACACTGGGAAATTAAATTGGAGGCGTGGCTTAGTGGGGGACGTGGCTTTCAATTTGTTGTTTTTGGTGTTGTAACAGTTGAAGTGGTCTATGGTTATGTTATAATAATTATGAGCATGTCAGCTGCCAGTCCTGAAGTCTTTGTAAATGTTTATGTAAGACCATAAGGCATTACAGACTTGTAAATATAATTGAAATGTTCTTAATCGAAAATGAGCGATACAGACCTCTTTGTGTAATGGTTAAAAATCCTGTATGACGTGTTATTGCATCAGCACTAAGCACAGTGCTAATTTAACACTACCATGTACTACTGTAGGACAAATAACAGTACACTGTGCACAGTTACAACACATGAAAACACACGCACACTGTTAATATTGTCCACATGAAAACACAGAAAGGGAACACAGACAAATGCCAACATGATCCAGTTATCATCAGCCTTTAATTATAGTGCAAACAGAACCACTCCATGGAACGTACTCCTCCAGTTGTCTAGTTGGCCAAAATGGAGATAGATTGCTGGAACACAGCACATTGCTCTCTCTCTCTCTCTCTCTCTCTCTCTCTCTCTCTCTCTCTCTCCTGTAATCACAAACAGACACATTCCTGTGATGATGAATGAGGTCACTGAGCCTAGGCCTGTATAGCAGCCAGGAACAACAGGAATGTGACACAGAAACCCTCCCGCAGAGGGGCATGTACTGGGACAGAAACATAAACACTTTTCCAGTCTCACAGTTGGGTGGATACTGTAGCAGGACACAAGGTTTAGCATTAATGTCACTTTAATGGATGACAGAGGGCGGATTTGATTATGCTGAGCAGTGTAGCACCGGTCTGTGGCCCGTAACGTAAATGGGCAAAAGCGGTGAGAGAGGAGCACCCGTCTCAAATCAGTAATCTGTGCCGCTTGGTCATGTTGTCAACAAAGCAGCATGGTACTTTTTTGAAAACCATACAAAATCGCTTTTCCATGAAATATATGTTTGAATTTTCTAACTTGTTACCAAAAGCAATTTCGTTTGTATGTGAAAACACAGAATCATACGCATTACTCCTTGTGGTTAATTATGTCACATTTGTTCTGAGCCGACTTCACCGTGGGCTTTGAACGGGGACCTGGCTCACGTCTGGGATGCAGCCCAGTTTCGAAACGAAAACAATCAACTTCACCTAGTGCAAAACACGCCTACCCGGGCGCCAGGGCCAGATTAATCTAATCCCCTCAGTCATCTTTAGGATTCCACACTGATAGTAACACTGATGCTGATTGGCTTTCTCCTTGTTCCACTGTGTTGTTGTTTGGCCATCTCCCTGGTCCACTGATGCTGATTGGCTGTCTCCCTGTTGCTTTTTCCAGTCTCCCAGGTGGCATATAGAGCTCGAGCCGTGGGCCAGTGACAGTCACTCCCTGGAGGAGGAAGCTAGGAGGTTCCTTCACTACATCACTACACCACAGGTGGGTCACACTCATTTAATGGTTGCATCCAAATTGGCACCCTATACCTAGGTGGCAAAGGTCGGGATGGATATTGTCATTTATCAGCGTAGTAACAAACCCTCACCTCATGACCAATGCGAGGCTGGTAGAAAATGAACACTCAATCATGTTTTTCCATGAAATTTGATGATATTTGGATGAAATCAGATCAAAGTATGATGACCAAAGTGTGAAAATGTACTGTTGCTTCTACAATTCTAAAGTTTGATCATAAAATTACTGGTCACCTCCCCACGTGTCAAACACTTGGATTCAGGAAGCGGGATTATGCAGCTATGCAACTTTTTAGGGAATAGTGACCAATAAACACAGTTAGTTAGGAAAGCTAAGGCTAGCTTTATCAAACAGAAATTTGCATCCTGTAGCACTAATTCCAAACAGTTTTGGGACACTGTAAAGTCCATGGAGTATAAGAGCACCTCCTCCCAGCTGCCCACTGCTCTGAGGCTAGGAAACACTGTCATCACCGATAAATCTACGATAATCGATGATTTAAATTAGTAATTTTCTACGGCTGGCCATGCTTTCCACCTGGCTACCCCTACCCCGACCAACAGCTCTGCACCCCCCGCAGAAACTTGCCCAAGGCCCCCCCCGCTTCTCCTTCACCCAAATCCAGACAGTTTATGTTCTGAAAGAGCTGCAAAATCTGGATCCCTACAAATCAGCTGGGCTAGACAATCTGGACCCTCTCTTTCTAAAATTATACACCAAAATTGTTACTAGCCTGTTCAACCTCTCTTTCGTATCGTCTGAGAACCCCAAAGATTGGAAAGCTGCCGCGGTCATCTTCCTCTTCAAAGGGGGAGACACTCTAGACCCAAACTGTTATAGACCTATGTATATCCATCCTGCCCTGCCTTTCTAAAATCTTTGAAAGCCAAGTTAACAAACAGATCACCGACCATTTCGAATCCCACCGTACCTTCTCCACTACGCAATCTGGTTTCCGAGCTGGTCATGTGTGCACCTCAGCCATGCTCAAGGTCCTTAACGATATCATAACTGCCATCAATAAAAGACAGTACTGTGCAGTCGTCTTCATCGACCTGGCCAAGGCTTTCGACTCTGGAAATCACCGCATTCTTAACGGCAGACTCAATAGCGTTGGACTAGTAACCGAAAGGTTGCAAGATCGAATCCCCAAGCTGACAATGTAAAACCTGTCGTTCTGCCCCTGAACAAGGCAGTTAACCCACTGTTCCTACGCTGTCATTGAAAATAAGAATTTGTTCTTAACTGACTTGCATAGTTAAATAAAGGTAAAATAAATAAAATAGCCTTGGTTTCTCAAATGACTGCCTCTCCTGGTTCACCAACTACTTCTCAGATAGAGTTCAGTGTGTCAAATCGGAGGGCCTGTTGTCCGGACCTCTGGCAGTCTCTATGGGGGTGCCACAGAGTTCAATTCTCGGGCTGACTCTTTTCTCTGTATATATCACAGATGTTGATCTTGCTGCTGGTGACTCTCTGATCCACCTCTATGCAGACAACACCATTCTGTATACATCTGGCCCTTCTTTGGATACTGTGTTAACAAACCTCCAAACAAGCTTCAATGCCATACAACACTCCTTCCGTGGCCTCCAACTGCTTTTAAATGCTAGCGAAACTAAATGCATGCTCTTCAGCCGATTGCTGCCCGCACCCGCCCGCCCGACTAGCATCACTATTCTGGACGGTTCTGACTTAGAATATGTGGACAACTACAAATACCTAGGTGTCTGGTTAGACTGTAAACTCTCCTTCTAGACTCACATTAAGCATCTCCAAAATTAAATCTAGAATCGGCTTCCTATTTCGCAACAAAGCCTCCTTCACTCATGCTGCCAAACATACCCTTGTAAAACTGACTGGATCCTACCGATCCGATCCTCCAACACTCTACTCAGCAAATTGGATGTAGTCCATCACAGTGCCATCTGTTTTGTCACCAAAGCCCAATATACCACCCACCACTGCGACCTGTATGCTCTCGTTGGCTGGCCATCACTACATATCAAATCAAATTTTGTTATATAGCCCTGATATCAGCTGATATCTCAAAGTGCTGTACAGAAACCCAGCCTAAAACCCCAAACAGCAAGCAATGCAGGTGTAGAAGCACGGTGGCTAGGAAAAACTCCCTAGAAAGGACAAAACTTAGGAAGAAACCTAGAGAGGAACCAGACTATGAGGGGTGGCCAGTCCTCTTCTGGCTGTGCCGGGTGGAGATTATAACAGAACATGGCCAAGATGTTCAAATGTTCATAAATGACCAGCATGGTCAAATAATAGTAATCACAGTGGTTGTCGAGGGTGCAACAGGTCAGCATGGCCAGGTGGACTGGGGAGAGCAAGGAGTCATCATGCCAGGTAGTCCTGAGGCATGGTCCTAGGGCTCAGGTCCTCCAAGACAGAGAAAGAGAGAAAGAAAGAGAGAATTAGAGAGAGCATACTTAAATTGACACAGGACACCTGTCACGGTTGTCGTAGGAATGAGCGGACCAAAGTGCAGCGTGTGTGTCGTTGCACATTTTATTTATACTGTGAAACTATGCAATACATAAATAAACTGAAGGACAAAAAACAACAAACTGTGACGCAGAGGTGAAACATACACAACTCAATATTAACCTCCCACAAAACCCAGGTGGAAAAACCTCTACCTAAGTATGATCTCAAATTAGAGACAACGAGGACCAGCTGCCTCTAATTGGAGATCATCCCAAACAAAACCCCAACATAGAAATACAAAACTAGAACCTAAACATAGAAATAGAAAACAGAGAGAGAAAAAAACCCTGTCATGCCCTGACCTACTCTACCATAGAAAATAACATATTTCTATGGTCAGGACGTGACAACACTGGATAAGACAGGAGAAATACTCCAGATATAACAGACTAACCCTAGCCCCTCGACAGATAAACTACTGCAGCATAAATACTGGAGGTTGAGACAGGAGGGGTCAGGAGACACTGTGGCCCCATCCGATGATACCCCCGGACAGGGCCAAACAGGCAGGATATAACCTCACACACTTTGCCAAAGCACAGCCCCCACACCACTAGAGGGATACCTTCAACCACCAACTTACCATCCTGAGACAAGGCTCAACCCACTCAAGTGACACACCCCTCCTAGGGACAGCATGGAAGATATTCATCGCCAAACCCACTGGCTCCAGGTCATCTATAAGTCTTTGCTAGGTAAAGCCCCGCCTTGTCTCAGCTCACTGGTCACCATAGCAACACCCACCCGTAGCACACGCTCCAGCAGGTATATTTCACTGGTCATCCCCAAAGCCAACACCTCCTTTGGCTGCTTTTCCTTCCAGTTCTCTGCTACCAATGACTGGAACGAATTGCAAAAATCACTGAAGCTGGAGACTTATATCTCCCTCTATAACTTTAAGCATCAGCTCTCAGAGCCGCTTACCAATCACTGTACCTGTACACAGCCCATCTGTAAATAGCACACCCAACTACCTCATCCCCATATTGTTATTTTTATTTATTTATTTTGCTCTTTTGCACCCCAGTATCTCTACTTGCACGTCATCATCTTCACATCGATCACTCCAGTGTTAATGCTAAATTGAGATTATTTCACCTCTATTGCCTATTCATTGCCTTACCTCCCTAATCTTACTACATTTGCACACATTGTACATATATTTTTCTACTGTGTTATTGACTGTAAGTTTGTTTATCCCATGTGTAACTCTGTGTTGTTGTTTTTGTTGCACTGCTTTGCTTTATCTTGGCCAGGTCACAGTTGTAAATAAAAACTTGTTCTCAACTGGCCTACCTGGTCAAATAAAGGTGACCTTTTTTTATAATAATTTGGTGACATCACCCTTATTTCATTTTAATACACCAACGGTAACATGATATTCTCTTACCTAATTTAAATAAGTCCCGCCTTGTAACCAAGATCGGAGAAGACGTGTTTGCAGAGGAGTGTGGTTTATATAGCTAGATAGCTATTCTATTCGTGCCCAGATTTGACTGTAGGGTGTCAGCAAATATTTTAAAAGGTTTACCGTATTCATCTATGACAAAGATTCTTACAGTATACAGTATGTTTCCCATTTCTTCTGTGTTTGGTGTAGGGTTGGGTGCTATCCAGAGTTCCATATCTTCCTACAGTGCCTGTGCTATCCCTTGATACACGGTATTACTGGTAGTGCACACAAGGGAGGCTACCTTTTTTTGTTACATAGAAAAGCCCAAAAAACATCACTTACCAAAATGCTAACACAATGCTAACAAGTACTCAGCATCCCCATAGCGGATGCTAGATAGAAGCTTGTGAGCACATGGAAACATTTACTACTAAGATAGACAACACAGCTCGTAAAGTTATGCAAGTATCTCAAAACGCAGTTTGCAGCATGCACAAAACAAATATTAGACAGCAGGGATCTTAATCCAGGAGAGGATTGTCTCTGCTGCTGTTACCAAGAAGCTTGATCACGCAATCTAGTTAGACACTTAGATAACGTTAGGAAGTTTGCAAAACCCAGCTGGAGAGAATTTATTTGGCACATCTTAGATGGTTAACGTAATACTTATAAGATATATAGCTGGCAAACATTTGTAGTGAATTTCCGTGTAACTTGATCACCTCACTTAAGTTGCACTGCATGAGTGACTCGACCCAAGAAACTCCCATTTTCCTTGTTGTGCTTTTTTGTAAACAAACACGTGAATGGCTCAAACAGCTGTTTTGGGAAACTATATAGTACCGGTAAGCTTTATAATAAAAAAATCGAACAGGCGAAATAATGAACGCGATCTGTTTTATCTATTACCTAGTGCACAAGTTGACTGCAGGTATTATTTAAAATGTACAAATATAGCCACCCGAGTGGTGCAGCAGTCTAGAGCACAGCATCGCAGTGCTTGAGGCGTCACTAGAGTCCCATTGGGCGGATAAGGGGAGGGTTTGGCCGGCGGGGCTTTAATTAGCTCATCGCACTCTAGTGACTCCTTGTGGCAGGCTGGGAGCCTGCAGGCTGATTTCGGTCATCAGTTTTATTCTTTTTATATATATTTTTTACCTTTATTTAACTAGGCAAGTCAGTTAATTAAGAACAAATTCTTATTTACAATGATGGTCTACCAAAAGGCAAAAGGCCTCCTGCGGGGACGGGGTCTGTGATAAAAAAAAATATACTGCTCAAAAAAATAAAGGGAACACTTAAACAACACATCCTACATCTGAATGAAAGAAATAATCTTATTAAATACTTTTTTCTTTACGTAGTTGAATGTGCTGACAACAAAATCACACAAAAATAATCAATGGAAATCCAATTTATCAACCCATGGAGGTCTGGATTTAGAGTCACACTCAAAATTAAAGTGGAAAACCACACTACAGGCTGATCCAACTTTGATGTAATGTCCTTAAAACAAGTCAAAATGAGGCTCAGTAGTGTGTGTGGCCTCCACGTGCCTGTATGACCTCCCTACAACGTCTGGGCATGCTCCTGATGAGGTGGCGGATGGTCTCCTGAGGGATCTCCTCCCAGACCTGGACTAAAGCATCTGCCAACTCCTGGACAATCTGTGGTGCAACGTGGCGTTGGTGGATGGAGCGAGACATGATGTCCCAGATGTGCTCAATTGGATTCAGGTCTGGGGAACGGGCGGGCTAGTCCGTAGCATCAATGCCTTCCTCTTGCAGGAACTGCTGACACACTCCATCCACATGTGGTCTAGCATTGTTTTGCATTAGGAGGAACCCAGGGCCAACCGCACCAGCATATGGTCTCACAAGGGGTCTGAGGATCTCATCTCGGTACCTAATGGCAGTCAAGCTACCTCTGGCGAGCACATGGAGGGCTGTGCGGCCCCCCAAAGAAATGCCACCCCACACCATGACTGACCCACCGCCAAACCGGTCATGCTGGAGGATGTTGCAGGCAGCAGAACGTTCTCCACGGCGTCTCCAGACTCTGTCACGTCTGTCACGTGCTCAGTGTGAACCTGCTTTCATCTGTGAAGAGCACAGGGTGCCAGTGGCGAATTTGCCAATCTTGGTGTTCTCTGGCAAATGCCAAACGTCCTACACGGTGTTGGGCTGTAAGCACAACCCCCACCTGTGGACGTCGGGCCCTCATACCACCCTCATGGAGTCTGTTTCTGATCGTTTGAGCAGACACATGCACATTTGTGGCCTGCTGGAGGTCATTTTGCAGGGCTCTGGCAGTGCTTCTCCTGCTCCTCCTTGCACAAAGGCGGAGGTAGCGGTCCTGCTGCTGGGTTGTTGCCCTCCTACGGCCTCCTCCACGTCTCCTGATGTACTGGCCTGTCTCCTGGTAGCGCCTCCATGCTCTGGACACTACGCTGACAGACACAGCAAACCTTCTTGCCACAGCTCGCATTGATGTGCCATCCTGGATGAGCTGCACTACCTGAGCCACTTGTGTGGGTTGTAGACTCCGTCTCATGCTACCACTAGAGTGAAAGCACCGCCAGCATTCAAAAGTGACCAAAACATCAGCCAGGAAGCATAGGAACTGAGAAGTGGTCTGTGGTCCCCACCTAAAGAACCACTCCTTTATTGGGGGTGTCTTGCTAATTGCCTATAATTTCCACCTGTTGTCTATTCCATTTGCACAACAGCATGTGAAATGTATTGTCAATCAGTGTTGCTTCCTAAGTGGACAGTTTGATTTCACAGAAGTGTGATTGACTTGGAGTTACATTGTGTTGTATAAGTGTTCCCTTTATTTTTTTGAGCAGTGTATATACACTACTGGTAAAAAGTTTTAGAACGCCTACTCATTCAAGGGTTTTTCTTTATTTGTACTATTTTCTACATTGTAGAATAAAAAAACGATGAAATAACACTTATGGAATCATGTAGTAAGTCAAAAAGTGTTAAACAAATCTAATCAAAAGAGATTCTTCAAAGTAGCTACCCTTTGCCTTGATGACAGCTTTGCACACTCTTGGCATTCTCTCATCCAGCTTCACCTGGAATGCTTTTCCAAAAGTCTTGAAGGAGTTCCCACATATGTTTAGCTGCTTTTCCTTCACTCTGTGGTCCGAAACATCCCAAATCATCTCAATTTGGTTGAGGTCGGGGGATGGTGGAAGGCAGGTCATCTGATGCAGCACTCTATCCCTCTCCTTATTGGTAAAATAGCCCTTAAACAGCCTGGAGGTGTGTTGGGTCATTGTCCCACTAAGCGCGAAGCAGATGGAATGGCGTAGCACTCCAGAATGCTATGGTAGCCATGCTGGTTAAGTGTGCCATAAATTCTAAATAAATCACAGACAGTGTCACCAGCAAAGCACCCCCACACCATAACACCTCCTCCTCCATGCTTTACGGTGGGAAATACATGTGTACATATGTCATATGTCATCCGTTCACCCACACTGCGTCTCACAAAGACAAGGCGGTTGGAACCAAAAATCTCAGATTTGGACTCCCGACCAAAGGACATATTTCCACCGGTCTAATGTCCATTGCTCATGTTTCTTGGCCCAAGCAAGTCTCTTCTTCTTATTGGTGTCCTTTAGTAGTGGTTTCTTTGCAGCAATTCGACCATGAAGGCCTGATTCACACAGTGTCCTCTGAAAAGTTGATGTTGAGATGTGTCTGTTACTTGGACTCTGTGAAGTTATTTATTTGGGCTGCAATTTCTGAGGCTGGTAACTCTAATGAACTTATCCTTTGCAGCAGAGGTAACTCTGGGTCTTCCATTCCTGTGGCGGTCCTCATGAGAGCCAGTTTCATCATAGCGCTTGATGGTTTTTGCGACTGCACTTGAAGAAACTTTCAAAGTTCTTGAAATTTTCCGTAATGACTGACCTTCAGCTCTTAAAGTAATGATGGACTGTCGTTTCTGTTTGCTTATTTGAGCTGTTCTTGCCCAAATATGGACTTGGTCTTTTACCAAATAGGGCTATCTTCTGTATACCACCCTACCTTGTCACAACACTGATTGTCTCAATGATTGGCTCAAACGCATTAAGAAGGAAAGAAATTTCATTAATTAACTTTTAAAACTTCTTCGGGCTTGGTGTCCCTTCTATGGCATGGTTGAGCTAACGTAGGCTAATGCGATTAGCGTGAGGTTGTAAGTAACAAGAGAATTTCCCAGGACATAGACATATCTGATAAGGGCAAAAAGCTTAAATTCTTGTTAATCTAACTGCACTGTCCAATTTACAGTAGCCATTACAGTGAAAGAATACCATGCTATTCTTTGAGGAGAGTGCACAATTTTGAACATGAAAAGTTATTAATAAACAAATGAGGCACATTTGGGCAGTCTTGATACAACATTTTGAACAGAAATGCAATGGTTCATTGGATCAGTCTAAAACTTTGCACATACACTGATGGCCAAAATCTAAATTGCACCTGGGCTGGAATAATACATTCTGGCTTTTCTATTGCATTTCAAAGATGATGGTACAAAAAAGATATTTGACCAGATATTTTGTGGGAGGCTTGCAAGTCGAAGAACACCATCCCAACCGTTAAGCACGGGGGTGGCAGCATCATGTTGTGGGGGTGCTTTGCTGCAGGAGGGACTGGTGCACTTCACAAAATAGATGGCATCATGAGGGAGGAAAATTATGTGGATATATTGAAGCATCATCTCAAGACATCAGTCAGGAAGTTAAAGCTTGGTCGCAGATGGGTCTTCCAAATGGACAATGACCCCAAGCATACTTCCAAAGTTGTGGCAAAATAGCGTAAGGACAACAAAGTCAAGGTATTGGAGTGACCATCACAAAGCCCTGATCTCAATCCTATAGAAAATGTGTGGGCAGAACTGAAAAAGCGTGTGCGAGCAAGGTGACCTACAACCCTAACTCAGTTACACCAGCTCTGTTAGGAGGAATGGGCCAAAATTCACCCAACTTATAGTGGGAAGATTGTGGAAGGCTATCCAAAACGTTTGGCCCAAGACAAACAATTTAAAATATTTAAAGGCTGTCCTATATACCCACTGCTTTTGACCAAGGCCCATGTAAGGAATTGAGTGCAATTTGGGATATATAACATCTTAAGGTACACTGCCGTTCAAAAGTTTGAGGTCACTTAGAAATGCCCTTGCTTTTGAAAGAAAAGCAAATTTTGTTGTCCATTAAAATAACATCAAATTGATCAGAAATACAGTGTAGACATTGTTAATGTTGAAAATGACTATTGTTCCATTTTTAATGGAACATCTACATAGGTGTACAGAGGCCCAATTGTGGGTTTGATTACAGGCTCAAAATGGCCAGAAACAAAGAACTTTCTTCTGAAACTCTTGTTCTGAGAAGTGAAGGCTTTTCCATGCGAGACATTTCCAAGAAACTGAAGATCTTGTACAACGCTGTGTACTACTCCCTTCATAGAACAGCGCAAACTGGTCCTAACCAGAACAGAAAGAGGAGCGGGAGGCCCCGGTGCAGAACTGAGCAAGAGGACAAGTACATTAGAGTGTCTAGTTTGAGAAACAGACACCTCACAAGTCCTCAACTGGCAGCTTCATTAAATAGTACCCGCTAAACACCAGCCTCAACGTCAACAGTGAAGCGGCGACTCCGGGATGCTGGCCTTCTAGGCAGAGTTCCTCTGTCCAGTGTCTGTGATCTTTTACCCATCTTAATATTTTATTTTTATTGGCCAGTCTGAGATATGGCTTTTTCTTTGCAACTCTGCCTAGAAGGCCAGCATCCCGGAGTCGCCTCTTCACTGTTGACGTTGAGACTGGTGTTTTGCGGGTAATATAACAGAAAATCCTTCTGGGGAAAAAACAGCACAGACCAGCATATGTTGCTGACTAGTCCTTGTTTTGTTGGTGACCAGCCTTTGATGTGTTTTGGCCACTTTGATGCTGGTATGCTGGTGACTAGTTTATGCATATCCCCAGCCAGATTGGAGATATCCAACAATTGGGACTTATATTCACACACAATCTGCATGGACCAGTATAGACCAGTGTCATGACTTTGCCCTGTTGGGTGTTTTAGTTTAGTTTATTAATTCGACCATTTTAAAAAACAAGCACACATAAAACTTAAAAGCCATACATGCACATGAATAAAATCATCGAGGATAGCACAAAATAAAGTCTGGGACTTATTTCCATTGTGGTCCTCTTGAGACAAGATGGCTAGACAAGATCAAACACAGTATGGCAGTGAAATAATAAAACAAAAACATCTATCTCATCATTCCAGTTACATCATAGGGGTTATTCATATGGGCACAGAAGACATCAAACATATTTGTACTTTATTTTTAAAGCTGTCCAGAGAGGATGTTGATTTTATAGGCAGAGGCAACTCATTCTATTCTGAGGCTCCAGTGTACAAGAAAGTACCTTTCCCAGCATTACTCCAGAACCTGTATAAGCACACATCAGCAACATCTGATCTGGTGCTGTGATTGTGTGCATCCCTAACACGAGGAAAGTAATCACTTAGATATCTGGGCGCAGGACCATAAATACTCCTGTAAACCAAACCTAGTCTAATCTGGGACACCCTAGCCTCAACAGGCAGCCAGTTTAGTTCCTGAAAGCAGCTCCTGCCTATGTGAGTACATGGACTCACCTTCAATACTACCCTGATCAGCTTATTCTGGGCTATCTGGAGCTTCCCTTTCATAAGTTTAGATAAACCCCCAAACCAGGAAGTACTAGCATAGTCAAAATGGCATTGAATGAGGGCAGAAGCTAGCACTTTCATGGAGTCCTTATCAAGCAGCTTGGACTTTCTAGCCAAAAACGTTGTCCTGGCATTAACCTTCCCTAGCACCTTATTGGCCATGCTCACATCTCCCATGCTTCCATCAAGGATACATCCCAAGTAGCTAACAGAGGTTTTAGTAGTCAGCACCTCACCCCCTAACTCCACTCTGATTTCAGATGACCTACCCAATTTAGGTCTGGATCCAAAAATAATTGCTTCAGTTTTCCCTAAGTGCAGAGATAACTTATTATCTCCAAGCCATTTGCTAATGTTTGTAAGTTCTGTGCTAAGTATGCTCTCCAACATAGTTTTACTTTTGTGAGACACCAGAAGTGTAGAGTCATCCGCATAAAGAAAAAGACGGCAAGAACAAGCATATTTCATATCGTTAATATACAATAAAAACAGCAGAGGCCCAAGCATGCTCCCCTGTGGAACGCCACAACTCATTGGTTTTGCCTGAGACAGTGAACCATTAACCTCTACTACTTGCTCCCTTCCTGATAAATAGGACTTTACCCAGCCTAGAGGGATACTGCTTAACCCCAGTGCCTCCAGTTTGGAGATTAGGGGACAGTGGTTAACTGTATCAAAGGCCTTCTTCTGTAGGTCAAGCAGTACCATTCCACACAGATTTCCCTCATCAATCTCTTTCCTGATGAAGTCAGTCAAGTAAAGTAGACATGAATCAGTGGAGTATGTTTTTCTAAAACCCAACTGAAAATCATACATTAGACCCTGTTTGTTAACATATTCATACATTTGCTCATGTACAATTCTCTCCAGGATCTTTGATGTTACAGAATGGACTTATGGAAAGCCCTTTTGTTACCACAGAGAAAGACTCTACAGGATGGTAACATCAGAAAGTTAAACAATGAGACAAAATTTCTGTAATGGAAGGGTCCGTTGGTACTTAAAGAATATGATGTCAGATCAGTCATTGTTTTGGTAGATAGGACGACAGAATTGTATCTTTGAAAGTCTACACATTCTAGTTATCAGATTTACATCAAAATGTTGCATACCGTATGTGATTAAACATTAAACTATTTGTGAGAAGATAAAATGTGATTTTAACTTCTAAATGAGAGAATTGTTTCATAAGTAAACTTGTGCTCAATCAGTTACCCCACCCATGGGAGCACAGACATTGGTTAGAAGGATCTAAGCAATATATTTTTCATGTAAATATAGTGTTTTTTTCTTCCTGCTTTTTATTTGTAAAAGTAGTTTAACATGAAGATTGGTACAGTTTTTATTTTTTGCTTATTGGGTTGAAATAAAATGATACTAGATTACTTTAGAAACAAAACTGGCGTTGACTGATCAGATCAAATGATTGACATAAAGAGCCGTTGTGTTGAACACTGTGCAATGTTTAACAGTGAGAATGGCAGAATGGTGAACTTACTAAATGAAATGAGAGTTTGACTGTGTGATATTAGGTTGCTTCTTGTGTAAATATTTTCCGTCTGGATTTTAATGATTTGTGAGAATGGCAGAATGGTGAACTTACTAAATGAAATGAGAGTTTGACTGTGTGATATTAGGTTACTTCTTGTGTAAATATTTTCCGTCTGGATTTTCATGATTTGTATCAGTACAAAAGCCCACTAACGATCATTAACATTTAGTTCCAGAAATGTGAGAACTGCTGTCCTAAAGTTTAGAAGAGCGAATTTCAACGTGGAGGTGACGATCACCACGCTGGAATGGTGAATTTCGACTAGACCAGCCAGAATACAGCATGAGCTGATTATGGCAACTTGGTATGAACTTTGAACTATTATTCACTAAAGAAGAAGTGATACATCCTAGACGTCGAGTTATCAGCTGCAGCTGAATGTACATGGCCTAGAAAAGGACAGACAATCTCTTAAGAACGACAGGGTACTTCAATTTATCCGCTCTACAACACTACGACCAGAAAGATGCTTCAAAGGACAATGGCAATCTCTGCTGGGCAAACCAGTCTTCCATCTTCGACTCATCTGTCGAAGCGCAGCTCAGAGTAAATATATATGTTGCATTTTCCTTTTCCCGAATGGGCGCTTATTAGAATGCATACGATTCTGTATTTATGGTAGCATAGCTTCTCAAGGTCCGATAGAGACCCAATCCCTTTGTCCCTCAGTCTTCCCGCTCTTTCATTCAAACAAACACCCTTCCTTTGTGTAACCAGCCGTCACATCGGGTTAGCCCACTAGGAGCTTTTCATGACATGATTAGTAATCAATGTGTGAACTATCCTGTGTATATATACACTGCTCAAAAAAATAAAGGGAACAATAAAATAACACATCCTAGATGTGAATGAATGAATTAATCTTATTAATTACTTTTTCTTTACATAGTTGAATGTGCTGACACAACATCACACAAAAATAATCAATGGAAATCAAATTTATCAACCCATGGAGGTCTGGATTTGGAGTCACACTCAAAATTAAAGTGGAAAACCACACTACAGGCTGATCCAACTTTGATGAAATGTCCTTAAAACAAGTCAAAATGAGGCTCAGTAGTGTGTGTGTGGCCTCCGCGTGCCTGTATGACCTCCCTACAACGCCTGGGCATGCTCCTGATGAGGTGGCGGATAGTCTCCTGAGGGATCTCCTCCCAGACCTGGACTAAAGCATCCGCCAACTCCTGGACAGTCTGTGGTGCAACGTGGTGGATGGAGCGAGACATGATGTCCCAGATGTGCTCAATTGGATTCAGGTCTGGGCAACAGGCAGGCCAGTCCATAGCATCAATGCCTTCCTCTTGCAGGAACTGCTGACACACTCCAGCCACATGAGGTCTAGCATTGTCTTGCATTAGGAGGAACCCAGGGCCAACCGCACCAGCATATGGTCTCACAAGGGGTCTGAGGATATCATCTCGGTACCTAATGGCAGTCAGGCTACCTCTGGCGAGCACATGGAGGGCTGTGCGGCCCCCCAAAGAAATGCCACCGCACACCATGACTGACCCACCGCCAAACCGGTCATGCTGGAGGATGTTGCAGGCAGCAGAACGTTCTCCACGGCGTCTCCAGACTCTGTCACGTCTGTCACATGTGCTCAGTGTGAACCTGCTTTCATCTGTGAAGAGCACAGGGCGCCAGTGGCGAATTTGCCAATCTTGGTGTTCTCTGGCAAATGCCAAACGTCCTGCACGGTGTTGGGCTGTAAGCGCAACCCCCACCTGTGGACGTCGGGCCCTTATACCACCCTCATGGAGTCTGTTTCTGACCGTTTGAGCAGACACATGCACATTTGAGGCCTGCTGGAGGTCATTTTGCAGGGCTCTGGCAGTGCTCCTCCTGCTCCTCCTTGCACAAAGGTGGAGGTAGCGGTCCTGCTGCTGGGTTGTTGCCCTCCTACGGTCTCCTCCACGTCTCCTGATGTACTGGCCTGTCTCCTGGTAGCGCCTCCATGCTCTGGACAATACGCTGACAGACACAGCAAACCTTCTTGCCACAGCTCGCATTGATGGGCCATCCTGGATGAGCTGCACTACCTGAGCCACTTGTGTGGGTTGTAGACTCCGTCTCATGCTACCACTAGAGTGAAAGCACCGCCAGCATTCAAGTGACCAAAACATCAGCCAGGAAGCATAGGAACTGAGAAGTGGTCTGTGGTCCCCACCTGCAGAACCACTCCTTTATTGGGGGTGTCTTGCTAAGTGGCTATAATTTCCACCTGTTGTCTATTCCATTTGCAAAACAGCATGTGCAATTTCAGTGTTGCTTCCTAAGTGGACAGTTTGATTTCACAGAAGTGTGATTGACTTGGAGATACATTGTGTTGTTTAAGTGTTCCCTTTATTTTTTGGAGCAGTATATATATATATATATATATATATATATATATATATATATGTCATTCTGTGTATTTATTTAGGTATTTAGTAAATAAATATTTAAGCCAATTTATGTATTGCTGATTCAACTTGTTAGCTAGGGTTCGTACAGAGTACTTATGACAATTTAATTCAATCACGTAATAAATTAAATGTTAGGTAATCAATTTGGTAAAATAGCATGTCATATAATTTAATCATAGTCAGAGACACGACACCAGCATGGACAAGCTTTAAATTTATGCTGGTCTATAACCACTCTAACTGTAAATAAAGCACCCTTTTCATATATGTTCATTGAAAGAGAATTTGTCTTGCTTGACAGCTCAAACATACTCCATTTATTACTATAGAGATGGCGTTCTGATTCATCTGATTTGTCTCTTTCCTACTGTGGTTTACGAAAGTTCAATCAGGCAGGCTGATCTGAATGCTAATTTAACTTCATTCAGTAAAGATACAGTAAAGATACACTTTGTTTCATATTATACGGACATATTTAGAATGAATACAAATGTATCATCATCAGCATAGCGTCTTATTTCTTCTCCTCTTTCCTGTTAGCCACATGTGGAATGTCATTCACCTATTTAACTTATAGCCTATAAGCAGGGCACAATAATTCACATTCCTCATGCTTGCTGTTCAACCTATCGGCTCACTTTTGCAATTATCACTTTCCACTCTCTCTTACCCATGTTCTCTAACTTGCTGTTTTCAGCAAAGGTTTCAACTACCATCCACCTCCCCACCACCACCAGCTATAATAAGTTTAAGGCCCATCATTGGAACTCCTTTCCTCCAGCCGAGGGGTTTCGATGCCAGCTACCCAGCAAAGGGCTACCTGTCATCAGCATCTGGCTCCGAGGAGCATTCCTCGGAGACGAGGCCATACCCAAAACTATGTAATAAAATTCCACACTGCATTCTGTCTCTGTTGTTCATTCAGTTTAGCCTGTACTCGATTTATCTTAATCAATGAGATGTTCTGGCCTTTATTGTTTGTTGATTGATGTGTTGTTTGAGGATAAAGATCGCGAGGCAGAGACAGGGTCGGCTTTTATGCCCTTGTGTCTTATAATCAACAAAATACAAACTCCAACTGCACTGTGTGAGAGAGGCTATAACATCAGTCAAGTTGTTTAAATAGTCAAGTAAGTTTTATCCTTGCTACAGACCGACCATTTTCTGATAACGAAGGCCATTGTGCCTCTGTAATCAAATTATGTTTAGAAACATCAGCAAACCTCTTATCTTTTCTTTCATATACCGTGGGCCTACAGAGTTCTGCTAATGACGAAGCACTTACTCTACAGTATATCTTACATGGCAGGCATGTAGCTTATAATGAATTAGCCTTTGGATGTGCGTGTGTGTGTGTGTGTGTGTGTGTGTGTGTGTGTGTGTGTGGGTGTGTGTGTGTGTGTGTGTGTGTGTGTGTGTGTGTGTGTGTGTGCGTGCGTGCGTGTGTGTGTGTGTGTGCACGTGAAGGGGGGTTGTTGGGGGTGAATCGCCTATCATCTCGTCTGACAGGCGGAGAGGGAGTTGCAGTGACTATAACAGCTTCCTCAGCAGTAATTCTGACTGACGTCGTGGTTGGTGGAACTGAACTTTCGAGGGAGGTACGCTGCACTGCGTTTGGCAAATCATTAGCAGTCAATGCAACACACACACACACACAACAGTGGGAAAGGTTGAGACTGATCAAGGTAACATACTGTAGTGTTGCAGTATATTCAAAATGACAACAACGTGTCAGTACCTTTCTATTTATAATAGCTCACAATATAGTCCAGCATACTGTTACAATACAACATGTTCAAATCAACAATAATGGGCCAATGCAATTAGGAACCTCTACAACACATAACTGTAACAGCTAAACAAAAATCCTCCAATACAGCAGTATCATCGCTACCACAGCAATACATGGATGGATGACTGCCTCCCATTTCAGCATAGCTCACGGTGCTCACAACAACACAATGTATTCATAAGGCTGTTTAAAATTCTATTCCATTCTGCGATTTTTTACAATGTCATTGTTGCCGAGTGCTTGACAGAAGTCCCCAAGGCTCCAAGTGTGACTGTTATTCTCTCACAATAAGTCACAGCTCTTGACTTGGTCATGCCTCCTATTGCCTTCTGCCTTCTTTTCATGCCAAAAGTTCTGTTCGGACAGGATAAAAGCATTGAGGTCCTCCTATTCATCTCTATTGATAAATGCTTTTCTTCTAAAGATTGAAGCAGTCGGAATCCATCAATTCCAAAGATTTATGACATCACAAAGCGTAAGAACCCTCTAGGGATTCTAGACTTTGTCCACTTTCCATTAGTGGCATGGGGAAGAATTCATAAATGTCAGCAAAGTAGAGCACATTTTATGTTGGACATAGTCACGACCCACCAACTGGTGCAACCGGCCCCTGGTTAGGGTTGGGCTAACATGGTGGTTCAGAAAGAGAAGGATTTATGACCAGTCTCTGTCTGGGCAGTGGTCTCTATGGGGATTAGAACAAATAATCAGTCTGTCTCTGTCAATTACCGGCTGGTCCAGTCCAGTTCAGACAGTCTCTGGAGCAGATAGAAGAGCTAAAGCAATCAGACAGAAAACAGTCATAAATCCTGTCTGTCGCAACATCTCCCAGACACACTCCAAACACACATTCTGGACACACATTCAGGACAAACATTCAGGACACACACATGCATGAATGCATGCACACACATGTATGTATGCATGCACAAATGCCTCCACGCATGCACACACATACACTCTATCAATGATGCCTTTGGCTCACACACAGCTCTTCACACATACTTTACACACCCATCCTTGTCTTTTTGCCATTGGAGTTTGCCGTCTCTCTCTAATATACACCCCGTCCCAAACAAAGAAATACCTACTCCCCATAGACTAAGACAAGCCAGTGTAAGACAACTGGTTATGTTAGTCTTGGTGTTGTTATCGGCAATGGTGGCTGCAGTAGAGATAGGGGCCTGGAAGGGCAGATATCTCCCTCTCCTTCTCTCGTCCTCTCCCTATTCTTCGCTCCTCCTCTCTTCCTCACTTCCTCAGGTTCTCACTCTCTTCTGCTGACAAGAGAAACTTGGCACTGTCCGCTTTCAACTCTAGCTATTAATGAATCTATTGATTTCGTATGTAGTTTCAGTTAGTACATGAACTTTACAGTACATACAGTGGGGGAAAAAAGTATTTGATCACCTGCTGATTTTGTACGTTTGCCCACTTACAAAGAAATGGTCAGCCTATAATTTTAATGGTAGGTTTATTTGAACAGTGAGAGACAGAATAACAACAAAAAAATTCAGAAAAATGCATGTCAAAAATGTTATAAAAATATTTGCATTTTAATGAGGGAAATAAGTATTTGACCCCTCTGCAAAACATGACTTAGTACTTGGTGGCAAAACCCTTGTTGGCAATCACAGAGGTCAGACGTTTCTTGTAGTTGGCCACCAGGTTTGCACACATCTCAGGAGGGATTTTGTCCCACTCCTCTTTGCAAATCTTCTCCAAGTCATTAAGGTTTCGAGGCTGACGTTTGGCAACTCGAACCTTCAGCTCCCTCCACAGATTTTCTATGGGATTAAGGTCTGGAGACTGGCTAGGCCACTCCAGGACCTTAATGTGCTTCTTCTTGAGCCACTCCTTTGTTGCCTTGGCCGAGTGTTTTGGGTCATTGTCATGCTGGAATACCCATCCACGACCCATTTTCAATGCCCTGGCTGAGGGAAGGAGGTTCTCACCCAAGATTTGACGGTACATGGCCCCGTCTATCGTCCCTTTGATGTGGTGAAGTTGTCCTGTCCCCTTAGCAGAAAAACACCTCCATGTTAGACGGTGGAGATGGTGTTCTTGGGGTCATAGGCAATGCTCCTCCAAACACGGCGAGTTGAGTTGATGCCAAAGAGCTCCATTTTGGTCTCATCTGACCACAACACTTTCACCAGTTGTCCTCTGAATCATTCAGATGTTCATTGGCAAACTTCAGACGGGCATGTATATGTATTTTGGAGCAGGGGGACCTTGCGGGCGCTGCAGGATTTCAGTCCTTCATGGCGTAGTGTGTTACCAATTGTTTTCTTGGTGAATATGGTCCCAGCTTCCTTGAGATCATTGACAAGATCCTCCCGTGTAGTTCTGGGCTGATTCCTCACCGTTCTCATAATCATTGCCACTCCACGAGGTGAGAACTTGCATGGAGCCCCAGGCCGAGGGATATTGACAGTTCTTTTGTGTTTCTTCCATTTGCGAATAATCGCACCAAATGTTGTCACCTTCTCACCAAGCTGCTTGGTGATGGTCTTGTAGCCCATTCCAGCCTTGTGTAGGTCTACAATCTTGTCCCTGACATCCTTGGAGAGCTTTTTGGTCTTGGCCATGGTGGAGAGTTTGGAATCTGATTGATTGATTGCTTCTGTGGACAGGTGTCTTTCATACAGGTAACAAGCTGTGGTTATGAGCACTCACTTTAAGAGTGTGCTCCTAATCTCAGCTCGTTACCTGTATAAAAGACACCTGGGAGCCAGAAATCTTTCTGATTGAGAGGGGGTCAAATACTTCTTTCCCTCATTAAAATGCAAATCAATTTATAACATTTTTGACATGCGTTTTTCTGGATTTTTTTGTTGTTATTCTGTCTCTCACTGTTCAAATAAACCTACCATTAAAATTATAGACTGATCATTTCTTTGTCAGTGTATGTACAAATGTACAAAATCAGCAGAGGATCAAATACTTTTTTCCCCCACTGTAGAACAAGTAATGAAAAAATAAACAGAAACGTTGAACTGCAACATGGAGTCAATGGAATCCTTGAGCATTAAGGCAAGATTAAGGTGCCCTGTCCCTCGTTCTGAGATGGAGAATCATGTCAAGGATGGAGGACGCATTTCCTTACACTAAATCACATTTCTTCTTCTTCACTGAAACCAAAAGGAAAGGAAGGCGAGGGGCAGAGGAGGAGAAATGGAGAAGGTGCTACTCGATGAGAAAGTAAAACATGTTGAAATATGAATATGTGTGTGTGTGTGGTGAATATGTGATCTGACAGGGCCAAGGGGTAACTATGGTATACACTATACAGTATGTGATGTTGATGATTATTACAATTACAATGATAACGATAGGGATGATGATAACGATCAAATCTAATTTTAATTGTCACATGCTTCATAAACAACAGGTGTATACTAACAGTGAAATGCTTACTTAATCTTCCCAACAATGCAGAATACAATAACAAATATATAATAATTATAATAATACTATTTTTTTA
Source organism: Salmo trutta (assembly GCF_901001165.1). NCBI lineage: Eukaryota > Metazoa > Chordata > Actinopteri > Salmoniformes > Salmonidae > Salmo > Salmo trutta. The sequence goes on along the minus strand of NC_042991.1, from coordinate 1,211,526 downwards.
ATGACATTTTTGGGGACAAGATTACTGATGACCCCTGTGTCTCTCCTACAGGTGTCTTGTGCCCCCCCTTCCCCAGAGGGCCCCTTGGTACTACAGGGTCAGGAAGGGCCAAAGGGGCCCTGGGCAGTGTGTCTGGACAGGAGGTACAGCCTGGCACAACGGATACACACCAAACACTGCCGGGTCTACTCTCTGGGGTGAGTGCACACACACACACGCACACACGCACACACACACACACACACACACACACACACACACACACACACACACACACACACACACACACACACACACACACACACACACACACACACACACACACACAGTCTTGTATAACTAACCTTGTGGGGACACACATTTCAGTTCCATTCAAAATCCTATTTTGCCTAACTCTTAACCCTTACCTTAACCCGAAACTTTCACCCCTAAACCTAACCCTAAACCTAATTCTAACCCTAAACCCCGTAGAAATAGCATTTGACCTTGTGGGGACTAACAAATGTCCCCAGTTAGCCAAATTGTGTTAATTTACTATTCTTTTGGGGACTTCTGGTCCCCACAAGTATAGTTAAACAGGCACACATGCACGCACGCACGCACACACACACACACACACAGAAACACAGAAACACAGAAACAGCCTGGCCCAACACATCACTAGGGCAGCAGGCAGCCTAGTGGCTAGAGCAGGGGTGTCAAACGTCCGGCCCGCGGGATCAGGCCCGCAAAGGGGTTTAATCCGGCCCGCGAGATGATTTTGTAAAGTATAAAAATGAGCTGCAATTTTTCAATAAAATAAACTGCTGTTCCAATTGCGTCCACTGGATGGCGCAATAGCAATTGTGTTAAGCAAGCAAACCGTTTATAACGGAGCAGAGCAAGTAGGTCAAGCCAGTGCAGCCAGTCCGGATGAGCTACTTTGTTTTGCCCGCGATATTTATTACGGCTTCTACTTTTAACATTTTGTGCTTTGGCACCCTCATTGCCCCAATATGTCTCTGTCAAAAAAGAGAAAAGTGGACGCAGAGTGTTCCAAGAAAACTGGTCATCCTCCTATTTATTCACGGAATTGAATGGGAAAGCTGTATGTTTGGTGTGTTCACAGCATGTTGCAGTGCTGAAAGAGTATAACCTTCGTCGCCACTATGTGAGTCTTCATGCCGACAAATATGCCAACTTTCAAGGACAGCGGAGAAGAGAGAAGGTGAATGAACTGTTGGCGGGTCTGAAGAAACAGCAGTCTGTGTTTACTCACAGCCGAGACATCAGTGACGCTGCAGTGAAAGCTAGCTACCTCATTGCTAATGAAATCGCAGTGGCTTCAAAACCATTTAGTGAGGGTGAATTTGTAAAAACATGCATGATGAAGGCAGCGGAGATTGTGTGCCCTGAAAAGAGCCAGGCTTTTGCAAATATCAGCCTGACAAGAAACACAGTTGCAGACAGGATTTCCGATCTTTCAGTGGATTTGGACAGCCAGTTGAAGCAAAAAGTAAAGTCATTTATTGGGTTTTCAGTTGCAATTGATGAAAGCACAGACATTACAGATGTTGCACAACTGGCCATTTTCATCCGCGGAGTTGATGACACATTGACCGTCACCGAGGAGTTCGTGGAGTTGGTGCCGATGACAGATACAACGACAGCAGCTGATATTTTCACCGCACTCGTCGGCGCGCTGGACAGGGTCGGAGTGGACTGGTCCCGCGCTGTCAGCCTGGCTACAGATGGTGCGCCCTCAATGATCGGGAAAAAAGCAGGCCTTGTGACAAAGTTCAGAGAGAAAGTGCAATCTGCAAATGGAGGACGTGATTTTTGGACTTTTCACTGTATTTTGCACCAGGAGGCTTTGTGTTGCAAGTCATTAAAGATGGATAACGTCATGAAGGTGGTCGTCCAAACTGTTAATTTCATCCGATCCAGAAGCCTGAATCACCGTCAGTTTGACAGCCTTCTCAGAGAGAAAGACCACATCTATGGCCTGCCATACCACACTGAGGTAAGATGGTTAAGCCGAGGTGCTGTGCTTAGGCGTTTCTTTGATTTACGAGAAGAAATTGAACAGTTCATGGAAGAAAAGGGCAAACCAGTGTTAGAATTTCATTCCGCAGAATGGATGCAGGACCTTGCATTTATGGTGGATGTTACAGAGCACCTGAATAACTTGAACAAACAGCTGCAAGGGCGCAACAAAGTCGTCATGCAGTATTATGACAGCATACGTTCTTTCAAGTTGAAGCTGTCATTGTGGGAGACGCAACTCGCCGGTGGTGATGCAGCTCACTTCCCCTGTCTGAAAAATGTGTGCGCGACCCAACATGTGGCAGACATGAAGCGGTTCAAAGATAAAATAACGGGACTGTTACGGGAGTTTGAGCAACGCTTTCAGATTTTTGGTGAACTGGAGAAAGACTTCAACGTTTTTTGCTCGCCATTCACCGTGAATCCCTCTGATCTGCCCGTCAGCATCCAACTTGAAATAATAGACTTGCAGTGTGACTCGGATATGAAGGGCAAATTTGCCGCAGCTGGCTTGGACACATTTTATCAGAATCTCTTGCCAGGTTACCCCAACTTGACAGCCCTCGCTGCAAAACTGTTGTGCATGTTTGGAACCACATATCTTTGTGAGCCAGTTTTCTCTGTAATGAGCATAAATAAAACAAAGCTGCGCTCAAGGCTCACGCACAAGCACTTGAATCACATCCTGAAGTTGGCTGCCACTCAGGATGTGACGCCTGATATTGATGCGCTGGTGAAAGCTAAAAGATGCCAGGTATCAGGAGTCAAATAAACTATGCAACCCCACTTAAAGTGCTGCATGAGACACCCTGATATAGTTCTGTGATCTGTGATATACTTCTGTGAATCACTGAGGCATTGTGTGTTTGTGTGTTCTTTTTCTTTAGAATTTTCAAATAAACTTGAGGTGTTTTATGATTAATAGTGATGTTGTGCTTGTACTATTGTGGACACACTGTCCTCAGGCTCCAGCTTTATGTTTTATGTTGATCGTATTAAAACAAAGAAAACAATCTGAAGTTGTTGTTTTTAAGTTATATATACCATGATTTTACCGGTCCGGCCCACTTGGGAATAGATTTTCCTCCATGTGGCCCCTGAGCTAAAATGAGTTTGACACCCCTGGGCTAGAGCATTGGACTAGTAACCGAAAGGTTGCTAGATTGAATCCCCGAGCTGACAAGATAAAAATCTGTTGTTCTGCCCCTGAACAAGGCAGTTAACCCACTGTTCCTTGGTAGGCCATCATTGTAAATAAGAATTTGTTCTTAATTGACTTGCCTAGTTAAATAAAAAAAACTAATATCTCTGTGTCATGAAATCTGGATGCTATTTTGCAGAGTATAAATGTATTTGACCTTCCAGGAGAAGCTGTGCCCTTGCTGTATGCCCAGGGCTGAGCTGGGCTGGCTGGGCTTGGCAGTGGTGGGATGTAGGGTTGAAGAGATTAAGCCCCTGGATGGCCTATTCATTTGAGTGCTAAGAGACACCACAAGTGTGCTGGCAGCAGCAGGGTAGGCAGTCGGTGAGAAGGAGCGAAGAGGTGAGAGGGGCAGGAACAGGAATGAGGGGGTGGGAAAGCAGTAGGAGAGGTTTAGGTATTGCCCCTGTTTACAGCAGGGTCAAGGGTCAAATGAACTGGTTTTGAGAAACAGATTTCCTATTGGTGACTGATAAGCACATACACATATACACTAATTTCTCCTCACTTTTCACAATGTTACTTATAGTATTGCCCTCTCAGGTCAAAGTACGCCATAAAAGTCCCCACACACACTTCAGCTGTCTGTATTGATCTAATGATCCGTGGGTTGGTTTTCTCTGCCACATTTGTTTGATGGGCTATTGTGATAGCAGAGCTAGATAAACAGGAGTATATCCCCATCCTCATCACTCACACCAACACTACAACACTGTGTGTGTGTGGGGGGGGATCATTAAGCACCATGGTTTTTCCTGACTACCTGATCAGGGAATAATACATCTATAACTAGGGCCCAGAGCTGTGTGAATGCCGGATTGTTCCTTTGATCATGGTTGTTCACGTAACCTTTGACACGACACATATATAACTACTGGGATCTGGAATTTTGCAACACAAGGTTAGAAAAAGCATGCGACAAGCGAAGCTTTGGACATCATTGGTGACGTATTTCTGAAAAAGTGATGCACTCATCGGCACACTGCTCTGAAGTTAGCTGCTTAGCGATGTAGATGCATGCCTCGGCGCTCTGGTATCAAACGTAACATTCCTAGAGTGAGGGTGTAACTAGGCCGTCAAAGAAATGCCTTATGATATACTGTAATGTATTGTCATAAAGAGTTTCATTTTAAAGAAAACATATTCACTTAGACACTCACTTGGTGAAGGCTACAGGACTGAAAGCTATTGAATACAACAACCATGTCTTTGTCGCTAACAAATACATTCATGGTAGGTAACTACAATTCACTCGAAAGGCAAAGGAAATATGCAAACCTCTAACCTCTCTGGATTAAAACAAAATTATGATAAATGCACCACTAAAAAATACAACTTTTACATTACTGTGTAGTTTATAAATAAAATGGTCCAACGGTAAAGTGCACATACTCGGTATTCATATCCCGAAATAAATCAAATATCTCATTACAATACATTTAATAGAAAGTTACCATGGAAAGAACAACACCTGTCTATTTGTGGAAAAATCACTCTGATTAATTATTTAGTCATATCCCAGTTTACCTATTTACTTATGGCCCTGCCTAACCTAACGACTTGCTTTCTAAATTACATGAGCAAAAAATATTCCACTTTATTTGGAACGGCAAGCCAGTGTGGACCCGTCATTCAGGGCAGGTGGGGCAGAGCCCTGTTTTGAGCCCCACTTGTTTTTTGTTTTGCATGTTATTTTGGAATTAATACGTGTCACATGTCAGTTTGCAAACAATGTATAAAAGATTATCGAATAAAGCTGCATACAAACATGGTCTCTTTTGCTTTGTTGAGTGAGGCAACTCTAAAATGCAGGTGTTACAGCCTAGCTCAATGCTTTCTGTGGAGGTGGGGCGTCCACCGGAAAATACAGAGCATAGGGATTGGTAATGTTCTCTAGTTGCGCTGTGATTGGCTCAGTGGTCTGTCACTCATGGGGACACTACGTCACCTCAAAATCTAAGGGGAGAGCTTGAAAATTCTAGCGCCTTGGGTGCCGCCATAGAGTTACATTACAACTGCCCATCCAAGAAGGCTCAAGGTCATTCTCAAGGTCATTGGCAACAGATAAAATGACATCAAATACGATATATCTACTGTAGCTTTGATTTAACTGATCATGTCAACATCATACTTTCAAAATCTTAGCTAGCAAGCTAGCAGTCATCATCATGAATCATGACAACAATCTACTGGCAAATCCTTCTCAATCCTTGTCATATGAAGACAAATTATAGATAAAATGTATTGGTGCTCATCGGCCATTGGACATAAACATTACACAACAAGTTGGAAATCGCAAATTCAACAATGAGTGGTTTGGAAGGAATCAGTGGCTAACTGCTATTCAGTGGATTGGGTGTGTGTTCCAAGTCTGGGTTTAAGGGTCTCTTTTCAAAGCTTTAAAGGATAAACATTCAACATTGGCCATGCTGTCAATCCAGCATGACTTCTGGGGGAAGATGGGCGACACCTGGAGAAGTGTGGAGACAATCACAAGGACAGGTGAAACCGATCAGGTCGTGACAAACACATCTACTACGTTTTCAGTGAAATACCATGAGAACATTTAGTTTAGTCACCAGTACATCAGGTAATGATAGGCTCACCATTTAGTCATTTTAACTACCACTTAATTCCAATAGCAAATACAAGATAATCACATTTCAAAAGTGTTATTTTTGAAGCGCTGAATGAAAAGAATAGTAGATGTTAAATATAATTTATTTGACTATAACTTCACACGCAATTTTTCTTACTAATAATTTGTATCCAATGGCAGGTTATGAGCATGTTCAGAAATATGTCAGTCTTACAGTTTCTTTATACAGTACATACGTAGGACAAATCATCAGAAATAGGGGTATTGCAAAAAATGATCACCTTTTCTACATGACTTGTCAACTAATAAAGTATTGCATGTCTCTCTGCTTGAAATTCATCAGCTTATAGTGTATCAATGAAATTCAGATAAAGAGATGGAATATATTGTTATACAACCAAGGTATTTCAGCAGTGCATTATACACTACACTACACAATTCTAAATGGTAGCACATAAAGTGACTCTTTCAACTTTGTCCTATTGAAGGACACTGGCTGATGGAGAATGATGATGTAGTATTTACAGCCACATGCATATGTGATTTGGTTTTACCTTCCAACATAAATTGATGTCAAATTAATACATTTATGAAGTAAAAATATAGAATTTTACGGTGCTCAGCAGTTATCAAACTATATACTGTATGTTCATTTTTTTTATCGCTTTGGTGCAATTTTTACAAGTATGTGATACATTTTCACAACTCTTAGTACATAACTCAAAACAGTTAATCAAAAAGGCAGCTGTTTCAAAACTCTAAGCACATTTTAAATTGACTAAGTAAACTCAGCAAAAAAAGAAACATCCTCTCACTGTCAGCTGCGTTTATTTTCAGCAAACTTAACATGTGTAAATATTTGTATGAACATAGAAATGGGATAGAAATGATGGAAATGTGATGTTCAGTCAATTTTAATGGGTAGTGCAAGTATATGGCCTAATGTGAAAACAGTGTAATGTACTGTAATTTACAGTACTATACTACAAAGGGCAATTTTGAAACATGTATCCATAGAGATTCTATTAAATTACTAGAGGGGATATGACATAAACCCTCGATGTTGCAGAATGGGGTGAAAATGGCAGCCATATTGGTCAAGGACAAATCCACACCAGTCTAACTGGAATGAATGGCAGTAGAGGCATAATCCTGATTTTACTTATGCAGGAACATAAAACAAGGCATGTGATATATCAGAAATGGTAATATTGTGAATAGAATTATTGTCAACATAAAATATTATCATATAATAATAAATACGGGTTTTATAAAATAAATCTGTATAAATAGCCCATACCACAGTTGCTCTTCCCACATCCTCTCATGTAAAACAGCAAGCACTGTCATCTGAAGTATCATTTGACAAAAACGATAGCGAAGCACGAGCCACTGTCCTGGTAGGGCCTGCTATGATACCATTAGTGGTTGTGTTAACTGAATCATTTAGCAGAGAGGGTAACAGAGATGTCTGGAGCATTCTCTTCCTCTGTCTTCCCTTCCCTCTCTCATCTCATCCCTGCATCTCCCTCCTAAACGCATGGTTGTCTATGAGGAAACAGAGTAGCTCATCTGTGAGAAATGAACTTTGAGAGATACTCCCTGAGCCGCAATTACTGTGTAGAGATACAGCAAGCCATATCACAAACACACTCAGCTACAGAGACAGTGAGAGACAGAGAGAAAGCAAGAGAGAGAGGTATGTCTGCCTGCATAGGTTTACAAACGACAAGGAGCTTTCAGTGAAAGAGGAAAAGAGTGGGAAGAGAAGAAAAGGTGGACAGAGAAAATGAGAGAGGGGAAAAGAGAGCGAGAAAAGGAAAGAGAGGGGGGAGTGAAACATGAACCTTTGTCAGTCTTCAAAACAAGCAACCCACTGGGCACACACTGATTGAATCAACATTGTTTCCACGTCATATCAATGAAATTACGTTGAACCATCTTGGAATAGCTGTTAAATTGACGTCTTTGTGCAGTGGGAAGAAGAAATCAAATATTTTTCTGCTCATATCCTCCCATACTTTCAGCCTTACATTGAATTATTCATTGAGCTGCTGAAGTGAGCAGTTATTTTCAGCTTCAGCAGATATACAAACTATTCCCCAAAAGTCCTTTACAATATATAATTATATCTGTATCCATCCAGTGGATGGATGGATACAGATATAATTATATATTGTAAAGGACTTTTGGGGATTAGTTTGTATATCTGCTGAAGCTGAAAATAACTTCTCACTTCAGCAGCATCCATCCATAAAATATTATTTATATAACCTCTCTCTCCCTCTACACCTTTTTTATCTCCCTCCCATAGGTTGGGTGTGGAGGATAAAACCCTGGAGCGCTCTCTGGCCAGGGTGGGCTGTGAGGTACACTGCTTTGACCCCAGCCTAAAGCAGGCCCACCTGCAGGAGTCAGACATGTGGCTCCACCGTCTCTCCGTAGACTGGAGGGACCCCAACCCAGCCATCCCCGCCCAGCGACAGCACGGCAACACCAAGAAACTGGCCACCATCCTCAACGATTTTGGACACAGACAGGTCAGGGGGCACATAGAGAGGAGAAGGGTGTAAACGGTGAGGTGTGAATGAAATGACAAATGGGCAAAAGTGTCCTGAATCAAATATAAGGAATAAGACATGCATGGGCTTATATTGTGAGAGTATATGTACTATACATAATACAGTGACAACTTACTTCACAAACCAACGTCCTACACAGTGCACAATATGCAGTACCTGTCTTTTATGGCATATCCATGGCCAATGCAAAAGACACTATAAAAGTCACCATAAAAACAAACCAGATATCCTTATCTTCCTCACCTTGGCCCGAAAAAGGCTATACAAAAATGTATATTTTCTCTCCCTATTAGCTGGAAGAATTAACTTTATTATCACATAAAGCTGCAGGTTGACTGCAGCAGCAGCTCCTCTCTACACCTCATCATTCATTCCTCCAGTGTCTCCTCTTGCCCTGGAGGGCAGAAAACTCAGAGGAAGTGAGAGGCCCAACTCGGCTGAGAATCTGTCTCCCTCCAGCAGGTGGTATTTTCTCATTGTTTCGTCCACCAAGCAAGGAGTTTTTGTATGGAGGTCAATGAAAGTGTCAAATTTTGTCAACAAAAAAATGAATGGCTTATTTGTCCATGTGAGGTTTATTTTATCTAATGGAAGTTTGGTAATGTTTAAGTTGTTGAGAAAAAACACTTTATATCGGAGTTGTCTCGAGATGGCTATGCATATTCATAGAATGAGGCTAGTAGCATAGCATCTCTCTCCATTGAATACAGGCGTTTGACGTCGACAACCCTCATCGAATATTCTAAAAAAGGAATACAACAATGAGATGTATCCACCAATCCAAAGACGGGATAGGCAGGAGCTAGACAGCCCTATGTGTCGCTTTGTGGACAATGACTCCCATTGTCAGGGCGGAGAGACATGTATCTTGTCAGTATATCCATAATTTTTGCTTATAGTTATGGCTTTCCTCCTTTAAATATTATAACTCAGAATATTAACTCACTGGAGTCCCCCAGAGCTCTGTGTTCTGCCTTATCAGATATGGATCTGCATACAAGGCCAATGACATCCACACACAAACACACACACTCATGCACGCTTGCAAACACGTACCTACACACATGCATGCTCACTTGCACACACACACGTGGGCCTGCACACAACAGCACATAATCGGTTTTCTATCACTCATTTGCACTTCATGTCAATGATATCATGTCACCGTGTGGGACTGTGGGTCAATTAACCTTGTCGGGAGTGGGCGTGAAGGGGGGGTTCGCCCAGGAAGCCATACAAGCTAGAACCGCCACTGTTAATTAGTGCACATTGTTTATCAGGCTCTTGAGCAGAATGCCTAGAAGCCACGCACGGGCGCCTAGCATTAGCGAGTCCATGCTTAGAGGCATCAGCCATTAATTCCTTTTTCTGGAGCGCGTGTGCATGTGTTTGAGATAAGGACAGACCCGATCCCTGTACCTGCTTTAGATGCAAAGCGACACACATGTCTCCATAATGGGCTTTTAACGTGAGTACACAGCATGCTTAAGGAACAACTGTCTGCCTTTCTTCTCCCTGCCTTTTTTCTTTCTTCCAGCTTTGTGTCAGAAGAACAGCACAGGGAACTGATGAGTCGCTTCTAAAGATCAAAATATGCATTCATTTGTGTTCTTTATCGTTGATTACACAGCGCATAAATGTCATATGCCACTCTGGTCAGCATCAGAGCCTGTCTCCATGGGGATTAACATCACTTCAGCAGTCCTTCAAATCTCATGCAAATTGATTTGCTTTCACCTAATTAAGTGATAATGCCAGAGAAGCCGGTGTTTGGAGGATATATTGTCACAGGCGTTGTTAGGCCTGAGAAAGTTGTTCGTTCTAAATGTTCCATTGCCATACTGGCCGGCAACGTTCTTATCCCTTGCTTTCTAGCTAGCCAACTACGGCTAACTCACAGTCACGTCAAACAGTGCAGACAGAATAACAACAGTAGCTGCACTTGTTAAGCTGTTTTCTAGTGACATTTAACAAAGAGCTAATAGGCACCATTGTCGCCTGGCATAGAAAATGTCCTCTCTCGTTAGGAAACTGTTGTTCAGAGGAGCTAGCCAAAAACACAGCTAACAAAATAACTTCTAACAAACTAGCGGCACTTCGTTTCGTTTGATCTTTTTTCAATTTACATTTCTTTGTACAGTTGAAGTCGGAAGTTTACATACACCTTAGCCAAATACATTTAAACTCAGTTTTTCATAATTCCTGACATTTAATTCTATTAAAAATTCCCTGTCTTAGGTCAGTTAGGATCACCACTTTATTTTAAGAATGTGAAATGTCAGAATAATAGTAGAGAGAATGATTTATTTCAGCTTTTATTTCTTTCATCACATTCCCAGTGGGTCAGAAGTTTACATACACTCAATTAATATTTGGGAGCATTGCCTTTAAATTGTTTAACTTGGGTCAAACGTTTCGTGTAGCTTTCCACAAACTTCCCACAATAAGTTGGGTGAATTTTGGCCCATTCCTCCTGACAGAGCTGGTGTAACACGCCTTTTCAGGTCTGCCCACACATTTTCTATAGGATTGAGATCAGGGCTTTGTGATGGCCACTCAAATACCTTGACTTTGTTGTCCTTAAGCCATTTTGCCACAACTTTGGAAGTATGCTTGGGGTCATTGTCCATTTGGAAGACCAGATGTCTTGAGATGTTGCTTCAATATATCCACATAATTTTTACTCCTCATGATGCCATCTATTTTGTGAAGTGCATCAGTCCCTCCTGCAGCAAAGCACCCCTACAACATGATTGTCATGCCCTGACCATAGAGAGCCCTTGGTTCTCTATGGTGTTGTAGGTCAGGGCGTGACTAGGGGGTGTTGTAGTTTTTTCATTTCTATGTTGGTGCTCTTGGTATGGTTCCCAATTAGAGGCAGCTGATGTTCGTTGTCTCTAATTGGGGATCATACTTAAGTTCTCCATTGTTCCCACCTGGGTTGTGGGATATTGTTTGTGTTAGTGTGTTTAGCACTACAGCTCTCACGTTCGTTTTATGTTTGTTTATGGTTTTGGTAGTTTTACTATATAATAAAGTATGTGGAACTCAACTCACGCTGCGCCTTGGTCTGCTCTGTACGATGATCGTGACAATGATGCTGCCACCCCCGTGCTTCACGGTTGGGATGGTGTTCTTCGGCTTGCAAGCGTCACTCTTTTTCCTCCAAACATAACGATGATCATTCTGGCCAAACAGTTCTATTTTTGTTTCACCAGACCAAGGACACTTCTCAAAAAAGTACAATCTTTGTCCCCATGTGCAGTTGCAAACCGTAGTCTGGCTTTTTTTATGGCGGTTTTGGAGCAGTTGCTTCTTCCTTGCTGAGCGACCTTTCAGGTTATGTTGATATAGGACCCGTTTTACTGTGGATATAGATACTTTTGTACCTGTTTCCTCCAGCATCTTCACAAGGTCCTTTGCTGTTGTTCTGGGATTGATTTACACTTTTCGCACTAAATACGTTCATCTCTAGGAGACAGAACACGTCTCCTTCCTGAGCGGTATGATGGCTGCGTGGTCCCATGGTGTTTATACTTGCGTACTATTGACTCAAATGATGTCAATTAGCCTATCAGAAGCTTCTAAAGCCAATAATTTTCCAAGCTGTAAGGAATTTTCCTGTCTGTAAACAATTGTTGGAAAAATTACTTGTGTCATGCACAAAGTAGATGTCCTAACCAACTTGACAAAACTATAGTTTGTTAACAAGAAATTTGTGGAGTGGTTGAAAAACGAGTTTTAATGACTCCAACCTAAGTGTATCTAAACTTCCGACTTCAACTATATATATCCATAAAAATGATACCAGCTGATTAATGATTTCGACTGGCTGAGAAACGCTGCCTGCCTCTCTCGTCCCGACCCCTACGCGTTCATTACTATGGGACAGTTGGAGATCGAATTTGAATATTAAAACAATTTTGCAAATGTCGCAGAGACAGACATTAATGTTTATACAAATCTCTGCTGTTGAAAACTAAATGTTAGTCTAAAAGAAATGTGAGATCATGTCTTGATGCTTTTTATAGTGGAGATCAAGTTATAACTTCCCTGTCTGGGCTGATGAGAGAGTGGATTGCGGTGTCAGATGGAACAGAGTAAATAGGCATTTTAACATCATAGATTTAGAAGGTGGTAACTTGTGTAATAGACACCGGCTAGAATACGCTTTTAACCAATCAGCATTCAGGATTAGACCCACCCGTTTTAAATAGTCAATAGAACAACAAACAGAGACACTGTCTGACAACCAGGTCACTTCCTAATGTCTCACATCCACACTGTCACTAAAGGGGCACAGCCGGCAACATGGCTTCCATTGTATCTCCTCCACAGCGCAGGCCTTTCCTCACCTGGTTAGAGTTAGTTATCATGCAGTTGTGGGGACCAGTTGTGGACCAGTCAGTTGTGACCAGCTGTGGGGAACAATTGGGGACCAGTTGGGACCAGTAACTCCAGGGAGGTTTGGAAACAGAACAGTTCCTGTACCAGTTATTGAGGGACGCACTGAGAGGCTGAACAGAACCACTCTCTCTCCTGATCCCATTGATGTTTAATTATACGTCTGCTCATTAAGATAATCTCTGGAGAGGCCTGTTTCAGACGTTTCTCCCCGCACCTCACATCCACTAATTAAAGAACACAAAATACTTAATCTCTTTTTGATACAATCAAAAAATCATGCAGGCCAAACTTGTTATCTTGTGTTAGTCACCCCAACGCCTTTAAACCATTCTACCAACAAATATTTGTATCCCTAATCTGAAAGCAGCTTTATGGACAGACATTTTGATCAACAATTACTCATCGTCATGGAGACATAATGTCCCCCTGGCTGGGGGTGAACACAATCTGTGACTGCTGCTGTTTAATGACTGAGGGGCATTCATTTCAGCGGAAGGCCGACTCAACTTGAATATTCTCTGCAGTTAGGGAAATAGCTTCAGAACTTAAGGTCCGGACTGAGTGTGTGGCCCAAAGGTAAAAGGCACCACCATACCTCAGGCTCAGGGTAGGTGATAGCCATCTTTTTCAGTTGTTTCTATACTATTCTGCAACTCCAGAATAATATCTCCTGACAAGGGAATAGGAGAAAGCAATTGTTTACATAGCTTCTAGCCTTGCTTGGCAGGCTTTATAGCAATGCTATAGACCTATAGTGTTAAAGACACACAGGTAGGAGCAAGACAAGGCGACTGATGACCTTGGAGAGATGGCAAACTCAGGCAGAGCCTCTCTGAAGGACTAAATAACAGCTCCTTCCATCTCACGCTCCCATCGGCACCACTGAACCTCCCTCCCCTCAGTAGACCCCAATTTAGGCCAAATCCCCAAGCACACACACCCTCCCCAAATTCCATCAGTTATTGCCCTTCTTCCAATCCTCCCTGTCAAAGTAGTTTCTGTCCGCATGTCTCTATTCCTCTCTCACTCTGACACACACACATTCCTCCCAGCTCCAGGCACGGGACGTTTAGTGCCTCTAATTCTGCACAGCGGAGCAGTCGGAGAACTCTTCAGAGCTATGCCACCACATGGAGATGTTCACTCAAAACTGGCATCTTTCCAGGGCTTCCAACTTCCCATATATAGGGGAAGCGAAGAACAGACGTACTACTGGTGGTGTGGGTTTAGAGACTTTGAGAGGGATATGTGTGTGTGTGTGAAGTCCTTAGGGGGGGGGGAGGGTCGTGGGTCATAACATCCCTCTTAGTTAGGGCAGTTGTCATTGTATGAAGTGTCTGTCCAGTTAAGAAATATGTATTTGCCTTGGGGAGGGATGGTATCCATTGGGAGACCCAGAGACAGAGTGAGCAATAGTCAGAGAGCCAGCCAGGCTCAGTTGTTCATTTTACTGTAACCCTTAGAATAAGTGCTTTTCTGTTGAGGCAGGTCAGAAACTCATCACTTACACTGTAACGTTAGTGTGCTGAAAGATGGATCAGAGAGATATGATTGGTGTGTGGAGAGTTTGGGTCAACTATTTGACAAATATCACTGGTAGCATTGCAAGTTGCCAATGTTGATGTCACCAATGCCATGTTGGCAATCGGCCAATGAGGGGGTAGTAAAGTACATGGGGGAAGGAGAGAGGAGAGAATGAATTGGTTAAATAAAATGTCAAAAGCAAAGAGATGAAAGCGCTTTCACTAATTAGGCTTTTAAAAAGTATGGGTCAAGGAGTTAACCTGACATCAAAAACATTCCAACACATTTAAATGGCAGCCCAATGCCTAATAGATGTGCATTGAAAGTAGGCCATGCATATGATGACTCAGTAAGATTATATCTTGAGGCCATTGTTAAAATGAATGCATTTTCCTCCCCATCTCATCTTATGTGGTATATAAATCCTCCCACACCCCCTCATATTCTCCTCGTCCTCAACTCAGACATATACAGTACATCTCTTTCTCTCTCAATCTTTGCACCAACTTCCCCTCACCTCCATTGAGAGTACTTTTCCACTCTCCATGTTATCTCTACCTACTGATTGCTAGACTTTTTCTCTCTGGGATCTCAATTGCACCATCCTCGTGTACTCTCTCCTCATCTCCTTATCAAAACCTGTGGAACATCCAGGTGCACACTATGTTTGTCTATTGTTAGATTAATTAAGATGAAGATCAGATCAAATTTGGTGACCAATTTATGCAGAAATCCAGGTAATTCCAAAGGGTTCGCATACTTTTTCTTGCCACTGTATATAAACCCTGTATTGCTGATGCTACTGTATGTATTGGCCATTGAAAGGCTTTGAAGCCTCCGGTCGGCTATATTGGCACTCCCCAGTAGGAGCAGTCCTCCATAGACGGGTTGGTTATTTACCAGCAAAACCTACGCGAACACAACTATGGGACAAAACAGAAGGGGTTTCCTTCGATTGTTGAGAACATGTAAAATATATTTAGTCTCCAAATGTTTATTGAAAACATAAATACATTAGCACAATGAGCACTTGTTGTCTATCAAATACATTGTTACAGTTTTTGGTTAGCCAGTGAAAATACCTCAACAGGACATATCATTAACAATATACAACGAGCTGAAACAAGCCACCTACAATTCCCCACATGGCAGCTTCTTGTCATTATTGCTAGCTATCTGACTGTTCATAATCATAACACCACACGGCCTTCTGACCAGTGGTGTAAAGTACTTAAGTAAAAATACTTAAAATAATGTTTTTTGGGGGGTATCTGTAGTTTACTTTACTATTTATATTTTGGACAACTTTAACTTTTATTTCATTACATTCCTGAAGAAAATAATGTACTTTTCCATCAATACATTTTCCCTGACACCCAAAAGTACTCGTTACATTTTGAATGCTTAGCAGGACAGGAAAATGGTCCAATTCACACACTTATCAACATCCCTGGTCACCTCTACTGACTCTGATCTGGCAAACTCAGTAATCACAAATGCTTCATTTGTAAATGATGTGTGTGTTGGAGTGTGCCCCTGGCTACAAAAACAAAACAAAAAAAACACGAAAATTGTGCCGTCTGGTTTGCTTAATATAAGGAATTTTAAATTATTCATATTTTTACTTTTAATACTTAAATACATTTTAGCAATTACATTTACTTTTGATAAGTATATTTAAAACCAAATACATTTAGACTTTTATTCGATTAGTATTTTACTGGGTGACTAACTTTTACTTGAGTAATTTTCTATTAAGGTATCTTTACGTTTACTCAGGTATGACTATAGGGTACTTTTTCCACCACTGCTTTTGCCTCACCAATACGCACGTATCATTTTCGTGACGTTGTCAGCCAACCCATCTATAGATGGTCCTTGTGTTGTTGTGAGTCTGGATGGCCAGCTAACTAGCAACAATGACAAGAAGCTGCCATGTGGGGAATCGTAGGTGGCTCATTTCAGCTAGTTTTATCTTATGCTTGATACCATGTCTTATTTTGAGGTGTTTTGAATGATGTTACGTATATGCTAATATGGCTAAAATTATTTAGCTAGCTAACCTGACTTCGGCGATGTCATTTACAAAATAGCCTCCAATACCCTACTCAATAAACTGGATGCAGTCTATCACAGTGCCATCCGTTTTGTCACCAAAGCCCCATATACTACCCACCACTGCGACCTGTACGCTCTCGTTGGCAGGCCCTCGCTTCATACCCGTCGCCAAACCCACTGGCTCCAGGTCATCTACAAGACCCTGCTAGGTAAAGCCCCCCCTTATCTCAGCTCACTGGTCACCATAGCAGCACCCACCTGTAGCACGCACTCCAGCAGGTATATCTCTCTGGTCACCCCCAAAGCCAATTCCTCCTTTGGACGTCTCTCCTTCCAGTTCTCTGCTGCCAATGACTGGAACGAACTACAAAAATCTCTGAAACTGGGAACACTTATCTCCCTCACTAGCTTTAAGCACCAGCTGTCAGAGCAGCTCACAGATCACTGCACCTGTACATAGCCCATCTATAATTTAGCCCAAACAACTACCTCTTCTCCTGCTGTATTTATTTATTTATTTTGCTCCTTTTGCACCCCATTATTTCTACACTACAAATCTACCATTCCAGTGTTTTACTTGTTATATTTTATTTACTTTGCCACCATGGCCTTTTTTTGCCTTTACCTCCCTTATCTCACCTCATTGGCTAACATTGTATATAGACTTATTTTTCTACTGTATTATTGACTGTATGTTTCTTTTACTCCATGTGTAACTCTGTGTTGTTGTATGTGTCGAACTGCTTTGCTTTATCTTGGCCAGGTCGCAATTGTAAATGAGAACTTGTTCTCAACTTGCCTACCTGGTTAAATAAAGCTGAAATAAATAAAAATAAAAAACCAACAACTGTATCAATGTATTTGAGGAACGACAAGTGTTGATTGTGCAAATGTATTTATGCTTTCAATAAACAACGGAGACTAAATATAGTTTACATGTCGTCAACAATCTATTTGGGCACAAGTCGGTTTTGTTGCTAAACAACCAACCTGTCTATAGGAATGAATGGAATTCTACAGTATTTCACTTAAATGTTTCAAGGACAAAGTTACATGCATTAAAGTAATTTTGTTGTAGTGGGGACAGTAACCTTATTAATATGTTTAGCTCACATAATATAATTTAAAAGTATGCAATAAGGTGTCTGTAATATAAGAAATGTGGCAAAAACAAATCAATTTCTATAACTTCCAAAACATTTTTACAATGGTGGGGTAGTGCCAAGATGGAGGCACAGTGGCTTCAACACACAGCCCCCCCATCAGTCATCTAGTGTAAATAAATCATTGACAAGGAGTATGCAATTCAAATCTTCCCCCTCTTTCTCCCGCTCTCTGTTCCAGGTGGATGTTCTGAAGGTAGACATGGAGAGTGCGGAGTGGAAGATTCTGGAGAACCTGGTTCTAGAAGGGGTTCTGAGCTCAGTGGGTCAGTTACTACTAGAAGTCCACCTCCATTGGGCAGGGTTTGAGGTGGGTGGGGACGACCCATCCGTGGTGCGCTATTGGTTCAGCCTGCTGAAGGAGCTGGAGCGAGCTCACTTCCGCCTCTTCCGTTACCACAACGACCCAGCCAAACCCCGCCTTTTCCTGCACAGGAACTTTCTGAATGCCAGCAGTACTTATACACTGGGCTGGATCAACAATGAGTGGAGGCCTTGAGAGCACTGACTGACTGACGGACAGGCCTCTGGCCAATGAGAAGGGGAGACTCTGTGAAATGTAGTCCAGCTATGATGGGAAACGCAGGAGTCGTCAATCCCATGGGATGTTTGCCTTTGGATATTTAGTGAGCTCCAAAAGTATTGGGACCGTGACAATTGTGTTATTGTTTTGGCTCTTCACTCCAGCAACTTTGATTTGAAATGATACAATGACTATGAGCGTAAAGTGCAGACTGTAAGCTTTAATTTGAGGTGTAATTCACTTATGTGTATTAAAGTAGTAAAAGTTAGAGGTATAGATTTCATACCCCAATAACAATGCTAAACTCCCGTTATGTCTTGGGGTTATGATATTTGTGCTTCTGTAACTTTCTCACTCATCATTAATCACGATTCATTCAAGACTATCCATAATCATGGTGGCATCCACATTAATATAGAAGTGTTAGGAAACATATTATATTCTTATTTACAATAAAAGTACTTCAAAATGACAATGTATTATTTACCATGAATTTCTATTGGGTATAAAATAATCTTAAACACAAATCAAATCAAATGTATTTATATAGCCCTTCTTACATCAGCTGATATCTCAAAGTGCTGTACAGAAACCCAGCCTAAAACCCCAAACAGCAAGTAATGCAGGTGTAGAAGCACGGTGGCTAGGAAAAACTCCCTAGAAAGGCCAAAACCTAGGAAGAAACCTAGAGAGGAACCAGGCGATGAGAGTTGGCCAGTCCTCTTCTGGCTGTGCCGGGTGGAGATTATAACAGAACATGGCCAAGATGTTCAAATGTTCATAAATGACCAGCATGGTCAAATAATAATAATCACAGTAGTTGTCGAGGGTGCAACAAGTCAGCACCTCAAGAGTAAATGTCAGTTGGCTTTTCATAGCCGATCATTGAGAGTTTCTCTACCGCTCCTGCTCTCTCTAGAGTTGAAAACAGCAGGTCTGGGACAGGTAGCACATCCGGTGTACAGGCCAGTTTTGGCTCCAGTTGAAACTGGAGCCAAAACACAACAGCAAATGCATCCAACAAGTTTGTAAAGTCACAAGGTTGATGTAACCATTGCATGCTAGGAATGTGGTGCCAATAACTAAACTTTAAATATATTTATTAGATTTGTTTTTCTCTCTATTTTTTTTCTCCCCAATTGGTAGTTACAGTCTCGTCCCACCGCTGCAACTCCCGTACTGACTCAGAAGGGGCATGCATCTCACAACCCCGCCAAGCTGCACTGCTTCTTGACACAATGCTCGCTTAACCCGGAAGCCAGCCGCACCAATGTGACGGAGGAAACAATCTACACCTGGCGACCATGTCAGCAAGCATTGCACCTGGCCCGCCACAGGAGTCGCTAGGGCAACCCGGCCAGCAAAACACTCCCCAAACCCGGACGATGCTGGGCAAATTGTGCGCCGCCTCATGGGTCTCCTGGTTGCGGCTGGCTGCGACACTGCCTGGGATCAAACCAGGATCTGTAGTGACGCAGCTAGCACGGCGACGCAGTGCCTTAGACCGCCACGTAACTCGGGAGGCCCTCAAATACTTAACTTTTGACTACTTTAATAAACATGTAAGTGGATTTGTCCCAATACTTTTGGTCCGCTAAAATGGAGGGACTATATACAAAAAGTGCTGTGATTTCTAAACGGTTCACACGTGATATGGATGAAAATACCCTCAAATGTATGTCACTGTCCCAATACTTTTACAGAGGTTTATGTAAAGTTTTGTGAGCTCTACTCTCCTCCTATCAAGCTCCTATCATTTAAACGATGTTGAATCACCACTCCCTGTTCCCTTTCCTGATATGACCTTAGACATGGTGAGGTAATTGCCTCTTGTGGCCTTGAGGTCCGTCCATCGGTCAGAGCTGCTTTAAAGTGGCTGTGTTCTGTCTGGAGGTCATGGCCTTATCTGGACTTGGACCTGAGCCAAACCGTCCCGAACATAGACATCCACTCTCTCCTGGAGAATTCTCCTCAACGGCACGGTTATTGAATAGTGAGGTAAGACCACAGCCCAAACTATACTGAACAAAAATATAAACGCAACATGCAACTTTTTTTTTTTTTTTTACTGTGTTATAGAAGTAAATCAGTCAATTGAAATAAATACACTGCTCAAAAAAATAAAGGGAACACTTAAACAACACAATGTAACTCCAAGTCAATCACACTTTGAAATCAAACTGTCCACTTAGGAAGCAACACTGATTGACAATAAATTTCACATGCTGTTGTGCAAATGGAATAGACAACAGGTGGAAATTATAGGCAATTAGCAAGACACCCCCAATAAAGGAGTGTTTCTCCAGGTGGTGACCACAGACCACTTCTCAGTTCCTATGCTTCCTGGCTGATGTTTTGGTCACTTTTGAATGCTGGCGGTGCTTTCACTCTAGTGGTAGCATGAGACGGAGTCTACAACCCACACAAGTGGCTCAGGTAGTGCAGCTCATCCAGGATGGCACATCAATGCGAGCTGTGGCAAGAAGGTTTGCTGTGTCTGTCAGCGTAGTGTCCAGAGCATGGAGGCGCTACCAGGAGACTGGCCAGTACATCAGGAGACGTGGAGGAGGCCGTAGGAGGGCAACAACCCAGCAGCAGGACCGCTACCTCCGCCTTTGTGCAAGGAGGAGCACTGCCAGAGCCCTGCAAAATGACCTCCAGCAGGCCACAAATGTGCATGTGTCTGCTCAAACGGTCAGAAACAGACTCCATGAGGGTGGTATGAGGGCCCGACGTCCACAGGTGGGGGTTGTGCTTACAGCCCAACACCGTGCAGGACGTTTGGCATTTGCCAGAGAACACCAAGATTGGCAAATTCGCCACTGGCGCCCTGTGCTCTTCACAGATGAAAGCAGGTTCACACTGAGCACATGTAACAGACGTGACAGAGTCTGGAGACGCCGTGGAGAACATTCTGCTGCCTGCAACATCCTCCAGCATGACCGGTTTGGCGGTGGGTCAGTCATGGTCTGGGGTGGCATTTCTTTGGGGGGCCGCACAGCCCTCCATGTGCTCGCCTGAGTGCCATTAGGTACCGAGATGAGATCCTCAGACCCCTTGTGAGACCATATGCTGGTGCGGTTGGCCCTGGGTTCCTCCTAATGCAAGACAATGCTAGACCTCATGTGGCTGGAGTGTGTCAGCAGTTCCTGCAAGAGGAAGGCATTGATGCTATGGACTGGCCGCCCGTTCCCCAGACCTGAATCCAATTGAGCACATCTGGGACATCATGTCTTGCTCCATCCACCAACGCCATGTTGCACCACAGACTGTCCAGGAGTTGGCGGATGCTTTAGTCCAGGTCTGGGAGGAGATCCCTCAGGAGACTATCCGCCACCTCATCAGGAGCATGCCCAGGCGTTGTAGGGAGGTCATATAGGCACATGGAGGCCACACACACTACTGAGCCTCATTTTGACTTGTTTTAAGGACATTATATCAAAGTTGGATCAGCCTGTAGTGTGGTTTTCCACTTTAATTTTGAGTGACTCCAAATCCAGACCTCCATGGGTTGATAAATTGGATTTCCATTGATTATTTTTGTGTGATTTTGTTGTCAGCACATTCAACTATGTAAAGAAAAAAGTATTTAATAAGATTATTTCATTCATTCAGATCTAGGATGTGTTATTTTAGTGTTCCCTTTATTTTTTTGAGCAGTGTACATTAGGGCCTAATCTATGTATTTCACATGACTGGGCAGGGGTGCAGCCATGGGTGGGCATAGGACCACCCACTTGGGAGCCAGGCCCAGCCAATCAGAATGAGTTTTTCCCCACAAAAGGCCTTTATTACAGACAGAAATACTCCTCAGCAGATTCCTCAGGTGAAGCCGGATGTGGAGGTCATGGGCTGGCGTGGCCACACTAGGTCAGCAGTTATGAGGCCCGGTTGGACGTTCTGCCAAATCTCTAAAACGACATTGGATGCTTATGGTCATGAAATTAACATTCAACTCTCTGGCAACAGCTCTGGTGGACATTCTTGCAGTCTGCATGCCAATTGCGCCCTCAAAACTTGAGACATCTGTGGCAATGTGCTGTGTGACAAAACTGCACATTTTAGAGTGAGATTTTACTGTCCCCAGCACAAGGTACACCTGTGTAATGATCATGCTCTGTAATCAGCTTCTTTATATGCCACACCTGCCAGGTGGATGGATTATCTTGGCAAAGGAAAAATGCTCACTAACAGGGATGTAAACAAATTTGTGCACAACATTTGAGAGAAATAAGCTTTTTGTGCATATGGGAAATTTCTGCTCTCTTATTTCAGCTCAAGGATAGTGTTTATATTTTTGTCCAGTACAATAGCCTCAAAATTGTCCTCAGGATCTTCCGCAGAAAAGGGTAAATGGAGCTGGGGGCATTGCTGTCAGACAGGCTGAGCACGCCTAATTTAGTGTCTGTAGGAGGCAGGGTATAAGAGACTATGCCGCCTGAAGAGAGACAGACTGTCGAGACTGACCCTGCGTGGGTTACAACAGTAACCTGTATCTAGGTTACATGTGGAGGTAACTCAAGAATGTGAAGAATCACCTCACTCACAAGTCTTATGTCAGTCAATACACATGACAATGCATTACACCGAGTGTTTGAAAATACTATAAGGTATGTCAATTTGTAGCGGGACTGGAGTTTGACCAAGCAAATATTCAATCTGGATTATTCTACAGGCAATCCCAAAGATTATGAAATCTGTGCGTGCGTGTGTATTTAACCTGAACTGCAGCTCTAAAATGAGCAGTTTCTTGAGGGAAAAGAACGGAGTGGCTCCCTCCTTAGAATTGAAAATTTCAAACCAGACACCACAATGACTCCTTATGTTTTACCAATCACTCTCTGCAGCTGTGCAACTACTTTGTCAACAAATATTACAAAATGGGAGACAAGGTTCAGGCTGACATATTACAAATGAAAACATTCTGAAAAATGAATACCCTGATCTTTTGATGTGGTTATAAAGACGTGAGGAAATAGCAACTTGGATACACTTGTCTTTTCAGGGAGGGGTTTGTGTGGATTTAATGGGTAGAAGGGAACTGTTACTAAAGAGAGAGAATCCTAATAAACTTTATGGAAAATCTGACCTTCAAAGCCAAATGACAGAAGTATGAAAACAACTTGACCAAGGACAAGTGATTTCTTGACAGGCAAAATGTTAATCTCATTTCAAAAAGAGACAGCCATACATCGAGAAAACATTTTATTTTTTAAATAAGGAAAAATATATTTTCCAGGGTTATTGTGTGGATGATACTGACATCACTGATTAAAAATGAAACTAAAAAAGGATGTAAACCCTCCAAACAACTAATACACTGTGGGTGACTACGTGTGAATCATTATCTCTGTATGTACAGTTGAAGTTGGAAGTTTACATACACCTTAGCCAAATACATTTAAACTCAGTTTTTCCACAATTCTTGACATTTAATCCTAGTAAAAATCCCCCGATTTAGGTCAGTTAGGATCACCACTTTATTTTAAGAATGTGAAATGTTAGGAGAGAATTATTTCAGCTTTTAATTCTTTCATCACATTCAAAGTGGGTCAGAAGTTTACATACACTCATTTAGTATTTGGTAGCATTTGCCTTTAAATTGTTTAACTTGGGTCAAACATTTTTGAGTAACCTTCCACAAGCTTCCCACAATAAGTTGGGTGAAATTTGGCCCATTCCTCCTGACAGAGCTGGTGTAACTGAGTCAGGTTTGTAGGCCTCTTCGCTCGCACACGCTTTTTCAGTTCTGCTCACAAATGTTCGATAGGATTGAGGTCAGGGCTTTGTGATGGTGACTCCAATACCTTGACTTTGTTGTCCTTAAACCATTTTGCCACAACTTTGGAAGTATGCTTGGGGTCATTGTCCATTTGCGACCAAGGTTTAACTTCCTGACTGATGTCTTGAGATGTTGCTTCAATTTGTCCACAATTTTCCTCCCTCATGATGCCATCTATTTTGTGAAGTGTACCAGTCTCTCCTGCAGCAAAGCACCCCCACAACATGATGCTGCCACCCCCGTGCTTCACGGTTGGGATGGTGTTCTTCGGCTTGCAAGCCTCCCCCTTTTTCCTCCAAACATAACAATGGTCATTATGGCCAAACAGTTCTATTTTTGTTTCATCAGACCAGAGGACATTTCTCAAAAAAGTACAATCTTTGTTCCCATGTGCAGTTGCAAACCGTAGTCTGGCCTTTTTATGGTGGTTTTGGAGCAGTGGCTTCTTCCTTGCTGAGCGACCTTTCAGGTTATGTCGATATAAGACTCGTTTTACTGTGGATATAGGTACTTTTGTACCTGATTCCTCCAGCATCTTCACAAGGTCCTTCGCTGTTGTTCTGGGATTGATTTGCACTTTTCGCACCAAAGTACATTCATCTCTAGGAGACAGAACGCGTCTCCTTCCTGAGCCGTATGACAGCTGCGTGGTCCCATGGTGTTTATACTTGCGTACTATTGTTTGTACAGATGAACGTGGTACCTTCAGGCATTTGGAAATTGCTCCCAAGGATGAACCAGACGTGTGGAGGTCTACAATGCTTTTTGTGAGGTCTTGGCTGATTTCTTTGGATTTTCCCATTATGTCAAGCAGAGGCACTGAGTTTAAAGGTAGGCCATAAAATACATCCACAGGTACACCTCAAATTGACTCAAATTATGTGAATTAGCCTACCAGAAGCTTTTAAAGCCATGACACTTTCTGGAATTTTTCAAGCTGTTTGAAGGCACAGTCAACTTAGTGTATGTAAACTTCTGACCCACTGGAATTGTGATAGTGAATTCTAAGTGAAATAATCTGCCTGTAAACAATTGTTGGAAAAATTACTTGGGTCATGCACAAAGTAGATGTCTTAACCGACTTGCCAAAACTATAGTTTGTTAACAAGAAATTTGTGGAGTGGTTGAAAAACAAGTTTTAATGACTCCAACCTAAGCCTATGTAAACTTACAACTTCAAATGTATACAGCTCTTCATGAACATCACCAGTTCAAAGTTCCATCCACCGGTGTCCCCTCTTCAGATGGGGTAGAAATATATACCGAGTTAAAACAGGACTGGATACCAGCCCTATGGCTGCCATTAAATTATGGAAAATAAATGACAGAAAGACCACCTCTCCCCCTAAAGAGAGGGAGTCCCCCTGCACCCCCCACCCCCATGTTTCTAGTCCCAGAGTTTGATCTGTCCGTCCCAGCCACAGGTGATGACCTTGGAGGTCTCATGCGGATGCCACAGGGCGCTGATGCACACCTTGTCGTGGGCCTTGATCCGGTGATACAGCTTGGTGGTCTTCCAGTCCCAGATATTCAGCTTCCCATCCGCATCGCCAGACACCACATAGCTACAAGAGAGAGAGGGATGAGAAGGGAGAGAAGGGAGGAGAGAAAGAGGTTAGGCTCCCTGCTAAAAATGTATCCTGTTCCATTTCACCTAAGAGGTTGTGTGAATTTGGGTTTCTGCTCGAAGGGGGTGGGGGGGGGGGGGGTACTTGCTGTTTCCATGGTTACTAAGAGAAGTGAAGGTACCTGCTGATAAGGGTGAGCGATGGGGCACGGGGAAGGGTGGGGGCAACACGGGGAGGGTGAGGGGGTTCTTCATTGGGGTTTGTGCTAAAATGAGGTAGGTGGCCTGGTTAGCTCTCTCCTGGAGGGGTGTATATTAGGCACTAAGTACAGGATATCCTCAGAAACACTCAATGACTGAAGGACTCGTTTTAGAGGATAGTAGAGGTGAGTGTATGGATCTGTCTGTTTCTGGATAAACACAATATTACCTGCTTGGGGCATGCTTCTCTCTCCCCATCTCTTCCTGAAGTTTGTAACATTCCACCCTTCAAAAACCCTTTGCTAACAAAAATACATGGGTTGATTCCAGGTACACATAAAAAAATAGAAAACAAAAAAATTCTCCATTTGAAAACATGCTCGTACCATTTCTGTGTTACCTATCCCATTTAGACAGCAGGTGAACCAATCGATGGAAGCTTCGCTTCTAGTCCTTAGGAAACTGTGCAGTAATATATATATATATATATATATATATATATATATATATATATATATATTTTTTTTAATGTATTATTTATTACATTGTTAGGCCAGAAAACCTTACGTGTTATTACATACAACCAGGAAGAACTATTGGATATCAGAGAGACTTCAACTTACCAGCACAACGACCAGGAATACGACTTTCCCAAAGCGGATCCTTTGTTTGCACCTCGCAGGGCATTTGAAATGATTCCAAAGGTCGTAACAATGCCACCGGAGGACAGGGTGCCAGAGCGGTCTAGTGAGGCTTTGGATGCGCGCACACCACCCACCGCTCCCGAGCATATTACTCACTAATGTCCAGTCCTTAGTTAACATAATCGACAAAATCTGGGCAAGAGTTGCTTTCCAAAAGCCATATCCGGGATTGTAACATACTCTGCTTCACGGAAACATGGTTAGCTGGGGACATGCTGTGGGAGTCCATACAGCCAATGGGATTTTCAGTGTATTGCGCCGATAGGAATAAACATCTCTTTGGTAAGAAGGGCGGGGTGTATGTTTCATGATTAACGACTAATGGTGTAATTGTAACAACATACAGGAACTCAAGTCCTTTTGTTCACCTGACCTAGAATTCCTCACAATCAAATGCCGACCGCATTCTCCCCAAAGAGCTCTCCTCGGTTATCGTCAGAGCCGTGTATATCCCCCCGCAAGCGGATACCAAGACGACCATCAAGGAATTTCACTGAACTTCATGCAAACTGGAAACCATATATCCTGAGGCTGCATTTATTGTAGCTGGGGATTTTACCAAAGCTAATTTGAGAACAAGGCTACCTAAATTCTATAGAGCATATTGATTGCTGTACACGAGCAGGTAACACGCTCGACGATTGCTACTCTAACTTCAGCGGTGCATACAAGGCCCTCCCCTGACCTCCTTTTGGCTAATCTGACTAAGACTCCATTTTGTTGCTCCCCTCCTATAGGCAGAAACTAAAAACAGAAAGCGCCGTGCTTAGGTCTATCCAACACTGTTCTGACCAATCGGATTCCACGCTTCAAGATTGCTTCGATCACGTAGACTGGGATATGTTCCAGGTAGCCTCAGATAATAACATTGTCATATATGCTAACTCGGTGAGCGAGTTTATAAGGAAGTGTATAGGAGATTTTGTACCCAAACTATTAAAACATTCCCGAACCAGAAACCATGGATTGATGGCAGCATTCGTGCAGAACTGAAAGCACGTACAACCACATTTAACCATGGCAAGGCGACCGAATACAAACAGTGCAGTTATTTCCTTACTAAGGCAATCAAACAAGCAAAGCGTCAGTATTTAGACAAAGTGGAGTTGCAATTCAACGGCTCAGACAAGACATATGTGGCAAGATCTATAGACAATAACGGATTACAAAAATAAAACCAGCCCCGTCGCAGATATTGATTGACATCTTGCTCCCACAAATTAAAAAACATCTTTGCTCGCTTTGAGGACAATACAGTGCCACCGACGCGGGCCGTTAACAAAGACCGCGGGCTCTCCTCCGTGGCCGACGGGAGTAAAACCCTCGCAAGGCTGCCGGCCCAGACGGCATCCCTAGCCGCGTCCTCAGAGTATGCTCAGACCAGCTGGCTGGAGTGTTTACGGACATATTCAATCTCTCTCTATCCCAGTCCACTGTCCCCACACGCTTCAAGAAGGCCACCATTGTTCCTGTTCCCAAGAAAGCAAAAGTAACTGAACCAAATGACTAATCGCCCCGTAGCACTCACTTCTGTTATCATGAAGTGCTTTGAGAGACTAGTCAAGGATCATATCACCTCCACCCTATCTGTCACACTAGACCCACTCCAATTTGCTTACCGCCCCAATAGGTCCACAGACGATGCAATCACCATCACACTGCCCTATCCCATCTGGACAAGAGGAATACCTACAGTTGAAGTCAGAAGTTTATTAAAACTCATTTTTCAACCACTCCACAAATTTCTTGTTAACAAACTATAGTTTTGGCAAGTCGGTTAGGACGTCTACTTTGTGCATGACACAAGTAAGTTGTCCAACAATTGTTTACAGGCAGATTATTTCACTTATAATTCACAGTATCACAATTCCAGTGGGTCAGAAGTTTACATGCACTAAGTTGACTGTGCCTTTAAACAGCTTGGAAAATTCCAGAAAATGATGTTGTGGCTTTAGAAGCTTCCGATAGGCTAATTGACATCCTTGGAGTCAATTGGAGGTGTACCTGTGGATGTATTTCAAGGCCTACCTTCAAATGCAGTGCCTCTTTGCTTGACATCATGGGAAAATCAAAAGAAATCAGCCAAGACCTCAGAAAGAAAATTGTAGATCTCCACAAGTCTGGTTCATCCTTGGGAGCAATTTCCAAACGCCTGAAGGTACCACGTTCATCTGTACAAACAATGTTACGCAAGTATAAACACCTTTGGACCACGCAGCCGTCATAGCACTCAGGAAGGAGACGCGTTCTGTCTCCTAGAGATGAACATCCTGTGGTGCGAAAAGTGCAAATCAATCCCAGAACAGCAGCAAAGGACCTTGTGAAGATGCTGGAGGAAACAGGTACAAAAGTATCAATATCCATAGTAAAATGAGTCTTATATCGACATAACCTGAAAGGTCGCTCAGCAAGGAAGAAGCCACTGCTCCAAAACCGCCATAAAAAAGCCAGACTACGGTTTGCAAATGCACATGGGGACGAAGATAATACTTTTTGAGAAATGTTCTCTGGTCTGATTAAACAAAAATAGAACCGTTTGGCCATAATGATCATCGTTATGTTTGGAGGGAAAAGGGGGAGGCTTGCAAGCCGAAGAACACCATCACAACTGTGAAGCACGGGGGGTGGCAGCATCATGTTGTGGGGGTGCTTTGCTGCAGGAGGGACTGGTGCACTTCACAAAATAGATGGCATCATGAGGGAGGAAAATTGTGGACAGATCTCAAAACATCAGTCAGGAAGTTAAACCTTGGTCGCAAATGGGTCTTCCAAATGGACAATGACCCCAAGCATACTTCCAAAGTTGTGACAAAATGGCTTAAGGACAACAAAGTCAAGGTATTAGAGTGGCCATCACAAAGCCCTGACCTCAAACCTATAGAAATTTGTGGGCAGAACTGAAAAAGTGTGTGCGAGCAAAGAGGTCCACAAACCTGACTCAGTTACACCAGCTCTGTCAGGAGGAATGGGCCAAAATTCACCCAACTTATTGTGGGAAGCTTGTACCTGAAAGGTTTGACCGAAGTTAAACAGTTTAAGGCTATGCTACCAAATACTAATTGAGTGTATGTAAACTTCTGACCCACTGGGAATGTGATGAAAGAAATAAAGCTGAAATAAATCTCTTATTATTCGGACATTTCACATTCTTAAAATAAAGTGGTGACACTAACTGACCTAAGACAGGTAATTTTTAATAGAATTCAATGTCAGAAATTGTGAAAAACTGAGTTTAAATGTATTTGGCTAAGGTGTATGTAAACTTCCGACTTCAACTGTATGTAAGAATGCTGTTCATTGTCTACAGCTCAGCATTCAACACCATAGTACCCTCCAAACTCATCATTAAGCTTGAGACCCTGGGTCCTGGACTTCCTGACGGGCCACCCCCAGA
The DNA here is from genome assembly GCF_901001165.1 of Salmo trutta. Classification (NCBI taxonomy): domain Eukaryota; kingdom Metazoa; phylum Chordata; class Actinopteri; order Salmoniformes; family Salmonidae; genus Salmo; species Salmo trutta. The sequence goes on along the minus strand of NC_042991.1, from coordinate 1,181,796 downwards.
TGGTGAATGTAGGAAACAACATCTCCACTCCACTGATCCTCAATACTGGGGCCCCACAAGGGTGCGTTCTCAGCCCCCTCCTGTACTCCCTGTTCACTCATGACTGCGTGGTCATGCACGCCTCCAACTCAATCATCAAGTTTGCAGACGACACAACAGTGGTAGGCTTGATTAACAACAACAACGTGACAGCCTACAGGGAGGAGGTGAGGGCCCTCGGAGTGTGGTGTCAGGAAAATACACTCCCACTCAATGTCAGCAAAACAAAAGCGATGATCGTGGACTTCAGGAAACAGCAAAGGGAGCAGCCCCCTATCCACATCAACGTGACAACAGCAGTGGAGAAGTTCAAAAGTTAAGTTCTTCTGTGTTCATATCACTGACAATCTGAAATGGTCCACACACACAGTGCGGTGAAGAAGGCGCAACAGCGCCTCTTCAACCTCAGGAGGCTGAAAAAATGTGGCCTGCCAACAAAAACCCTCACTAACTTTTACAGGTGCACAATTGAGAGCATCCGGTCGGGCTGCATCACCGCCTGGTACGGCAACTGCACCGCCCATAACGGCAAGGCTCTCCAGAGGGTGGAGTCTGCCCAACGCATCGCCGGGGCAAACTACCTGCCCTCCAGGACACTTACAACACCCGATGTCGCAGGAAGGCAAAAAAGATCATCAAGGACAATAACCACCCGAGCCACTGCCTGTTCACCCCGCTTCCATCCAGAAGGCGAGGTCAGTACAGGTGCATCAAAGCTGGGACAGAGAGATAGAAGCTGTTTTTCAATCTCAAGGCCATCAGATTGTTAAACAGCCACCACTAGCACAGAGAGGCAACTGCCTACCTACAGACTTGATATCATTGGCCACTTTGATAAATGGAACACTAGTCACTTTAATAACGCAACTTTAAGAATGTTTACATATCTCACATGACTCATCTCATATGTATATAATGTATACTGTATTCTTCACTATCTATACTATCTATTGCATCTGTCACTGCCCATCCATATATTTTGTACTTATATGTTCTCATCCCATTCCTTTACTAGATTGTGTGTATTAGGTTTTGTTGTGGAATTGTTAGATATTACCTGTTAGATACTGCTGCACTGTTGGATCTAGAAGCATAAGCATTTCGCTCAACTCGCAATAACATCTGCTAGCCATGTGTATGTGACCAATAACATTTTTATTTGATTTAGGGGGCGATGTCACTGAACATCAGACCCCTGAAGCCCTGGGTCATATTCATTAAAAAACGGGGAGGGACTACCTAATTTGTCCAATAAGAAACTTTTGTTTCGTTGCAAAACGTTTTGCTACTGTTTGCAATGGTGTGCTCTAATGAATGGGACTCTGCGTGTCTTACCTCATGTCTGGGGAGAAGTCCACCTGGCAGGCATAGCCAGCCACCATGTGGCCCTTGAATATCTTCTTCTTGTTCAGGCGAAAACGGTTCTGGGCTCCAAAGATCAGGATTTGGTTGTCCATGGACTGGCAGGCCAGCCACTTACCTACGAGGGGAGAAAATACAATATAATTTAGAAAAACGGTTTGATTTAGAGTTATTCAGAGTGCAGTTTTAGTATGAGCATGCTGATGTTAGGGGTTGAGCCCAGGTCAGGACTTCTCCAATGGGCCTGGGCCAAGGTATTTCAAAACAGCATATTTCTGTTCAACCTTTTTCACTGTGAAAAGCAGCTAATGCATTTGAGGAGCTCAGTTTTGTTGGGAATGGGATATAATTGTAGAAATAAAAATCATACAAATCTTTCCTAGGCAGATTGAGCGAGTCGAACAAGCCAGGTTGGTTGAGCTCAAGAAAATGCTTGTTTTTATGGTCTGTATGAGTGGACCACCACAGAAGACTGCACTGGCAGCTCTTCTCCCTAACCACTTGAGAAAGATGAGCCTTCCCTTTGGAAAATATGAAGACTTTTGATGGCCGAATGCCGACTTGGGTTACGTCCCAAATGACATCCTATTCCCTATATAGTGCACTACTTGGGTCCCTGTTCAAAAGTAGTGCACTATATAGTGAATAGGTCACTATTTGGGACACAACTTTTATGTCAACCTCACAGACGTTCAGTTAGCTAGCAACCCTCCCGTCTCTCCCCTTCTCAGACACTGGGACTCAGTAACAGCAATGCTGGTTGGGCAGCCGTGCCAAAGCATTTCACAAATCACTGCACTTCTTGAAAAGAAACATGATGGAAATTACTAGTGTGTGTGTGTGTGTGTGAGTTCCACTGCGTGCGTGTCCTGCTTTTCTGAGCGCCTCCCTAACAAACCCACATAAAAAGGATGCCATTATCCCAAAATGTGGATGAGAAACGGATGAAAACAACTGGGCCAATTCCGCCCGACTGCTCCAACCTCAGCTCTCTTTTGTTAAAGTGGAGAGAAAATAACAACGATAAGAGGAAGAAAGGCTCCATACGCAGTCCCAGCTAGGGCTGCTGCCTGGCTGCCATTTAGGAGTGGAGCTGTGGGGGACAGAGTGGAGTGGTCTGCTCTCCCAGTGAGAGTTCATCCATTATTTAGATTAAAGAGAAACAATCCATGTCAGGACAAATATGAACAGCTCAGAGAAAGATATGGGGGACGAGAGGATGGGGGAGAGGGGTATGAAGGGCGGAATGGGACAAATAAAAAGCTAAGTGCCAGAATAAGTACACCAATCTCTCTCTCTGTTTGTGTGCGCCTGTCTGTCTCCACTCACCATTGGGTGAGAGTGTTACAGCAGGCATCGAGTGCATACTGGGCTCTGCGATGTACTTGAAGTCCACGGGAATGTCCCTGTAAAACATAGCACGGTCACAAATCAGTTAGAGTACAGTCAAGTACGGTCCAAAGGTCAACAATGACATTACTGGCATGAGTATTGACAACTAGCAGCAATGATCTCAAGTTGGAAACATTCACAAAGTCATGCAATGCAGCATGAGCTGTTTCTAAGCAGGACATGATTCTAGCAGACATCCAAATCCCAGAGCTGACAAGGTAAAAATCTGTCATTCTGCCCCTGAACATGGCAGTTAACCCACTGTTCCCCGGTAGGCCGTCATTGTAAATAAGAATGTGATCTTAACCTTTTATTTAACTAGGCAAATCAGTTAAGTAAAAAAAAATAAAAAAATACTCAAATAAAAGTTTGCTTAAACGCTAGCATCCAATTAAATCTACACTTTCCCTCTCTGTCCTCATGCTCTCCCCGTTCTCCCTTTCTCAACCCTCCACTCTCAGAATTTTAGAGTCAAATGGAGGTATGTTGTTCTTGGGTCTGCCCAGCATCATTCAACTCCCTGGTCCTGTCCCACCTGGCTGCCTGCGTGCGTGATAGACACCAACCCCTGTGGCAGCCTGCAGATTGTCTATGACTGTGACTAACGTTGTGTGTGCGTGCGTGTTGACTTTATCCTCCTCTCCCCTCACTCAGTAGTCTCGAAAGCCCGACCCTAGGAAGCAACAGTGACTAGGGTCTGATTTCAATGACAGACTCTTTTGGCAACTTCGATAAGGGAAGAATTTTGGGGGGGGGGATTTGGTCGGGTTTGAGACTGCTCACTCAGTGGGAGGCTGTCTATTTGGACTGAGGCCATCGCTGTCTCGCTCCCTCTTCCATCCCTCCCTCCCCCTCTCTCAGACAACAAACAGCTGGAGTGGTTTAGAGTAGCAGTGCTGCACAGTTCTATCCTATAAACACCAGCTAGGCCTATCTCCACCCAACAAACCAGGAACAGAAGGAAAAGGACAGCCATTTTCAAACCAGGGGGAACTACAGAAAAATATCTGTCTATGATCCTGAATACAACACCTTGTCAACATAACATGTACATGCAGTCAGTCGTAGGATTAAACAAGATAAAATGTAGAGCATGTGCACACACGTAACCCAAAATGGGCCCCTGAGCGAGTGCTGGCTGACGTCAACAGCAGAGAAGTCAGGCCAAACTAAGTCTCTGAACACAAGCGAAACACGTGAAATCTCCTCTCAGAGCTCCAAAAATAACCCTGCTCTCAATGTGCCTGCGTTGCTGGGAAAGAGACAGATAGAGCTGGGAGAGAAAAAGAACAAGGATATGAATAACACACCAGAGTTTGTAGTGGACTGCTGCCATTTCCTCCCAAAGCCCATAAACCGTCAGGTGAAGCTGTGTTCCTGAAGACCCTAACTTGCCCCAGTCAGTCCTAATCCACATTAACAGCTTCACTCAGAGTTGGACTGCTGATCTATGATCAGGTCCCCTTGTCCATGTAATCAAATTCATTGTGATTTACAAGACAAAACTGATCCTAAAAATCAGCACTCCTCTATGACACTTGGATCAAAAGGGCCCTTGGTTTATATCTTACCCTCAACAGTGTCTAATGTACAGGGGGTACAGAGCCTGTAGCCACCGGGGGAAGGTTGGCAGTAACTCACTCTGTGTGTGTGTTAATGATGTGTTTATAATAAGGACTTGATGTCCCTTGTAGTACACTGTATTGATTCTAAATCATGCTTAGCCCATCTCTACATCCGCAACAAATATACCTCAACTACTGACAGCCAGCCAGCCTCCGAGAGAGCTGTTCACTCTGCGGGTGTGTTGGCCACAAAAGGAGCCAAGGGGGTGGTAGAGTTTATGATATGCCTGTGTGTGAACAAGGACTCATTCCTGTCTCATTCCAAATCCCCATATTTCCCACCACACTCAACTTATCACCTCTCTCCATGTCAGTGATGTGACTCCATGTTTATTTCTGTCTAATTCAGCTGAGCTGGGGAGAGGGGGAGTCCAGAGCCAGCCAGGTGGTATCCAGGGGAGACAGAGTGGGGGCAGTAAAGCCTTTCGTTGGCACAGGTTCTTCTCTCCACCATAACAAACCCCTCTCGCACCCCCACTACACTCCCAAAGCCCCTGAGAGGACCCTGAATGGAGTGTGCAATCCACTCAAATACTCAACACTCAAAGCCAAAAGACTGCATGTTTCTCACACTACCCTAACAAGCACATTCTACTGTGAAAGATAACAAGTGCAAGTACAATGTCTCCAGTCAACTGTCAAAACTACAGCAGAGACCAAAAAGTGGATGTGCACTCAAGCCCTTCGCTCACATGGGCTGCCTGTGTAAACGCAGCCTAACTGATCTTTTGCACAATTATTGTCAAAAGAGCTGACCTGGTCGGTCAAAAGACCAATTAGTGGAAAAAGATCAGAATTGGGCTGTCCAAGAGCGCATATCACTCCCTTCTCACCAACCAAACCCACTCCCTCCACTACTAAACCCACACCTGGCACCCTCTTCCTACCAGTCAATCCTACAGTTTAAACACACACGCCAACCAGATATTGCAGAAAGAATCACAACTGGTTGAAAAAGGGGTATTTAGTGGAATCTGTGTTCCCTCTAAGAATCCTTGTGAAATGTCCATCCGTCACCGGGTCTTAAATATTTATCATCTTAGCGGTGGAAAGACAGAACATGAATGTCTAAAAAAAGGTATCAAACATATGGCCTGCGGGCTGGATCCGGCTCACGAGGGGGTCCAATCTGGCCCACGGTTGGTAAAAAAGAAAAGGGAAATGAACTATATATATACTTTAAAATGACTAAAACCAAATGGAAACTGTGTAGAAATAATAATGGACCTAAATTCATACATTGACTATCTAGCTTGGTAATTATCACTGAACCACAGGAGGCTGCGGAGGGGAGAACGGCTCATAATGGCCGGAACGTTGCAAATGGAATGGGATCAAACATATGCAGATACCATTCCACAAATACCGCTCGTCATTACCACGAGCCCTAATTAAGATGCCACCAACCTCCTGTGCTGTGCAGTCAATGGACCGACATTCATACAGTTTCTTGACTGTCCAGCTTGCTAATAATCACTACAGTCAGGGAGCATCATTTTTTTTTTTTTTTAAATGGACAGAGGACTATTGCTATTTAAAAAAAAAAAATCTATATATTTTTTAAATTGGACGGCATGGAAATAACACATTTTAAGTGACACCCTTGGTGTAAAACCTTTTGTATTTTTCTATAAAAATCTAAACACGTCATGAGCAAATAAGTAAACATGAAAGCGGAACAGGAGCAGTTATGTAAGACCCTGACATTACAAGCTAGGCACTTCGCTAGAAGAGGGGACTTCGAGGAATTCAACAGTAGTGAACTTCCCATGACCTGCCACCCATAGCAGCACACTAACCCAATTCAACCAAACACATTCCTCCTCCAATCTCATTTGCACTTTATTACTTGTGAAACACTCTGGCAGTGAGTTCAGTTTGCAGAGAGGCATCTAGAACACTGTCAGGACAAGCTGTTGGCTCCAATGTACAAGCAAGCTATATTATGCAAATGAAGTATAATACAAAGAGTGATGCTACTCATCAACAATGTTGTTGAATCATCTCCATCTCATAACTAACGGTGCTGATTCAGACCGTCAGCCAATACACACAAGCTTGAAAGCTATGGTAGGGTCGGTGCAGACAAGAAGCTCAGCAGTCTCTTGTTTGTCACTTACCACTCCCACACGCGGAGGGACTTGTCGTCAGACGTGCTGACGAAACGGCGGTTCTCATCCACAAATGTGATGGCGTTGACCGCTCCCAGGTGACGGTCATACTCCTGAACCACCTCTCCTGTCCTCACGTCCCACTGGTGGAGGGGGGAAGCACGGGATAGAGAGAAGAGATCAATTAATTGATATTGAAACAGGTTAAACACAGACCGGTAATGTGAACGATAAATTACACAACACTCCTGTCTTAGACAAACACTAGAACACACACACCGATATTACAGTTTAATAAGGTGACAAAATGATTCAAAAATAGAGAGGGAGAGAGATTGTCTGTTTAAAGAGTTAATTGCTTTTCCAGCGAGGGGACTCTGCCTAGTAGGTTGTTGTCTTTCACAGATCTCTCGCTCGCTCTCTTGTATTGCCACCAGCCTCTAGGTAGCGTGTGTCATGACAGTAGCGGTCGACCGATTATGATTTTTCAACACCGCTACCGATTATTGTAGGACCCAAAAAGCCGCTACCGATTAATCGGCCGATTTTTTTGGCTTTTATTTATTTGAAATAATGACAATTACAACAATACTGAATGAAAACTTATTTTAACTTAATATAATACATCAAAATCAATTTAGCCTCAAATAAATAATGAAACATGTTCAATTTGGTTTAAATAAATGCAAAAACAAAGTGTTGGAGAAGAAAGCAAAAGTGCAATATGTGCCATGTAAGAAAGCTAAAGTTTAAGTTCCTTGCTCAGAACATGAGAACATATGAAAGCTAGTGGTTCCTTTTAATATTCCCAGGTAAGAAGTTTTAGGTTGTAGTTATTATAGGAATTATAGGACTATTTCTCTCTATACGATTTGTATTTCATATACCTTTGACTATTGGATGTTCTTATAGGCACTTTAGTATTGCCAGTGTAACAGTATAGCTTCGGTTACACCAGCCTAATCTTGGGAGTTGACAGGCTTGAAGTCATAAACAGCGCAATGCTTGAAGCACAGCGGAGAGCTGCTGGCAAAACGCACAAGTGTGCTGTTTGAATGAATGCTTACAAGCCTGCTGCCTCCTACCACCGCTCAGTCATTTTACATTTTAGTCATTTAGCAGACGCTCTTATCCAGAGCAACTTACAGTAGTGAACGCAGACATTTCATACATTTCACACATTTTCCCCCCGTACTGGTCCCCCGTGGGAATCGAACCCACAACCCTGGCATTGCAAACACCATGCTCTTCCAACTGAGCCACACGGGACCCCAGACTGCTCTATGAAATCATAGACTTAATTATAACATAACACACAGAAATACGAGCCTTTGGTCATTAATATATGGTCGAATCCGGAAACTATCATCTTGAAAGCAAAACGTTGTGAAATACGTTTTATATACAGTTTTATATTTTATCTACCGTTTTATATTTTATCTAACGGGTGGCATCCCTAAGTCTAAATATTCCTGTTACATTGCACAACCGTCAATGTTATGTCATAATTACGTAAAAATTCTGGCAAATTAGTTTTCAGCGGCCCAAACTGTTGCATATACCCTGACTCTGCGCGCAATGAACGAATATGACAATTTCACCCGGTTAATATTGCCTGCTAACCTGGATTTCTTTTAGCTAAATATGCAGGTTTAAAAATATATGCTTCTGTGTATTGATTTTAAGAAAGGCATTGATGTTTATGGTTAGGTACAGTCGTGCAACGATTGAGCTTTTTTTTCCGCAAATGCGCTTTTGTTAAATCATCCCCCGTTTGGCGAAGTCGGCTGTCTTTGTTAGGAAGAAATAGTCTTCACAGTTCGCAGCGAACCAGGCGGCCCAAACTGCTGCATATACCCTGACTGTTTGCAAGAGAAGTGACACATTTTCCCTAGTTAAAAGAAATTCATGTTAGCAGGCAATATTAACGAAATATGCAGGTTTAAAAATATATACTTGTGTATTGATTTTAAGAAAGGCATTGATGTTTATGGTTGGAGCAACGTGTACCTAAGCGATTATATGCAACGCAGGACAGGCTAGATAAACTAGTAGTATCAACCATGTGTAGTTAACTAGTGATTATGATTGATTGATTGATTGTTTTTTATAAGATAAGTTTAATGCTAGCTAGCAACTTATCTTGGCTTCTTACGGCATTCGCGTAACAGGCAGGCTCCTCGTGGAGTGCAATGTAAAGCAGGTGGTTAGAGCGTTGGACTAGTTAACCGTAAGGTTGCAAGATTGAATCCCCGAGCTGACAAGGTAAAAACCTGTCATTCTGCCCCTGAACAAGGCAGTTAACCCACCGTTCCTAGGCCGTCATTGAAAATAAGAATGTGTTCTTAACTAACTTGCCTAGTTAAATAAAGGTCCAAAAAAATACAAAAATAAATTACAAAACAAAAAATAAAAATCGGCCAAATCGGCATCCAAAAATACCGATTTCCGATTGTTATGAAAACTTGAAATCTGCCCTAATCAATCTACCATTCCGATTAATCGGTCGACCTCTACATGACAGTACCTGAACAATCTTCTTATCAGACATGCCAGCCACAAACAGATTCTGCTTGTCCTCGTCTGGGTTGAACTTGACGCAGTATGGCACCTTTCTGTTGGTGAAGCGGGAGATGCACTGGCCTGTGGAAGAACAGTTTACTACACATTTGAGAAGAACCCACACAGATTGTCTGCAACACACATTGTCATCATTATAGTGCAGAAACACCCAGCCATAACTTCCCGGTGGCATTATGGCAATTCAATCAGATTTGTCAAAACCAACATCCTCAATACAATTGATGAATTCTCATTAAAAAAAATGCAATTTTCAATTAATCAACACAAGTTGACAGAACGTAAATTAAATGTCCCCTAACCATACAGCTCGTTGACTCGTACACAAGGCGCTACGACAAGTCAGTGGTTCTACAAAACAACAAGTGGCAGATGAGTCTCTCTACTGCCCTCTACTGGGAGAGCAGAGACTCTCTCTGGTTCCACTGGTAGTGCCCAGATCTACACAACATACTTCTATCTGAATGTTCAACCATACTGGCCACCTTCAGCAGGGCACATTATGAAACATTCTCATTGAATTGTGCTAAACAGAACTGACATGCGTCTCTGAATGTCAAGTAATCGTGAAAGCTCTATTTGTGCCATTTCTATCATTGCTACGACTGTTCTGTTCAATGACAGTCCCCAGACATGGTGGAACGTTTGTGACAATTCTATCATGGTCACCACGACCACGGCTAAACCGACCCGTCTCGGTGTCCCAAAGTTTGAGGTAGCGGTCGTAGGCTGCACTCATGTACTGAGACCCAGTGTTGTTGAAGCAAATATCCCGCACTGCTTTACTGTGGCCTGGAGGGAGAGACACAGAAACACACACATTTTATATGCACATATTCCTTCTGTTCTGTTATTCTGTCAAAGTCCCTGATCAGACTGCCTTTCAAATCATATTCATTGGTGGAATATGAAATCATAGAGAAAAAAGGGTAAGAAAGAGATTGAAAGCCAAAGTGGAACTGACGGTCAGAGAGAAGAGGTGGGTGGGGAGAGGGGGAGGGCACATCAAGGAAGAAAAACAAGCTTAAGCATCAAGGGGACATGGAGTGAGAAGCTCTCTACTATACCCCATTTTCCCTCAACTCATCCCCCTGGTCTCCACTCCTTCCTACGTCTATCCCTCCTTCTCACACTCTGTTCAGAGTTGAAGTGGGAAGTTTACATACACCTTAGCCAAATACATTTAAACTCAGTTTTTCACAATTCCTGACTTTTAATCCTAGTAAAAATTCCCTGTCTTAGGTCAGTTCAGATCACCACTTTATTTTAAGAAGGTGAAATGTCAGAATAATAGAAGAGAATGATTTATTTCAGCTTTTATTCCTTTCATCACATTCCCAGTGCGCCAGAAGTTTACATACACTCAATTAGTATTTGGTAGCATTGCCTTTAAATAGTTTAACTTGAGCTAACATTTTGGGTAGCCTTCTACAAGCTTCCCACAATAAGTTGTGTGAATTTTGGCCCATTCTTCCTGCACCAGTCCCTACTGCAGCAAAGCACCCCCACAAACATGATGCTTCCACCCCCTTGCTTCATGGTTGGGAGTGTGTTCTTCGGCTTGCAAGCGTACCCCTTTTTCCTCCAAACATAACAATGGTCATTATGGCCAAACAGTTCCATTTTTGTTTCATCAGACCAGAGGACATTTCTCCAAAAAGTATGATCTTTGTCCCCATGTGCAGTTGCAAAACGTAGTCTGGCTTTTTTATGGCGGTTTTGGAGCAGTGGCTTCTTCCTTGCTGAGTGGCCTTTCAGGTTATGTCGATATAGGACTCGTTTTACTGTGGATATAGATACTTTTGTACCGGTTTCCTCCAGCATCTTCACAAGGTCCTTTGCTATTGTTCTGGGATTGATTTGCACTTTTGCACCATGGTGTTTATACTTGCGTACTATTGTTTGTACAGATGAACGTGGTACCTTCAGGCATTTGGAAATTGCTCCCAAGGATGAACCAGACATGTGGAGATCTACAATTTTCTTTCTGAGGTTTTGGCTGATTTCTTTTGATTTTCCCATGATGTCAAGCAAAGAGGCACTGAGTTTCAAGGTAGGCCTTGAAATACATCCACAGGTACACCTCCAATTGAATCAAATTGTGTCAATTAGCCTATCAGAAGCTTCTAAAGCCATGACATAATTTTCTGGAATTTTCCAAGCTGTTTAAAAAGGCACATTCAACTTAGTGTGTATGTAAATGTCTGACCCACTAGAATTGTGATACAGTGAACTATAAGTGAAATAATCTGTCTGCAAACAATTGTTGGAAAAATTACTTGTGTCATGCACAAAGTAGATGTCCTAACCGACTAGCCAAAACTATAGTTCGTTAACAAGAAATTTGTGGAGTGGTTGAAAAACGAGTTTTAATGACTCCAACCTAAGTGTATGTAAACTTCCGACTTCAACTGTATGTGTGTGCGTGTCTATAGAGTCAGGTTAAGTAACGTCTGGTCCCGCTGGTCTCCTACTCTCCCCTCTCAGGCGCCCCTCTTGTTAAGAAAGCCTACAACAGCAATAACAGGTTCCCGTCGAGGCTAGCCATCTGTCTGTCCACGCTCTAACCAGGCCTATCCCACATCTCATTACTGTAACAGCACAGACTCCTAACCCCACAGGCACTGTACAGACCTGGCTTCAGATGTGCTGTAAGGTAGGGCAAAACACAGACATACTCAAGCTAGACATTGTCACCACACACACACACGTTAGCACTTTAGTTAGCTCACTTGCTACTCTGAAATAACCCCACTGCACTCTCTGAAGCTCCATTCCTGAAACACACGCACTCTTCATCTCTCCATTTTTTGCCCTCTATACACTCCTCCCCCTATCTACCCAGGGCTGTTGAATTATACATGGTGTTTGAAGGAGCCGACAGGCAGAACCACAGCTGAAGGAAAACAATCTACTCTGACAGCCCAGCCCGTCCACAGGAGGGAGGGATGAGGAGTGACCTGCATGCAATTCCCAGCTCCGTGCCTCTGTCTACTCTAAACCTATCCTCAACACTCAGCGGAAAGCTTATGTTCCATTAATGTTCACTTAGCGCGCTCTCTTACACCCCTCCCCCCAACAGTGTCAGCTCACATTCCATTAATGTATTAATGCTGAATTAACGGTCCACCGCAACAGAGTTCTGGAATAGTGGGAAACAGGGTAATGAGATGTCACTCTCCTTGACCGTTGCCCAGTGTGACGCTCTGACACACTCTTACATCCATTATTCCCCCGATGTACGAATTCAAGTTCGCTCCGCGTTGAATTAGAAACACTAATGAGATCTGCCAAGGGAGAGGAGTGTGCTTGATTGGAATCCAACTAACTTGTACTGGTGGATAGACTATGTTGAAGTGATGTGCTTGATTGACTAAGAATTGCATTTGGTTTTGTATACCCTTAGAGATGACAACACTTAGGCTAGTTAGTGGTTTGAGCTAAGGTCTTATTCTCTTAACCCAAAGAGCATTGTAATCCCTGTAGCAAAACACACGAATAACAGAAACACAGAGTGTGAAACAGTAAACAGAGATAGTCCACTTACCGATAAATGTCCGTATGCACCTCCTCTCGTTATACACCTCCCACAACTGAGGAGAGGGATGAGAGAAGAAAATATTTTAAAAAGCACTGTGTGATCCTTTGACTAGATTCAACCAGCATGGGTCAGTGTCTGATGCACCAGTCCCACTGGCAACCACTGAGGGTCTCATAAGAAATCAGCAAAGGGCTCATCTGAGACAGTAAAAGCATTAAAACCAATAGGCTCCTGGTTCTACCAGACACATAAACAGTGAGGAGTCAGGGGGCCCAGAGACCTTTTGACAGAACAGAGCCATCTTTATATCTAAATCCACAAGATAGAATGACTCATATAAGCCATGGGAGAGAGAAAGGGACAGATGGAAGAGTGAGAGAACAGAGGGGAAGAGAAGATGCTCCTTCTCCAAAAACACATGTTGCTTTGCCTTAGAGAGATATCATTAAAAATATATATGTATATCTGGCCAGGAAAGGGGAGATGAGGACAGGAAAAATTGAAGATCTGACTGAGTTGTTAATCACCCATAAGAGTCTAAGCCCTGTCTAAACCAGGTAGGTGGGGGTTCTACTAAGCTAAATGGAATTGTTTTAAGGTCATCCCAAGGATCATTTTGCCATTTGATTTAGAATTTTAAGACCCCTTGAAGTATAACAAAATATATTATAACATTATTTGAACCAAAAATATTTTGGCTTACTGCTGTTAGGCCATACAAACACATTGAATAACTGATTCACTACATGGAACAACAGATAGTACCCCAACATTTTTTTTAAGTAAGTTTGTTCTGAAGTCTCTGTCCTATATCTGAGAGATATAAGAAAGATCAGGAAAAATATTTTTTTTATACATGCATTTAACCTCTTATTTTTGGCACTAAACAGTCTCCACATTTACAGTACTTCCATAAAACAATTCAACTGGTCCTGGGGGGACCATCAGACAAGTCTTGTGAGGCCTGTGAGTGTCCTAGAACAAAACCACTGACATGTACGTGTTTGTGGAAAGGTGAGACAAAGGTGAGTGTGTAGACCAAACTGTTAGGACGCTACAGACAGAAGTTGACAGAGCGGTTGTACCGACATCAGATGAGTCCCAAGACACGTGTAGGGTTCGTAGAGCAAAACGGAGACCCCCATCATGTTCGTGAGAGTGTTATCCTTCCATAGAGGGGTCATAATAGTCTATGTAGGCCAAACCGTTCGCACACCTTTCACCGCAGATGCGGACGTGCGACAAAGGTGGATGCAGTGGATTGAAACACATCCAACGCAAAAAAACTGATATCTCTAGCTTAATCTGACAGATTTTGGGTCCTCAGTGAGGACTTGATGGTGTCTGAGCAAGACAAGAGTGTTCCTTACCTTGACCTTACAGTCCATAGAGCAGGAGAGCAGCAGGTGACCTGACACAGGAAACAGCACTGACCCCCTAGAAAGAGAGGTTAACATGTGGACATAATAGATTATTAGAATATTAATCTGCCCGTCTTTGAGCATGCAGGTGTGTATGGTATTGCTATAATTCTTCTTACATACATTTGCAGCCAAATATATTGGCACCCTTGCGCGTTCAAATAATTCCCCATTTCTTCAAATAAATTGAAAGGGTGATGTGTTTTTTTTTATTTTTAAATAAAGATACCGAAACCGTACCGTTACCGTAGCCCATAAAACGTAATACATACCGAACTGTGTACCCACTGTACCGTTGCATCCCTAGTGTTTACCGATGACCAAATTAAGCATCAATGAAAAGAACACAGGACAATCTAATATGGGAGGTTGAATAATGTGAGGTAAGATCTGAACACTTCAGTTGGTGGAGGGCACCTCTCAAACATGAAAGAATTGCTGCTGAAGAGTGGGTCAAATTGCTAGTAGAAAGGTGCAGCAAGCTGATTGATGGCTAAAAGAAGCATTTGTCTGCAGTTATATTGGCCAAAGTCTTTGAAATCAAGTACTAGCTCCGGGGTACCAATAATTCTGTTCATAACATTTGTCTTTATTTTCTAAACTAAATTTGTAAACTTAAGTGTACAAAATGTAATTGCTTGTGCAATGTTGAAAATCCAATAAGTTGGAGACCAGAAGTGTCGCAATTTCATATTATTTTAGAACAAATAGGGAATTACTCTAGAAAAGTGCAAGGATGCCAATATCTTTGGATGCAACTGAGTGACTGATGAGTGTTCCCTCACTCAACCTCTGAAAAGTAGGTTTGGGCGGTCTCAAGATTTTCATAACGTTCCTTCTCATACTGGGGTATATGGTATTACTCGAAGTGCACACAAGAGGCGCCATTTCTTTCCAAAAGCAACAAAAAAAATGTAATAATGATTTACACACAAAACACATTTAGGGAGCAGGGATCTAGATCCAGGAGGGGATTGATTGTCTCTGCTGTGACCAAGAAGCTTGATGTTGCAAGCCATCCACTTAGCAAACCAAATGCATAGCTGGAGCCCTGAGCTGGAGATAATTTATTTGGCACATCTTAGATAGTGAACATATAGTTATACATTTCCCGTCTCTGTAAATATGACAGACGCTGTGAAGTGTGTATCACAGTATTATAATAGCTAACCCCGATGAGTGTATTTCAAAAATACTCCAGTACACAGTACACCACCCTAACTAACACACACACACACACACACACACACACCCTACCTTGGTGTGTCCAGACCAGAGGTGGATCTGTTTCTTGGGCAGGTAACACTTGTCTGGGATGTCTGCAGTACGCAGGTTGATGCCCACGTCTTGGGGTACGTGGAGGTATGACCTCCCCTGGTAGTCGTACGCATCTTTGACTGGAGACACAGTAGATAAACAGTAAGACATTGAGAACGTACTACATAACGGTCAACATCTCATTCTCTCTTCATTTGAGTGAGTGCTGATCAGTTCAGTTATGTAAGTAGTAATTGCGGAGATGAGTGTTAGTTACCATGGAGAATGGTCTTCTCCTCCGCCGGAGCCTCTTCCTTGTTCCTTCCCTTCTTCTGCCTCTTGGCTGTGATCTCGTCCAGCTCCTTCTGTTCCTCCTACAGACCAGTCAGCTGAAAACAATCGGTCAGAATCAGACAATATCCTTCTCTGAGGAAAAGCAGTTATGTCCAAATAACCACACTGCTGCTGTATAATCCAAGCATCCAAATTTTGTTTGAGCTTCACATAATATTGTTTGATTGATTACCTCTGATGGTTTGGCGCCGTCCTTTTCATCCACGTATTTCGCCCAGGGCCCGAGGTAATTGTCAATGTCATTCGCTTCACCTCCTTGCACCTCCTTTCCTCTTGTCAGTCTTCTTTGGGCCAACCTCAAACACAGTCAATCCTACGAGGAGAAACAAGAGAAACTGTCATTTTGTTCTCTTTCTTTCACTGACTGTTATAGAAAGCATTGACTACACTATACATTTCAACGGCTTTCCATTGTGTTTCAAAACATCCTCCTTACCGGCTAGCAATATACACGATGTGCAAGTGACGCGTCAATATTACTTCCCTATTCCTTGTTTTGTGGCTAAGAATGAGAAAATGAAAACACAGCTATTTAAGATAAAACTGTATATTAAATTGCATACTTGTTTCCAAGTGCCGTGTTTCAACGTATTTGACGGCCAAGAAGAAGCAAGAAGCCGAAAATCTACAGACGAACTGCAAATCATATGACAGCTTACATTTTTTTCGGGAGGGATAGCATTTTTCAAAAGTACTGGCTGGCAATGTTCAGTAAAAACAAATGTGTGTAAAATAATATAAAACATCAAACAGCCTATTAACAGGTTCTTACCGTCCTGTAAGTCCTCAGCTCAAGCAGACACGCTCCGACATGCTACCAAAGCAGCAGGGGATGTGGTCCATATCAGACTTTCCTAACTTCCGTTGATGTCTTACTGTGTCAAATATTTTGATAACAGACATCGGGTATGACTGAATCAATACACGAAAACAAATATGAATCTGATATATGTTAAATAACCACGTTTTCATGAATTTCATTATATATTCTTGAAGCCCATTCAAGAGAGTCGGGACATGACGCCGGAAGTATGACGTAGGAGGATGTCACTTACACAGGGTAGCCACCACAAGCAAAACAAAATGAGCAGGAAATTACCTTTATTTTTCTCTGCCTCGTCCACTGCACCAATGTAGCTATTGGAGGAGTTTTGACTTGTATCCACAGACGGATCCAGAGCATAGCCTGAAAGCAACGGCGAATAACAAGTGAAAAAAATAACTAAGATGCTACATTCCCCTAAACCTTTAGATTCAAGGTGAAAGGAAGGCTGACCGCTTCACAGCTCTACATTCTATCATAGACAATGACTGGGGTGTGAATAAGGTATATTTACCAAAGGTGGAGAAGGTCCTCCTCTGCTGTTCAAACATAAAGTTGTTGACGTGAGCAGGCTCTGCATAGCCAGACAGCATATTCCTGGGTGCAGCCATCTGTTGACTTTTATATGGGTTGACAGGACCAAACTAGAAGGGGTGCAATGTGAATATGATAATGATGAACATCTTAGGTAGGTACAGTCAGAATGAAGTAAGGAAGTTAACTTGATTAAAATGTTTTTAACGTTAATTTTACCTCTGGCGCAAACATGGTTTCATATGTGGGGTTGTAGGTGACCTCTTTGAGAGAGGGGTCCAGATGTACGCCAGTCTCCACAGCCTCCTGTTGGAGTGAAGAAACATGACAGGTTTTATACTGCTAACCACTCTGATCAATCATCAAGCTATGAAGACACTTAAGTTAAAGGGGCTTGACGTTAGCTGTCCCACATCTATCGTGTTGCGTTCAGTTCATTAAACGTTGTTACCTTGGGTGACGACAAAACCATCATGTTCAGTACAAAACGTTTGTACTGAACAACAAGTTTCCCACAAACGTTGCGTACCATTCTTTAAACAGTCTTTGAATTGAGATGCGTTCGCTCCCGTTTGACGGGAGTGTTGGCTGATCAGTATGGGTGACACTTGTAATCGCAAAACTCGTGCAGCCCAAAGTATCGCCCTATAGGCCACCATAATCACAACGTTCTTCAAGTTATCGTTAACAGCAAGTTGGCTATCTAACGTTAGCTAGCAAGCTAAAGACAGTTAACATTTTCCCGCCTGACCAGCTAACGACATTACTGAACCCCTTTTGACTCAGCTAGCTACTTAGTGTTACGCGTCAGCATCAAATTATTATCGACTAACGTTAGCTAAATTAGTGACTTTACTTTCAACGGTCCATGTAGTGTAGCTAGCTAAGTGGCTATTAAGTTAACGTTACATTTATGTTTTTTTTTCTGTCACAAGCTAACGTTAGCTACATTAGCAGCCGGCTAATAACATGCCTAGCTATCTCGCGTACCTTTACGGCGACCTCAGGAGCTGAATTGAGGACAGTCAGTGACATTGTTTTGCCAGATTTCAACGGTTGAAGATGTGCCAGAGCATCGGGGTCAACCTTTTCAGGATTAACATGAGATTTGGTCTCATTATCTGAATCGCACCAGTACGAAACGAGGGTGGCCGCCATCTTGATGTTGTGAAAGCACTACCGGAAATGTCCTAAAAGTAGGTACTCACTCTGTAATATTAACGTGAACAAATATATAATACACGTCAACATTGGGAGAGATTCATTATTCAGTTAAATATTATGATGACAAAATGTGTATTAATATAAGTCACTCCTATGTTTTCAATAGATGAGTGATCTAAATATATTTAAATCAATGCAAATTCATTTTATAAACCTTTCAGGATATAATTCTCTATTGATCGTTGTCTGAGGAAGTTCGATTAAACTGAGCCGTGGTGCACATGGGTTTGGCCTGTGACGTAACGGGCCAAAGCGGTGAGGCAGAAAAGCGTCCTCAAATCGAACAGTAATCTGCGATGCTCGGTCATGTTGTCAACGAGGGAGTCTTTTATGTTCGAATGTTCAAACTAGGTTTCATGATGAAGGCAGATAAAGCAATCACTTTTGCATTTGGAAAAAAACTGAATCCTAATCCAGAGATGCGCACCTGGCTCACGCCCGGGAGGCAACCATGTCCCAAAACGAATGCAATCACTTTTCACCCGTACAAACTCCTTCCACCGGTGCAATCCGGGGCAGATAATCGAATCGCCTCTTTATTTTATTGCAGGCAAAATACAAGACCATGATTGGCCAATATTCCTTGAACGGAAACAAACGAGCCAATAAGACTAGTTGTGTTGTACGCGATCTGAAAGTCAATTACATACGCAGCCATAATAACCCACAAACAAAATTGGGGAGTAATTTAATACATGTAATCAGTTACATTGTCAGAAAAAATATTGTAGTCAGATTAGATACTTAGAAAAATTACATGATTACTTATTGGATTACTTTTCAATTCATTAAAGGATGTTTGCACAAAAAAAAACATTTCAGCATTGAAAAAAGTTTACGTTTGTTTCACCTGGAGACAACCAGGATGACACAGAAAATGTGTTTCATGTATCCGATTACGTTTCTGAGTTTAGGCCTAATGTAACTTACCCACTTATTACAATTTTGGACAGGTAAGCAGTAACCTAAATTACATTTAAGAAAGTAACCTACCCAACCTTTCCCACAGGATGATTATTATTAAACCCTATATATAATTGCATGTAATCCTATGGTTACCTATATCAATAATTTAAATAGTGAGATACATTATGTGTAACTGTGATAAAGTTTTGCAATAACAAAATATGAAGTATATAAAAATAAAATCACTTTGCACAGTACAGTAGGGCAATCAGAACTAATCAAATGTTTATCCACCTCCTTGCTATGGATTGGACATACGAGAAGACCGGGAGTGGTTTGAAGAAAATGGGCCAATCAGGTGTGCATTTTCTGAAGGTCAGTTTTGTGGCTCCTCGCTCTGATGCGTGAGGTGGCTCTCCAACAATAGAAAGTGGTACGTACCATCACAGTCTTTACGATAGGTACATTTCCCCACGAAGTCAAGATTATATTTTCTACTTTGCATTGATAAAATCGTTTCCTCGCCAGTGAATTCATCTTAAAATCGGTTGTTGTAGTATGTTGCATTAGATTGTGCCCCCTGGAGCCCTTCTGGTAGGGAATAGTGCCTTGTTCCTTCGCTACTGAACGTGATTCATTTCTCCCCGGCAATGATAACCAAAGCATGGAAGTGGGTTGGATTGGATATGTCAATTGATAGAAACAGCGGCGTGCACTGTACTGTAGTAGGGATGGCAAGAATATAGGAGGAATTGAACAGACATTTAAGGTATGATAACATTTTATCATGACTGAATTTTTGCATGCTCTAAAAACTGCAACCATTAACAATGTTTGAGAATTGGGAAATGTAGTCAAATCGCGACCATTTACTTACACAATTAACTGTTAAAATGTTTAGCCATCACTGTCTGCTAACATTTGTAGTGATCAACTGAGCTAGTCACTCAGGTGACAGGTGTGAGGAAAATATATAACTTGTCCGTTTGTTGCACATCTGGTTTTATTGGTTGCATTATGTATACGGCAATTAACCGGGATGCACAAAAAGAGAGAGAACACCTAGCTACTTTACCAGTGGTCATGTTTTGAAATGAGAACTCACGCTAACGTAATTGGTTCAATTGATGGTGGTTGTAAATTAGGAGAGCTTGTTAGCAAGCTAACTATCACACCACATTGTCATTCTGAAACGTTGGTGTGAATGAAAATATACATTAGACATCTTCTCAATTCATTATCACGAAGTATTTTTTTTTTGTAAACTGGACAACATAATCGATATTTAGTTAGCTGACGATTTTTTGTTGTTGCATTTTTGCAACATAACGGTGCATCAAACCCTTTGTGCAAGCACGCGATTTCATTTCTGCACGAAGAATGCATTGACTTTCCGGTGCAGAAGGGTTGGGGTCCTCTTCGATCGACCTTCAGTTCGTTTCCATTGAAGTTGTCTATTGGGGATGCCACAGCCGTGGAAAATATTTTTAAGAAAGTCCCTTTGAAACCCTTTTCTGACTCGGGCGCCTTGAGTTTTTGTGGCAAAAACACAAGGTGTGTTCGTAAATTGCTTTCGTCAATCAGTTGTCAGATTGTCCGTTTGTAAATTCAGAGCGTTTCGCTCTCGGAGCGCTGGACGTTCTGGCGGGTTCTGGCGGAGGAGTAGGGTAGATTCGAGCGTTCTGACATCACAACGGCACCCAAGCTAACGTTGGCTACCTTGCAAGCTACTTCCAGACACAAATTAGAGAACACCTCACTATGACCATTTTACTCGCCCTAGCAGAGCTGGTTAGATTGTTTATGTAATCCAGAGCGTTGGTAACTGTGCTGCTGGCAACAATTGAATGACGTATTTTTGCGTTGTTTACTGACACCGAGCATATTCAATTTGCTGTTGAGTTTTCGTAAATGAATCAATTATTCTGCACTCTAGCACACTCAGACGAGAGTGCTCTGAAATCGGAGTAGATAGCCTGAGTGAATTTACGAACGCACCCATAATGTGACCGCTATCCGGAAGAACAACTTGTGTTTTGAGATGGCTATGTCGTTTGGGTGTATTTTTTTTCTCCAACATTTTTTGTTATTATGCAAATGCTTCGCTAACGCTTTTTCGGCTTGTTTCAAAGTAGCAGCTTAGGCCTATAGCCCCGACAGCAGCGCATCCCTACTGGTTACATATAGATATTGACAGGCTTTCATTTCAGGATGTACTTATACTGAACATAAATATAAACGCAACATGTAAAATGTTGGTTTCATGGGCTGAAGTAAAAGACCCTAGAAACTTTCCATACAAAAATATTATTTCTCTTACATGTTGTTCACAAATTTGTTTCCATCCCTGTTAGTGAGCAGTTCTCCTTTGCCAAGACAATCCATCCACCTGGCAGGTGTGGCATATCAAGAAACTGATTAAAAACAATGATCATTACACAGGTGCACCTTGTGCTGGGGACAATAAAAGGCCACTCCAAAATGTTTTGTCACACAACACATTGCCACAGTTGTCTTAAGTTTTGAGGGAGTGTGCAATTGGCATGCTGACTGCACGACCATCCACCAGAGCTGTTGCCATAAGCCACCTCAAATTGTTTTAAAGAATTTGGCAGTACGTCCAACCGGCCTCACAAACGCAGACCATGTGTAACCACGCTAGCCCAGGACCTCCACATCCAGCTTTTTCACCTGCAGGATCGTCTGAGACCGGCCACCCAGACAGCTGATGAAACTGAGGAGTAGTTCTGTCTGTAATAAAGCCCTTTTGTGAGGAAAAACTAATTCTGGTTGGCAGGGCCTGGCTCCCCAGTGGGCGGGCCTATGCCCTCCGAGGCCCACCCATGGCTGCTCCCCTGCCCTGTCATGTGAAATCTATAGATTAGGGCCTAATGAATTTATTTCAGTTGACAGATTATCTTATATGAACTGTAACTCAGTAAAATTGTAGTAATTGTTGCGTTTTATATTTTTGTTCAGTATATTATGATAGATTGTCAGTTAATTTGGTTGTAATAAGATTGCATTATTTAAGATGTCTCTCGCACCATTATATCAGCCAACATAATATAAGGCTAACTGACAACGGTCCTATTTGATGCCTATAGTTCAACATCTGTGTGTATGCCAATGTGGCGAGGAGCGCGACAGGTCCTGCATTTGCCAGCGAGAAGCACCTGTCATTCAAATATTGAACGGTAGGTTAGGTTCGAGCTCAACCCTCTATTTTTATGATATGCCATATTGCATACATTTCCACTGAAATTTTAAAAGAATCCCCTGAAATTAATAGGTTTCTTTGCTTAGGCTAATATCTCTGGTCCCAAATCTAATAACAGATCAGGATAGCAATGGTAATCTGATCAAAAATATTTATTTTGAAGAAGAGAAGAAGACAATGTCCCTGAATCACTGCATGGATATGTTTTGTTTTTTCTATGAGTATCAGCAGTCTTGGTCAGATAGGTGTACCTGCTATTCTATCAAATTTAGTGCTGACTGTCTACTATCTATGCTGACTGTTTTTACTAAATGTTGCATTGTTTCTGTACTGCTGTGTTGTGATATCTGTTCTCCTTGTGCTGTAACTGTTCTGTATTGACTTTTGTGTTTGTCATTATGTCCCTGTCCTTCTGTGTTGTCTGTCTTGTCCTGTGATTTCAGTGTTTTTATTTTATTGCAACACCCTTCCCAGTCGTCACTGGCCAGGCCATCATTGTAAATAAGATATTTTTTTTCTTAATTGATTCGCCTGGATAAATAAAGAAGAACATGAGAAAACAAGTAAGCATACTAAACTCTGCAAAAAATGAAATGTCCTCTCACTGTCAACTGCGTTTGTTTTCAGCAAACAATAACATGTCATGTTAATACAAATATTTACACAAGATTCAAATACTGAGACATGACTGAACAAGTTCCACAGACATGTGATTAACAGAAATTGAATAATGTGTCCCTGAAGAAAGAGAGGGGGGGGGGGTCAAAAGTAACAGTCAGTATCTGGTGTGGCCACCAGCTTCAGTAAGTTCTGCAGTGCATCATCTCCTCATGGACTGCGCCAGATTTGCCAGTTCTTGCTTTGAGATGTTACCCCATTCTTCCACCAAGGCACCTGCAAGTTCCTGGACATTTCTGGGGAGAATGGCCCTAGCCCTCACCCTCCGATCCAACAGGTCCCAGACGTGCTCAATGGGATTGAGATCCGGGCTCTTCGCTGGCCATGGCAGAACACTGGCATTCCTGTCTTGCAGGAAATCACGCACAGAACGAGCAGTATGGCTGGTGGCATTGTCATGCTGGACGGTCATGTCAGGATGAGCCTGCAGGAAGGGTACCACATGAGGGAGATGGATGTCTTCCCTGTAATGCACAGCGTTTAGATTGTTGTCATTGCAGGCAATCTCAGTCTGATGATGCTGTGACACACCGCCCTCCACCTCCAAATCGATCCCGCTCCAGAGTACAGGCCTCGGTGTAACGCTCATTCCTTCGACGATAAACGCGAATCCGACCATCACCCCTTGTGAGACAAAACTGCGACTCGTCAGCGAAGAGCACTTTTTTCCAGTCCTGTCTGGTCCAGCGACGGTTGGTTTGTGCCCATTGGCGATGCTTTTGCCGGTGATGTCTGGTGAGGACCTGCCTTACAACAGGCCTGCAAGCCCTCAGTCCAGCCTCTCTCAGACTATTGCGGACAGTCTGAGCACTGATGGAGGGATTGTGCGTTCCTGGTGTAATTCGGGCAGTTGTTGTTGCCATCCTGTACCTGTCCCGCAGGTGTGATGTTCGGATGTACCGATCCTGTGCAGGTGTTGTTACACGTGGTCTGCCACTGCGAGGACGATCAGCTGTCCGTCCTGTCTCCCTGTAGCATTGTCTTAGGCATCTCACAGTACGGACATTGCAATTTATTGCCCTGGCCACATCTGCAGTCCTCATGCCTCCTTGCAGCATGCCTAAGGCACGTTCACGCAGATGAGCACGGACCCTGGGCGTCTCTTTTTTGGTGTTTTTCAGAGTCAGTAGAAAGGCTTCTTTAGTGTCCTCAGTTTTCATAACTGTGACCTTAATTGCCTACCGTCTGTAAGCTGTTAGTTTCTTAATGACCGTTCCACAGGTGCATGTTCATTAATCGTTTATGGTTCATTGAACAAGCATGGGAAACAGGGTTTAAACCCTTTACAATGAAGATCTGTGTAGTTATTTGGATTTTTACGAATTATCTTTGAAAGACAGGGTCGTGAAAAAGGGCAGTTTCTTTTTTTGCTGAGTTTATATACAGGGTCAGTCAGTTCCTGTACCATACTCACCATGTGCATGGCTGGTGGGAGGAGCTATAGGAGGACAGGCTCATTGTAATGGCTCGACTGGAATAAATGGAACCGTATCAAACATATGGAAACCACATTTGACTCTGTTCCATTTGATTCCATTCCAGCCATTACAATGAGCCCGTCCTCCTATAGCTCCTTCCACCAGCCTCCACTGGTGTAGGGATACTAGAGTGATAGAGGTAGATATGTAATGGGGTAAGGTGACTAGGCATCAGGATATTTGATAAACGGAGCAGCAGCTGCGTAAATGATTGTATGCAGGGGTGATTTTTGCATGTAAATCTTGGTGGGGCAAAAAATATATATATATGTGGGTTACATGCAAGCAATGCCACTAAACAACACAAAACAATACATTAATTGCAGTATAACGGTGACAAACGGTGCTCAAAAACTTTTAGGGCCTGCATAAAGCTGTCCCAACAGCAGAGTCCCAACACCTTACCACTGCTACACCTGGCTATCAGCGGAGCCTTTTCTGGCAGCGAAACAGTTCATTCAGCCTCATTTACTGCCTTTTTAAAAAAACATGGCTGACTTGCTTAAACAAATGTGGTTTCTACTGACAATTGAGATGTACAAACTATGGCATAAGGGGACGACAAGCGGATGAGAGGCAATCTTTAATTTCGATTAAGACATTAATGAGCGAGCTAGGACGGACGTAGTCAATATAACTTTGTTCAGCACGTTTGAAATGTACATCAACAGAATTCAGAACATGGGCCATTCTTAGTGTAGAACTGTAGGATAAATAAAGGGGGCATATAAGCAGACAATGAAAGCTCTTACAATTTTCGATGATTACATTTCTCAAAAGTAGTTTGTTGGCTACAAGTGCACCACCAAGTCAGCACAGTAGCCAAAATTAAGAGGTGAAAATATACCAAATTATTAGGGTGAGGCACATGGGCTACTAACAGCTTACTGCACAACATACACTTAGTAATATTTTCTTAGCTACAGTATACATATCTCCCTGGCATATTACATTTATGCAGCAGCATACAATACATTTTTGGACTCCCCTTGTGCTGTGCTCACTTTGCCCAGGAAGGTGGCGCGGCGGTCCTTCCTGGGCAAATTTTGTCATCAAACTTGTTCATCGAAGTCTGGCATCCTCTGGATTTATGGTTCTTTCAAGACAACTGGGTTCTCAGAGGGGGAAAAAAAGGTTGAATCATGATGACATCAGTGATCTTCAGGTCGTATCTTGAGAAAGAGGCGTAATAATGAGCAGCCTGACGACCTCGAGTGCTGGAGAGGGAGTATACGTGACACACTTATCAAGAGAACATCCCTGGTTATCCTACTGCCTCTGAGGCAGGCTCACTAAACACACATGCTTAGTTTGTAAATTATTTCTGAGTGTTGTAGTGTGTCACTGGCTATCCGTCCATTAAAATAACAAGAAAACGGTGCCATCTGATTTGCTTAATATAAGGAATTTTAAATTATTTATACTTTTACTTTTGATACTTAAGTATATTTTAGCAATTACATTTCCTTTTGATACTTAAGTATATTTAAAACCAAATACTTTTACTCTAGTATTTTACTGGATGACTTTCACTTTTACTTGAGTCATTGTCTATCTATGAAATTTGGGTACTTTTTCCACCACTGCTGAATAGCAGGCTAATGATTGCTTTGCAATGCTTGCCGTTAGCCACTGATTCCTTACAAACCACTCACTGTTGAATTTGCGATTTCCAACTTGTGTAATCTTTATGTCCAATGGCCGATTTTAACGTTTTATCTATAATTTCTCTTCATTATTTCTCTTCATATGACAAGGATTAAAAAATATTTGCCAGTAGATTGTCGACTTGATTCATGATGATGAGTGTTAGCTAAGATTTTGAAAGTATGATGTTGACATGATCAGTCCAATCAAAGCTACTGTAGATATATTGTGATTTGATGTCATTTTATCTGTGGCCAATGACCTTGAGCCTTCTTGGATGGGCACTTCTAATGTAACTATGGCAGCACCCAAGGGGCTAGAATTTTCTAGCTCTACCCTTCGACTTGGTGGTGACGTAGTGTCCCCATGAGTGACAGAACACTGAGCTCATTACGGCGCAATGCTCCGTATTTTCTGCTGAATTGCCCCACCACCACCACCACCACAGAAAGCACTGAGCTAGGTTGAAACACCTGCATTTTGGAGCTGCCCTACTCAAGAAAACAAAACAGACCATGTTTGTATGAGGCTTTATTAACTCAATTATATATTTTTACATTGTTTGCAAACTGATACGTGACACGTATTAGTGCCAAAATAACATGCAAAAAATGTGTGTGTGTGTGTAGAATCAGCAGTATAAATGGATCTGCTTATTATGTGTGTGCACAAATGATGGTGTTTGTTGTAGTGTTAGTGTGCGTGAGTGTGCATAGAGACAGTCCGTGTAGCCATTTTGTTAGCTATTTAGCAGTCTTATGGCTTGGGGATAGAAGCTGTTCAGAAGCCTGTTGGTATCAGATGCACCGGTACCGCCTGTCGTGCAGAAGCAGAGAGAACAGTCTATGTCTTGGGTGGCTGGAGTCTTTAGTGATTTATTTATTTATTATTATTTGTATTTTTTGGTGCTTTCTTTTCACACCGCCTGATATAGAGGTCCTGGATGGCAGGGAGCTCGGCCCCAGTGATGTACTAGGCTGTCCGCACCACCCTCTGTAGCGCCATGCGATCGAGGGCGGTGCAGTTGCCGTAACAAGCAGTGATGTATGGAACGCCGTTTGGGTCTTTGCATGTCAAAAAAGACACGTCAAATAAAACTCTTTGACGTGTCAAATAAGCTTGTTGACCAATCAGGACCTGAATATGACTGCACGTCACATACATTTAACGCATTCATACATTTTTTACATAGTTATTACACATTGATTACATTCACTCATATTTCATATGTCACAACGATTCATTGCTACGTATGCTATGATGCTGGTAAACTTGTCTCGTGCACCTACAGTGCTGGTCATAAAAAAAAGCTAGCTAGCTCATGATGCAAACAATGTTCTTCCCCAAAAACGTAGCAAAATGACAATCTGTTTCAGTAGCTATAGTTAGCTTGCTAACAATCTAGCTTAGTATCATTGTCTAAAATAATTCTAATTTAGAAGACCGTTCTTATTTGATTAATGGTGGTCGGACCCATCTATATGAAGCTAGCCACAATAAGGATTAGCCACAACAGTGGACTTTGCGGTTAGCCTTCAAAATAAAAGTGTCATTGACAGTGATGCAAATTAATACAAATAGTAGAATTATGACAATTGAATAGATCATGCTAAACGAGGTTGAAATGTTATATAAAATCAACAAAAGACATTCATTTGTTAATTTGACAAATCTATTGAATTCGCACTGGATGTATTAGACTTTAGAATTGCATTAGGGGCATACTCATTTCACTGTACAGCATTTTTAGTTATAAAAAAAATGATATGAAAAATTATATATATATATATATATATATATATCCACTGGATATCATAAGGTGATTGCACCAATTTGTAAGTCGCTCTGGGTAAGAGCGTCTGCTAAATAACATAAATGTAATATAAAATATATTTAACCTTTTATTTAACTAGGCAAGTCAGTTAAGAACAAATTAGTATTTACAATGACGGCCTAGGAAAAGTGGTTTAACTGCCTTGTTCAGGGGCAGAACGACAGATTTTATTTACCTTGGCAGCTCGGGGATTCGATCTAGCAACGATTCGGTTACTGGCCCAACGCTCTAAACACCAACCTTACCTATGGATTGTGGATCAATGACATGGGGTATCAGTCTACTCAGTGACACCCAGAGAACATTAGTGTCGTAGCTCTTATTGTGGGACCCTGAAAGAACTGTGAATTGAGTCACATTTATTGTCAACCTATGTGTATTGAACACTATTCCAGAGGAAAAACCAAACTGCGTGGATGTTTTGGAGTCTGATAACTCTGAGGAGGACGTTTGGAAAAATATCGAGGGTATTGAGTAGACTGATACCTCATTTCATTGTCCCCAATCCTTAGGTAAAGCTGTACAGTGCAATATGAATGTCAATACACACAATGGCCTGACTGGGGAGGTGCTTTGACATATTCACAGTCCCGCATTAAGAGCTTCAACGCTAATATTTGCGTAAAGTCTTCACAGTTGTGTTCTGTGGGTGTCACCGAGTAGACTGATACCCCATTTCATTGCTTCACATTCCAACCTTGTTTGACATTATCTAGTCTAAATATGGCATTCCACCAATTGTAACATACTGCATCACTTTCGAATAGGTACTTTTTATTTTGAAGGCAAACAGCAAATTCCAATATTGTGCCTAATCGTTATTGTAGCTAGCTTCATAACACATAACCCGGTCCGGTTGAGCATCATGAAGCTAGCTGGCTGCTTATAACGTTAGCTTTGGGCAACAGGGTTTAGTAACTGGCTAGCTATTTCTTTTCATGAACTGAATTTCAATAGGCTAACAACAAGTGGCTACCTAGCTAATACCAGAAGTTGTGGTCCAACACAACATTCTACAATTAAACTGTGTTATTTGACGTGTCAAATTAAAAGCTTATTTAACGTAGCCTGCAGGCAAAATCCCACCATGGAAATGTGGAGGTAATTATTTTATAAAGACTTATTAGGCGGCGCATGTGTATCAAGTTTGGGGAAGCTTACAATTTCTCCTACCATTTCTTCCGGACTGTGCCAGTTATGATTTTCATATGTGAATTTTCATGGAACGGTTTCATTTCAATAAGAATAATAACATTTTAATTTCTCAATCATTTTCACGTGGTTAATCATACATTTTTTTTATTAAAATGATAAAAAGTAAAAAGTAAACTAATGTAATATCACCAGCCTCTGCCATATTGATGCATTGTGATCCATTGGCGGCTAAAGAAATGAGCGGATGGAACTCATAGTATATAGCCCAATGTCGCAGTAGGCCTATAACTTCCATTGCTCTGTCACACCGAGGATTGGTGATTATCGAGGGGGAGATTGTTGGAAAGATTTTAAGTAACTTATTGTGAGGAACTGTAGTTTTAATATATTACAATTCTCAATGGGTGTTAAAAAAAAGCGAGAAAAAAAAGTAACTTTCCTAGGTACTTCTATGCATGTTCAGGTGCGCACGCTCCTTCAACATTATCAGGACAGAGAAACCAGACATGCTCACGAAGCACTCCAAACAAAAGACAATGAAAACATTTTCAAATCTTGTAAATGATTGGTATTAAATCAACCAAAACTTGTTTCTCACAAGTGTAGCAGGTGGTGAACTCTGCAAACAATGTTTCCACTCTGATAAAGAGAATGGTAAATGACTGTAATTAATACATGATTAACATAAATTAATGTAGCTAAATTAAGGGGATTAACAGTACATTTACTACCGGTGACGTACACTACCGGTCAAAAGTTTTAGAACACCTACTCATTCAAGGGTTTTTATTTATTATTATTTTCTACATTGTAGAATAAAAGTGAAGACATCAAAACTATGAAATAACACATATGGAATCATGTAGTAACCAAAAAAGTGTTTAACAAATCAAAATTATATTTTATATTTGAGATTCTTCAAATAGCCACCCTTTGCCTTGATGACAGCTTTGTCCAACAGTCTTGCAGGAGTTCCTGCATATGCTGAGCACTTGTTGGCTGCTTTTTCTTCACTCTGCGGTCCAACTCATCCCAAACCATCTTAATTGGGTTGAGTTTGGGGGATTGTGGAGGCCAGGTCATCTGATGTAGTACTCCATCACTCTCCTTCTTGGTCAAATAGCCCTTACACAGCCTGGAAGTGTGTTGGGTAATTGCCCTATTGAAAAACAAATTATAGTCCTACTAAGCACAAACCAGGTGGGATGGCATATCACTGCAGAACGCTGTGGTAGCAATGCTGGTTAATTATGCCTTGAATTCTAAATAAATCACTGACAGTGTCACCAGCAAAGCACTCCCACACCATAACACCTCCTCTTCCATGCTTTACGGTGGGAAATACACATGCGGAGATCATCCGTTCACCCACACCGTGTCTCACAAAGACACGGCGGGCGGTCGGAACCAAAAATCTCCAATTTGGACTCCCACACCAAAATACAAATTTCCACTCTTCTAATGTCCATTGCTCGTGTTTCTTGGCCCAAGCAAGTCTTTTCTTATTATTGGTGTCCTTTATTAGTGGTGTCTTTGCAGCAATTCGACCATGAAGGCCTGATTCATGCAGTCTCCTCTGAACAGTTGATGTTGAGATGTATCTGTTACTTGAACTCTGTGAAGCATTTATTTGGGCTGCAATTTCTGAGGCTAGTAACTCTAATGAACTTATCTTCTGCAGCAGAGGTGACTCTGGGTCTTCCATTCCTGTGGTGGTTCTCATGAAGGCCAGTTTCATCATAGTGCTTGATGGTTTTGGCGACTGCACTTGAAGAAACGTTCAAAGTTCTTGAAATGTTCCGGATTGACTGACCTTCATGTCTTAAAGTAATGATGGACTATCTTTTCTCTTTGCTTATTTGAGCTGTTCTTGCCATCATATGGACTTGGTCTTTTACCAAATAGGGCTATCTTCTGTATACTCCCCTACCTTGTCACAGCACAACTGATTGGCTCAAACACGTTAAGATATAAAGAAATTCCACAAATTAACTTTTTAAGAAGGTACACCTGTTAATTGAAATGCATTCCAGGTGAAGCTGGTTGAGAGATTGCCAAAGCTGTCATCAAGACAAAGGGTGGCTATTTGAAGAATCTCAAATATAAAATATATTTTGATTTGTTTAACACTTTCTTTGGTTACTACATGATTCCATATGTGTTATTTCATAGTTTTGATGGTCTTCACTATTATTCTACAATGTAGAAAATAGTAAAAATAAAGAAAAACCCTTGAATGAGTAGGTGTTCTAAATCTTTTGACCGGTAGTGTATGTCATGGTGAATGATTTATATATTTTTTTATCAAAGGACAAAAAATGTACATAATGAAACAATAAATGTGCAATAATCACCAATCCTCGCGACACACCCCTCCCATTCTTCTTTTCTCAGCTTAAATTGTTTTACTCAAGACACCTTATCTTAACACATATTTTAGATGCTTTTCACTGACAGCGGCAAGTCAATAATCAGCTAGGCCTATTGCCACGCCGGCTGCCAAACTAGGCATAGGCCTACAAGCTTGTGGTTTTGAAATAATCCACATCTTTTTTTTATAAGAAGCTAATGATTCTCGATTCCTCTGTAGCTAAGTCATGCTTTCTGTTGAAGTATTTTGAATGATGACATTTTTTTTCTGTATTGACAGGAGTGATTAGCCTATATAATTTTGGCAAATTTATTTCCATTTACTTCTCTATTGGACCACTAGCCATTTGTCTCCTGATCTATTGGTTTTCATATCAACTTTCTTGTCCAGAAGCCAAAAGCACAATCCTAGTTTTCATATTAGCAACCCATCCTAGTTGTTGCATCTTTAGATTCCCCCTCTTTCTATGTTTCTAACAGCATTTTTTTTTTATCTCTGTCATATATGGTAGCGCTATCAGGTGTGCTGTTTATAATTGTGTTTTCCCAGGTGTGCTGTTTAGAATGGTGTTTGACCAATGTTTGAAAATGTTTTTTATCGGCCACTTAATTACATGAGTTACATGTTCTGTTAAGATGCATTACCATAATCTACATGTGATTTCTGTCATTCTGAGCACTGTGGGTGGACGCCCTAATGGGTTATGCACCCAATGCATATGGGTCTGGTAAATTTCTCAAATGGCCGGTAAATTAAAATCTTCCTGGTCATGTTGTCCAGTGCCACATTTTCCTATCGGAAACCCTGCCTGGAGACATGAACTTAAAATCACCCCATTTAAAGCATTTAGGAGATAAATGTACTGTCTCTCGCTCTCTACACTATAATTCACCCTTGCACAACTAGTTTAAGGAGATATACCTAAACCATGGACCTTGGCCAACAGGCCCTCTTGGTGCTCGAGTCCACCCATGGCCCTGTCCCAAACCACTTTAAAAGTTTGCCCTTGTTATCTTTGAAGTGTGTACTTAACATCCATGTGGGATTTCCTTATCTTCTGGGGTTGTGTTATCAACCCTTCACACACTTGCTACAAACTGGAACGGGCCCAGTGGAGAGAATCACAGAACCAAAGCAGAGGAGGGGGAAGATGGACATACATGGCCTATTGCCCAATCCTCCATGCCTTTGTTCCCTGTACTTCTATTTGTTTAAGTTTTACATTAGCCTGTGTAACTGCATGTCAACTGTTACATTAGAGGAAATAATGTTACATATGGTTGTCAGTAAAATTGTTATGTCTGCTGTTTTGCCTAGTTAGTGATTAAAGTAATAGCTGCAGAAATATCCTCACCAATGTGTATTTCTTATTTCTCTGTTGGGAGATGTCCACTTGCTTTGGCATCAGTCTCACCCAGAGACTTTCTTCTCACTTCTGTTTGTTGTGGTTGCTTTGATCCAGGACCGGTCCTTGCCATTCTGCCGCCCAAGGTGAGACCAAAAGATGCCGCCCCCGCAAAACTAGAATAGTCACAGTAAGTAAAATGATGTTGAAAAGACATGTAAAATACATATTTTCCAGACGTTGAAATGAGGTTCAATTTAGGTTCTGAATTAAAGGTTAACCTCTCTGGTATCATTGGGACGCTAGCGTCCCACCTCGACAACAGCCAGTGAAATTGCAGGGCGCCAAATTCAAACAACGGAAATCCCATAATTAGAATTCCTCAAATATACAAGTATTATAATCCATTTTAAAGATAAACTTCTTGTTAATCCAACCACAGTGTCCGATTTCAAAAAGGCTTTACGGCGAAAGCACACCATGTGATTATGTTAGGACAGCGCCTAGCCACAAGAAACCATACACACATTTCACAGCCAAGGAGAGGACTCACAAAAGTCAGAAATAGCGATTAAATGAATCACTAACCTTTGATCTTCAACTAGTGGCACTCCCAGGACTCCATGTTACACAATAAATGTTTGTTTTGTTCGATAATGTCCCTCTGCGCTCTCAACACCCAGACGAAAAGTCAAAAAAGTACATTAAAAGTTCGTAGAAACATGTCAAACGATGTTTAAAATCAATCCTCAGGTTGTTTTTGTCATAATTAATCGATCATATTTCAACCGGACAAAAGCTTCGTCAATAGAAAAGGAGAAACAAGAAAGGCGCGCTCCCGATCACGCATTTTAACAATGTTGGAAATTCAAAGGCCTCTTCATACTCCCCTGTAATGGAGAGTTTTTCAAGGAGTAAACTCAAGGTTTAGCTTCATGTCTGGAAATTTCCACTGTCCACTCATTGAAAGTGCTGTATCTCCCTCATTTTTCAGAGTAAAAACCTGAAACAATGCCTAAAGACTGGCCACATGTAGAAGAAGCCATAGAGATCGTGAACTGGGTCTTTGTATGGTGGATAGGCTTTCAATGGAAAAACAGCCTTTCAAAATAATAGTACTTCCTGGATGGATTTTCCTCAGGTTTTTGCCTGCCATATCAGTTCTGTTATACTCAGACATTATTTTAACAGTTTTGGAAAACTTTAGAGTGTTTTCTATCCATATCTACCAATTATATGCATATCCTAGCTTCTGGGCCTGAGTAGCAGGCAGTTTAATTTGGGCACGCTTTTCATCCAAAATTCCGAATGCTGCCCCCTACCCTAGTGAAGTTGAAAAGGCATCTTTTCCGAATGTTGAAAAATCCACATTTTTCCGGATGTTGAAATCAGGTTCATTTTTAGTTCTGAATGAAAGTTGAAAGACCTAATTTAAAGAAGTCTATTTTTGTGCCAAATGAAGGCTGGTCCAAACCGGACAATATCTGAACCAAACTTAGACAAAAAAATGAATGTCCGTGGACTTTGAAATCAAGGCCGGTCTGGACCGCACCAAAAAAAGACGTCCAAAAGGCATCGGCGTTGGTCCGTGCTTACTGAGGTGTAGCCTACATTGTTGCCTGAAATAAATGTGGTAAGTCTACCGTTTGTCAAACACAAAAAAACGTCCGGAAAGGACCAAATAAAGACGTCCAAAAGACGTCGACTGGTGCATACTGGGGTGTAGCCAACTATGTCACCACAATGCAAATCAAATCAAATTTATTTATATAGCCCTTCTTACATCAGCTGATATCTCAAAGTGCTCATGGTGGCATCCACATTAATATAGAAGTGTTAGGAAACATATTATATTCTTATTTACAATAAAAGTACTTCAAAATGACACAATGTATTATTTACCATGAATTTCTATTGGGTATAAAATAATCTTAAACACAAATCAAATCAAATGTATTTATATAGCCCTTCTTACATCAGCTGATATCTCAAAGTGCTGTACAGAAACCCAGCCTAAAACCCCAAACAGCAAGCAATGCAGGTGTAGAAGCACGGTGGCTAGGAAAAACTCCCTAGAAAGGCCAAAACCTAGGAAGAAACCTAGAGAGGAACCAGGCTATGAGGGGTGGCCAGTCCTCTTCTGGCTGTGCCGTGTGGAGATTATAACAGCACATGGCCTAGATGTTCAAATGTTCATAAATGACCAGCATGGTCAAATAATAATAATCATAGTAGTTGTCGAGGGTGCAACAAGTCAGTAACACAAGAGTAAGTGTCAGTTGGCTTTTTCATAGCCGATCTTTGAGAGTATCTCTACCGCTCCTGCTGTCTCTAGAGAGTTGAAAACAGCAGGTCTGAGACAGGTAGCACGTCCGGTGAATAGGTCAGGGTTCCAGCAGGTCTGGGACAGCAGGTCTGGGACAGGTAGCACGTCCGGTGAACAGGTCAGGGTTCCATAGCTGCAGGCAGAACAGTTGGAACTGGAGCAGCAGCACGGCCAGGTGGACTGGGGACAGCAAGGAGTCATCAAGCCAGGTAGTCCTGAGGCATGGTCCTAGGGCTCAGGTCCTCTGAGAGAGAGAAGGAGAGAATTAGAGAGAGCATATTTAAATTCACACAGGACACCGGAAAAGACAAGAGAAATAC
The DNA here is from genome assembly GCF_901001165.1 of Salmo trutta. Classification (NCBI taxonomy): domain Eukaryota; kingdom Metazoa; phylum Chordata; class Actinopteri; order Salmoniformes; family Salmonidae; genus Salmo; species Salmo trutta. The sequence continues at coordinate 1,146,253 of NC_042991.1, read as the reverse complement.
TCCAGACTGACCCTAGCCCCCCGACACATAAACTACTGCAGCATAAATACTGGAGGCTGAGACAGGAGGGGTCAGGAGACACTATGTATGAATACCCACCATTTGTAAAACAGGCCATTTGTATTGGCTTTATTAGTCCTGATTCCTGTGACCAATCAATTTGGCTATTTAAGCACTGAATATCAGCTACCCAACTTAATCAGGAGTTATCGTGAGCCTATTTGCAATGTGTTTACACAGCTTGTCAAAAATTGAAGGGTACAAATTTGAAACCACTGATAATGTATGGCAATGGGGTGGAACTCCTGGACAACAGTTGTGATTGTCTATTCCATATTGTTCATTTTACTTTGACCTGTCCTGTTTTTAGCATATATATATTGTTTGTTAACATGACAGCACATTTTTTATTTGAGTGCCATTTATGTTAGGCTATTTGATCGGAGAAACCTGCATGATGTAAAAAGTGGTCATCTCATTACATTGTCATACATTTTATCTCTAGCCTGTAGGGTACAGAAAATGACACATACTCTTTCTACCATATTCTTTATTTGCAACGTGATTTATGTTCGATAATTTTTTTTGATGGAATGTTGGTGGAGCGCCGCAGCGATGTGTCTCTCCAATCAGCAACATGAAGAGGCAACATTTGTTTTTTTTATCTCCCCTGCCTTTTACAAAGTGGGCACTGTTTATCACAGGGCTGCACCAGTGCTCACCTAAAAAGCCCATATGCCACTGGTTGAGAGAAATTGTCATTGTTTTTTAACAGAATTATGTCAGGTTTTATGTGTTGGAGGTGCGTCTTGGTCAGTTTAGCTCAGAAGATGCCGCCCTCGCCAATCTGCCGCCAGAGTCGGCTGCCTAATCCTGCCTAATGAGCAGGATGGCCATGGTTTGATCTGTTGCCAGCCTGTAGCTTTCTCTTCTCACACTGCCTGCGAGAGAAAGGAGAGGGCGGAAATAGAAGAGAGCAAAATGAGGCCAGTATGTGTGTGAATCACCTTGGCGTACCTTACTTGCTAGGAGGCCTGTCTGTATGGCTCCTGTATCTCCCAGCTGTTGGGATGCAGCGGAGGGCAGAGGCAGCACACACACTGGGGCCATTGTTCCTCCTCTCAAACCAATCAAATCAAATGTTATTTGTCACATGCGCCAAATACAACTGGTATAGAATTTACCGTGAAATGCTTGCTTATGAGCCCTTCCCAACGATACAAAGTAAAAAAATAAATAATAAATAAATAAAATACACAAGAATGGCACTAGATCGATGTAGAGGTACGCAGTATTTGAGGTAGGTATGTACATGAAGGCAGGGTAAAGTGACTAGGCATCAGGATAGATATTAATAGGAGTAAAATAATGTTTGTTTGTGTAGTCATGTCAATGGTGTGTGTGTGTGTGTGTGTGTGTGTGTGTGTGTGTGTGTGTGTACAAAACATTAGGAACACCTTCCTAATATTGAGTTGCACCCTACTTTTGCCCTCAGAACAGCCTCAATTTGTCAGGGCATGGACTCTACAAGGTGTCGAAAGCGTTCCACAGGGATACTGGCACATTTTTATTTTACCTTTATTTAACTAGGCAAGTCAGTTAAGAACAAATTCTTATATTCAATGACAGCCTAGAAACAGTGGATTAACTGCCGTGTTCAGGGGCAGAATGACAGATTTTTACCTTCTCAGCTCAGGGACTCGATCCTGCAACCTTTCGGTTACTAGTCCAACGCTCTAACCACTAGGCTACCTGCCGCCCGAGCTGACATGTTGACTACAGTTGTGTCAAGTTGGCTGGCTGTCTTTTGGCTGGTGGACCATTCCTGATACACACGGGAAACTGTTGAGCGTGAAAAATCCAGCAGCGTTGCAGTTCTTGACACACTAACCGGTCTGCCTGACACCTACTATCATACCCCGTTTTAAAGGTGCTTAAATATTTTGTGTTGCCCATTCACCCTCTGAATGGCACATACTGTATACACAATCCATGTCTCAATTGTCTCCAGGCTTAAAAATCCTTCTTTAACTTGTCTCCTCCCCTTCCTCTAGACCAGGCCTGGGCAAAGGCCGGCCCGGGGACCGTATGCGGCCCGCAACCTGTTTCAATACGGCCCGCGGAATCATGCTAGGATCACATAAAGAATTTGCGATAGTAATGTTTTGAAAAATGTATTTGTTATTCAAATGAAAAGCCCAGTGAATACTCGCCTTTGTGTAATGATTTAACTCCCACCGCTTGTGGGACTTTTTATTTTGAATGCATGTATTAATAACAGCACGAGGACAGACAGTGACTTACATGTTGACGTACACGTCACAGTTACAAATAGTAGCTAGGTAGAAATTGCGCAAAAATTAGTTTTTCAAAGAAAAGGAAAGTAGACAATGTAGGGTGTTCCAGCAAGAGTGGACATTGAAATATTTCTTTGAGGTATCAGGGAAAGCTGTGTGCTTAGTGTGCAAAAATACTCCATCTTGAAAGACTATAACTTGTCCCGACACTTCCAGACGAAGCATGCAGAGAAATATAGGAATGGGTCTTCTGAGCAGAGGACAAGTGCATCGGAAGAGTTGATTTCTCAGTTACAAAAGCAGCAAGGGCTTTTCACAACACTGCATTCAGCAAACAACGGAATTGCGAGAGCTAGCTATGTGCTGTCCCACAAAATTGCTAAACATAGCAAGCTATTCCCCGAGGGTGAATTCATGAAATAATGTTTATTTGACTCTGCAGCAATACTTTGCCCTAACAAGAAAGAGTTGTTTGAAAATGTTTCCCTGTCAAGGCGAACAGTGACACGGCGTGTTGAGGACATCGCAGAGAATATGGAACAACAGTTGAAAGACAAGGGATTTCACCTATTTCTCCTTGGCTCTGGATGAGAGCAGGGATGCACGTGACACGGTGCAGTTGTTGATATTCTTATGAGGCATCACCCCAGACTTTGAAATTAGAGGAGCTTGCTTCAGGGCAGTCAATAAACAGCACAACCACAGGGAAATATTTATTGGAGGAGGTTAATAAGTGTTTGGCAAAGCTGGGACTGAGTTTTGAAAAGTTATTCAGTGTGACCACTGATGGGTGCCCAAACTTGACAGGAAAAAACATTGGCCTTTTGAAAAGGATACAAGATCAAGTAGCTGAGCTAAACCCAGATCAGAAAATGATTTTCCGGCATTGCATTATTCATCAGGAGGTGCTCTGTAAATGTGTTCGTAAAATGAGCCATGTTGTGGATACAGTCACTAAAATGGTAAACTTCATAAGAGCAAAATCTTTACACCGCAGGCAGTTAGTCTCACTGTTGGAAGAGTTGGGTCATGCAGATCTCCCCTACCACACAAACGTGAGATGGATACGTTTGGGGAAGGTGCTTAATAAAAGGGTGTGGGACCTGAAGTCGGAGATTGCTGAGTTTTTGCAAATGAAAGGATAACGTGGATTTCCCTCAACTGCAAGATAAAGAATGGTTGGCTGATTTTTGCCTTCACCGTGGACATCATGGCCCTCATGAATGAACTGAATTCCAAACTACAAGGGAAGGGCCTTTTTGTACATCAGATGTACAGCCTTGTCAAAGCCTTCAAGGGAAAATTATACCTCCTGACCCGCCAAGTAGAAGCCAACAATCCCACCCACCTTCCGACACTACCAGGCTGTTCCCTATCAGATGACCAGCGGGAGAAGTATACACCGCTGCTGCGTGCTTTGAACGGTGACTTTTCTTGTCATTTTGAGGATTTCAAAGTGTTGGAAAATTACATGCTGTTGTTGGTTTCCTCTCCTTTCACCTTCAATGTGGATAATGCTCCCACTGATCTGCAACTTCAGCTTATTGATCTTCAGTCTGATGCAGTGATTTGAGTTTTGAATAGTTCTCCAATGTCACTGACGAGGTTCTATGCATCTCTTGATGAACAAAACTGTCCAAAGATTAGGAGTCATGCTCAGAAGATGTTTGTACTGTTTTGGTCAACCTATGTATGTGAACAGACATTTTCAGTGATGAAATATACCAAGTCAAGGCACAGATCATCTCTTACTGACTCTCAGCAATCCTGCACATAAAGACGTCAGAAACGATACCTAAGCTATACCGTCACTGCTCGAACCAATGCCCATCAGAGACTCCTCACACTGATTGAGTAGTTTAAATGTAATGTTGAGCTCTCTCTCTTTCATGTGTTTTTGTGCATACCTGTTAACAAGAGCTCTGTCCGTGGTGCTGAATGCACAGTGTACTTTTCCCTCCGTGTAGTTCATTGCATGTTTAATAATGAAAATACCTACCAAAAGGAGAACATGGATGTGGTTTATTTCTGTGCATGTTAAAAAAAGTTAAATAAGTAGCATATCGGGACGTGATTTACAGTAGATATATCGGTCAACACGGTCATAATCCTGTAATATGATTCTGGCCCGCGATGGCCAAAATATATTCTAATGTGGCCCTCCATGGAAAATAATTGCCCAGGCCTGATCTAGACTGACATCAATAAGGGATCATAGCTTTCATCTGGATTCACCTGGTCAGTCTGTCATGGAAAGAGCTGTTCCTAATGTCTTGTACAATCAGTGTATAGTCTGGTGAGTGTGCGTAGGGTCAGTGCAGATAGTTAGGGTAAGCATTAATTGACTATTTAGCCGTCTTTTGGCTTGGCGGTAGAAGCTGTGCTGGAGCCTGTTGGTCAGAGAGCCAATGCTCCGGTACCATTTGCCTGACGGTAGCAGAGGTAACAGTCTATGTCTTGGGTGACTGGAGTCTGGCAAATTTTCGGGCCTTCCTCTGACACCGCCTGATATAAATGTCCTGGATGGCAGGGAGCTTGGCCCCAGTGATGAACTAGACTGTCCACACCACCCTCTGTAGCGCTTTGCGGTCGAGGGCGGTGCATTTGTCATACCAAGCGTTGATGCAGCCAGTCAAGATGCTCTTGATGGTGCAGCTGTAGACATTTTAGAGGATCCGATGGCCCATGCCAAATCTATTCAAATCAAATAAACGTTTATTTGTCACGTGCGCCGAATTCAATAGGTGTAGACCTTACAGTGAAATGATGGGGGAAGAGGCGCCTCCGTGCCGTCTTCACGTCTGTATGGATGGACTATGTTAAGTCCTTAGCATTGTGAATGCCAAGGAACTTGAAGCTCTCGACCCGCTCCACTACAGCCCCGTCGATGTGGATGGGGTCATGCTCACCTCTCTTTCTCCTGTAGTCCACGATCAGCTCCTTGGCCTTCCTGACATTTAGGGAGAGGTTGTTGTCATGGCACCACACTGCTAAGTCTCTGACCTTCCTGTAGGCTGTCTCATTGTTGATCAGGTCTACCACCGTTGTCGTCAGCAAACTTGATGATGGTGTTGAAGTCATGCATGGCCACGCAGTTGTGGGTGAACAGGGAGTACAGGAGGGGACTAAGCACACACTCCTGAGGGGCCACCGTGTTGAGGGTCAGCGTAGCGGATGTGTTGTTTCCTACCCTCACCACCTGGGGACAGCCCGTCAGGAAGTCCAGGATTCAATTGCAGAGTGAGGTGATCAGTCCCAGTTTGGTGATGAGCTTGGAGGGGACTATTGTGTGAGCTGTACACTACACTGAGCTGTAGTCTATGAACAGCATTCTCACATACTTATTTACCCTCTTGTCCAAATGAGATGGTGTTAATGTGTGTCATGAACAGCCTTTCAAAACACTTCATAATTACAGATGTGAGTGCTATTGAGCGATAGTCATTTCGGCAGGTTACCTTGGAGTTCTTGGGAACAAGGACAATGGTGGTCAGCTTGAAACATGTTGGGATTACAGACTGGGACAACGAGAGATTGAAAATGTGACAACGTTCAACTGCCATCAGTTTTCCATTAAAACAGTAAAAAAATCACAATGTAGAATAATGGTCCTATTACGCATGTATGACCGCTGTGTCCGTAAAGCTTTACAGACATAGAACGCAGCTACAGTAACATGTCAATAGCGACAATTGATTACTTTTCAACAAATTTTAAAAAGTGCCGCATCAGAAGAGTCTGTACCTTTTCAGACAGTAGCATTCTGCTCCGGTATATTATTTTCTATTGTTTCCCTGACAACAATAAACATTGCTGATGGATGTGCTGCTGTGTTGTTCTCTTTTGGTAGGATAGCTAGATGTGCTTTCTTTCTAATAAATGTCTTGGTAAGTCACGGTATTTAAAAACATTTAAAGTAGGCTACTTTTTTTTAGAAGAGAGTGGTCTGCGCGCAGGCAGGCTTCGCACAGCAGCTCGAGATTATTTGATTGAGTGTTCTGGTCTCCTAGTGATGGAAGTTAATCTGCTTCAGAAGCAGCATTACTTTACAGACAAGTAAAATACCACTCATATCTCCAGAGAAGGTTTTGTGTCAGCTTTTGCCATAGTGTAGACTACCCTAACAGACAAGCAAACATGCCGTAGCCGAAGAGCTTTCAAGGGGCCAGATTCCATTATATCTGAAAAGGGTAATCGATACAGGGTACCGGTAATGTAATTTCATATTATTAGACAAAAACACCCCCACCCACTCAGCAACAAATCGTAACCCCATGCTCGCAAGACTGGCCAGAAGATAGCTCTGTATCCTGGCAACATCGGTTCCATGAATTAACTAGGATATTCTACAGGCAACAGACCGAAGACTGAATACATACTTGCATCATTAGCTAAGAGAAGGAGCAGGCAGGCCAGCACGAGGGAGAGCGAGGAGGGTAGGCAGAATAGTGCGCATATGTCTTGGTAATCTGCATCTCGCAATGTCTTGTCTTGCATGCCTCACAAATTCACCAAAGTAGTCTAAAGTGGGCCTGTTCCTCTGGTTTTGTTTAAATAACTTTCCCCAGGCCTTAATAGCCATATAGTCTTGTTAGGCTATAACATGGAAAATGTTTCACCGTAGTGATGGTGCCAGGTTTCCTCCAGATGTGATGGTTGGCATTTAGACCAAAGAGTTCAATCTTGGTTTCATCAGACCAGAGAATCTTGTTTCTCATGGTCTGAGAGACTTTAGGTGCCTTTTGACAAACTCCAAGCGGGCTGTCATGTGCCTTTTTACTGAGGAGTGGCTTCTGTCTGGCCACTCTACCATGAAGGCCTGATTGGTGGAGTGCTGCAGAGATGGTTGTCCTTCTGGATTGTTCTTCCATCTCCACAGAGGAACTCTAGAGCTCTGTCAGATTGACCATTGGGTTCTTGGTCACCTCCCTGACCAAGGCCCTTCTCCCCCGATTGCTCAGTTTGGATGGGCGGCCAGCTCTAGGAAGAGTCTTGGTGGTTTCAAACTTGTTCCATTTAAGAATGATGGAGGCCACTGTGTTCTTGGGGACCTTCAATGCTGCAAACATTTTTTTGGTACCCTTCCCCAGATCTGTGCCTCGACACGATCCTGTCTCGGAGCTCTATGGACAATTCCTTCGACCTCATGGCTTTGTTTCTGCTCTGACATGCACTGTCAACTGTGGGACCAATCAACTGAATTTAGCACAGGTGGACTCCACTCAAGTTGAAGAAACATCTCAAGGATGATCAATGGAAACAGGATGCACCTGAGCTCAATTTCGAGTCGGGTCTTCAGTCTGGGTCTGAATACTTATGTAAATAAGGTATTTCTGTTTTTTATTTTTAATACATTTGCAAACATTTCTAAACTATTTTCGCTTTCATTATGCGGTATTGTTTGTAGATTGCTGGGGACTTTCTTTATTTAATCAATTTTAAAAGAAGGCTGTAATGTAACAAAATGTGGAAAAAGTCAAGGGGTCTGAATACTTTTCCACGGCACTGTAAGTGGGGAAAAAAAGTTCTTAACATTAAGGATCCAAACTTTGTTTAAATGTTTAAACGTTCACACCCCTAGTGAAGACATTTGCCAGATGGTCGGCTCATGCTTTGAGAATGCGCTGTAATGGTTGTCATCGGGAATGGAGGACCAAAACGCAGCAGGAATGTGGATGCTCATCTTGTATTTATTTTCAATAAAGTGAACACCAAAATAACAAAAACAAAGAACTCACGAACAACAAAACAGTCTTGTCAGGCTCACACACGCAAAACAAGAAACAATCTCCCACAAACACTAAACCAAACAATTACCCATATATAGGACTCTCAATCAGAGGCAAAGAGAAAGCACCTGCCTCCAATTGAGAGTCCAACCCCCCATTAACCTACACATAGAAATATACCAACCCAGAAAGAACATAGAAGTACAAAACATAAACCAAAACCCGGAAATAATAAATCAAACGCACTACTAAATAAACCACCACCCCGAACCACATAAAACAAATACCCTCTGCCACGTCCTGACCAAACTACAATAACAAATAACCCTTATACTGGTCAGGACGTGACATGCGCCCTGGTATTCCATCTGGCCCGGTCTTTTTATTGATCCAGAAAAACAGGGGCTTTCACGCAAGACAGTGTTGTATTCTGCAAGCTCTGTCACATACGACAAGGGTCGGAGCCGGGGTAATAGGATTCCACCTTCTTCCTATATTGTCCTTTTGCATGTTTGATGTCTCGTCATAGCGGGCTTTCTATGCTTCCATGTCCCGTTCCTTGTGGGTGGTAGCTCTAACCTTTAGCCCAGCATGAATATTGCCTGTAATCCATTGTTTTTGGTCTGGATACGTTCATATAGTCACTGTGGGGATGACTAGCGAAACAGTCTTGTAGCCTCTCGACTGCTTCATCCGACCACTTCCGTAGTGAGCAAATCACTGGTACTTCCTGTTTGAGATTTTGTTTGTAAGCAGGAGTTGTGGTCAGATTTGTCGAAGGGAGGACGAGGGAGGGGCTTGTATGCTTTCTGTGGGTAGAATAAAAGTGGTCTAGAGATTTAGCATTTGCTAGTGACGTAGGAGACGTGTTGGTAGAAGTGAGAAAGTACAGTTTTAAGTCTCTCTGCGTTAGTCTCCGCCCACCAGAAATGGTTGCTCTGGGTGAGAAGTTTCTTGTTTGTTTATGGCCCCAGAGAGGTAATTGAGTGCCAGAGTGGCGTTGGCTTGTGGAGGGATGTAGACAGCCGTGATAATTATGGATGAGAACTCTCTTGGTAGATTAAAGGGTCTGCAGCTTACCATGAGGTAATCTACGCTTGGTGGTCATATGTGATAATATTATTAACTTTCTGTACAAAGTCAATCTGCCTGTCCTGCTGGGCTCAGTGCTCCATAATGCTGCCTCTGTCCTACCAGAGACCCAGAGACGGGGCCTGATCCGGTCTCACTGACTGACTGGTGCCCCTTGTGTATCACCACCCTACCTGTTCTCTCTCTCTTTCTTTAGATTTCTCCCATTCCCTCATGTCTTCTCTCTTCCTAATGCCCCTCTCTTATTTTGTCTGTAGTCTCTCTCTCTCTCTCTCACGGGGTTATTGACAGGGTCAGTCAGTGACTTTGACAGGATGCATTTTGAAATACAGTAGGTATGTGCCGCCATATCTCAACCCTGGACTAGTCCCGTAGGAGCAGAAGTGCCCACCGATCACCACAGCCAGAGAGAGTCTGGATGACAACCTAACCCTGCCCTCTCTCACTCCATCCTTCAGTTTTCCAACCCCCTTTAACCATATTTCTCACTGCCCAAACCCCCCCTCCCTCTGTCTGTATCTCTTCCTCTTTCTATAGTGTAGACAGCAGGTGCTCACAGTATGATATTTCTCTCCCTTTCTCTCTTTCTTTCATGCTCTCTCTTTCTTTCACGCTCTCTCTTTCGCTCACTCTTTCTTTCGCTCTTTCTTTCGCGCACTCTCTCACTCTCTCTCTTTCGCGCTCTCTCTCACTCTCTCTCTTTCGCGCTCTCTCTCTTTCGCGCTCTCTCTTGTAAACAGCAGGTGTTCCGGGCGGATATGATAGCTCTGTCTCCTTCAGCAATAATGGCTGGCATGGTGCAGGAAAGTCTCAGATTAGTAAGTGGTCATTGAGTAAGAAGTAGCCTAACTTGTTGTTTTGAAGTCACACCTCTAGTAGCCATGTATGAAGTTCAATGTCCTATAGGGGGGAGGGAAGCCTTTAGAGTAGTAGCTCTTGTATAGTAATAGGGTAACTAGCCTAACCGGTTGCTTATACACAGTAACTACTAGTAGCCTAGCTTGTTTCACCCTGCCACCGTTAATATAAAGAGGTCAGGGAGACCCTGAGGACTGCAGTCAGTCATTCAATTAGTAATACATTTTCAGCCCTGCAACCAGAGCTGCCTGCCTGTCGCATGGTTGGCCTGCTCCTTTCTCTCTGTCTCTCTCACTCCAGCCACGGATCCAAACGCTGTGACACAATGGGGTCAGGTAAGGTTGGGAGGAACTCTGTGTGTGTGTGGCCCCTCCTGTGTGGTGTTTGTTTGGATGGTAAACGTAGTCCGATACCTCACACAGCACCATGCAGCAGCTAGAGCCCCCTCAGCGTCCACTGGATACTGTGTACTGGGTGGCCACGCAGTCTGGTCTCTGTGTGTGTGGCCCCTCCTGTGTGGTGTGTTTGTTTGGATGGTAAACGTAGTCCGATACCTCACACAGCACCATGCAGCAGCTAGAGCCCCCTCAGCGTCCACTGGATACTGTGTACTGGGTGGCCACGCAGTCTGGTCTCTGTGTGTGTGGCCCCTCCTGTGTGGTGTGTTTGTTTGGATGGTAAACGTAGTCCGATACCTCACACAGCACCATGCAGCAGCTAGAGCCCCCTCAGCATCCACTGGATACTGTGTCCTGGGTGGCCACGCAGTCTGGTCTCTGTGTGTGAGACTTTAGATGAATACATCAGGCCCAAGCCTCAAAGTGATTCATAGCAATACCTTTCAGCTGCACTCCAGGCTTGTGTGCGTTTCATTCATTTTTCTTTCTATGTAGGCTAATAGATTTGAATATGCTGAATCTCCTCTAATAGATTTGAATATGCAAAGACTCGACAGCCGACGGGTAACAAACTGGTTTTTCTGTCTCTCTGTGCATGATGGACCAACATCGTCTGGGTTAGGAGGGTTTGACCGGGGTAGGACGTCATTTGTAAAATAAGAATTTGTTCTTAACTGACTTGCCTAGTTAAATAAAGGTAAAATAAATGAAATTGATCACTGGCTGTTTGCTCTTTTGCTCCCCCCCTCTCCCTCTCACTTTCTCACTCTGATGGGAGTGGCATTGAGGGGGAATGCCCTGATACCATGGCGAAGTGTGTTGATTGATGTATGGGCAGAGAGGTGGGAGGTGACTGAGGTGTGTTAATCATGTCGGGGCAGTTGAGTCCCCTGCGTCACGATTCAGGCGCTTGTATTCAATTACAGCCACAGAGGAAGAAGTCAAGGAGCAGATTAGCATTTTCATAAGCACCCTTTTTTCATGTGTTTTTAAAATGGTTTCTTTAAACTGGGTTAAGAAGGATGGAGGATGAGAAGGAGTGAGAGAACAAGCTACAAGTGAACCTATCGGCTTACTTGTAATTATCAGCTTCCTCTCTCTCAACCAATGGGCATATATCTTGGGATGTATTTATAATTATATGTGAATTTACCTATGTTCTCTCACTTGCTGTTTTTCAGCATCATTTGTCAAACTATCCAGCACCACCAGCTTAAGGCCTGTCATTGGAACTCCTTTCCCCCATAGGCCTCTAATACCTTGGATTCAACTACATAGCATAGGTGGTGAATGTGATGTTTTGCCCGTGGGGCCTCATGTGGCCTGTGGAATGTGACTGGCTGTTACTGTGGGCTATCATCCACTCTACAATCCCAAAGTACCACAACGCTAAGCCTACTGCTGCTGGCGTCTGGAGGAGAGTTAGCATGTGACGCTAACTAAGTCAATGCCAGTCAATGGCTCACAGCAGCTGTGAGGTGAACAGAGGTCAATTGAGTTCAGGGTACTTGTTATTGTTTTGTGGATCCCTGTAGGATTACTAAACATTGCCATCAAGTGTTACCACATCCCTTGTTTTCTCTGATGGATATTGAGTTGACAAGGAATTATGTGTGTCAGTTACACAAGGATTTGTTTGTGTGGTTTTATACCAGCAGATGAAAAAAAAAAAGAATCTTCTGAAAGTCTTTCGCTGTTACATTTACACAGACGCACACCACAGGAGGCTGCTGAGGGGAGGACGGCTGTAACGGAACAAATGGAATGGCATCAAACAAATAGAAACTAAGGCTGGGAGATATGGCCTAAAAATCATATCTCAAGTTTTATTTTTCTTACTTATGGGCGATTCACAATATATATCTCGATTTTTAAGCCATATCTTTAAATAAGATTTGTTGTACAATTTAAGGTCAAATACACTGCATTTAAAAAGGTCAGCAATCATCTAATGAATACTTAGGCTTAATATAAGTCTTCCACAACCATAACACCCACTAATAATTGCATTATTTTATCAAAATAGTTTAACCTGCTTTTTTGCACTACTCACTGATCTGGCTTTCAAGTTTTTTTTACAAATGTAACCCTTTGACACATACCAACACACGATGTGATCATTCTACAGTGGTCTCTGCAGCGTGCGCACAAACTGCATGATGAAGGGGGTGTGTCGTCTACCATAATTCCCTTCATTCACTTATGCAAATTTACTAAAAGATAAGTGAAACATCTCTTCACCTCATTTTGTTATAGCATCTTTGGTCTGACAGACGTTTACTCGACACTCAGAATGCATTGTATAATGTCAACAAACATGTCAACTTTGCATTACGTAGCCCAGTGTGCTCTCTTGTAGACTCTTAAAAAGTTTCTTCACCAACTTCTTTCAGTGTTGTAACCAAATAATGTCTCTATTTGTTTTACAGATTAATCTTATGTTTTGAGAAAGTAGACATTTGGAAAGTATTCAGACCCCATTCCCTTTTTCCACATTTTGTTTACGTTATAGCCTTATTCTAAAATGGATTAAATAAAAACATGTCCTCATAAGTCTACACACAATACCCCATAATGACAAAGCATAAACAGTTTTTTTGAATTTTTTTGCACCTTGTGCTGGGGACAATAAATCAAAGCCCACACTAAAATGTGCAGTTTTGTCACACAACGACACAGACGTCTCAAGTTTTGAGGAAGCATGCAATTGACATGCTGACTGCAGGAATGTCCACAATAGATGTTGCCATAGAATTTAATGTTAATCTCTACCATGAGTTTTAGAGAATTTGGCAGTACGTCTAACCGGCCTCACAACCGCCGACCATGTGTAACCACGCTAGCCCAGGACCTCCACATCTGACTTCTTCACCTGTGGGATTGTCTGAGACCAGCCACCCGGACAACTGACGAAACTGAGGAGTATTTATGTCTGTGATAACGCCCTTTTGTGAGGGAAAAACTCATTCTGATTGGCTGGGCCTGGCTCCCCAGTGGGTGTGCCTGGCTCTCTAATGGGTGGGCCTATGCCCTCCGAGGCCCACCTATGTCTGCGCCCCTGCCCAGCCATGTGAAATCCATAGATTAGGGCCTAATGAATTTATTTCAATTGAATGATTTCCTTATATGAACTGTAACTTAGTAAAATCGTTGAAATTTTTGTATGTTGCGTTTTATATTTTTGTTCAGTATAGATCTCTGGTATAAATGGGAAGGTGAAGGTGCACACAGCACAAAAGGAGGGAGGCAACAAGATCAAAAAGACAACATGAGTTCAATTGAATACCGGGCTTAACTGAATGACAACAGAGACAGAATATTGAAATAGCTTGGTGTAGGTTTTGTTTTTGAGGATTGCTCCTCAGAGCCAGATGCTGATGACAGGTTGCGCTATTTGTATTTTTGTATTTATTATGGATCCCCATTAGCTGCTGCTAAAGCAGCAGCTACTCTTCCTGGGGTCCAGTGAAATTTAAGGCAGTTTATACAATTTTACAACATTACAATACATTCACAGATTTCACAACACACTGTGTGCCCTCAGTCCACTACTCCACCACCACCACATATCTACAAACCTAGGGCCTGTAGGACCTGCCTTGTTGATAGTGTTGTTAAGAAGGCAGCGCATCGCTTTTATTATAGACAGACTTCTCCCCATCTTAGCTACTACTGCATGAATATTTTATTATATTTAACCTTTATTTAACTGGGAAAAGCCCATTGAGACCCAGAGTCTCTTTTTCAAGGGAGACCTGGCCAAGAAGGCAGCAACAATCAATGCATTACATAATTAAAACATACAACACAACGTGATCCAGACTAAAAAAAGCACTTATACTCCTCCGTAACATCAATATTTTAAATTCATTCAGTGGCACTAATTTATCTAGATGAAGCATGGATTGTAGACTATTCCATGCCTCTGGTGCACAAGAAGAGAAGGCAGTCTTGCCTAATACTGTGAATGATCTGGGGACTTTAAGTAGAAACCACCTAGCAGACCGGGTATGGTAACTGCTGGTGGTAAAGGAGACCACACTACAGAGGTAAAGAGTGAGTTTACCCAAAAGGGCTTTGTAGATGAACACATACATTTGTATCTTTCTGCGCATATAAAGTGAGGCCCAATCTACCATTTAGTACAAGGTGACTTGGCATTTGTAATAAAGCAAGGATGCATGATAAACAGAGGCCAGTCTCTGTAAGACAGAGGAGGCTGCATGCATATACAACAAGTCACCAAAATCAATTACAGAGAGAAAAGTGGCATGAACAAGCTTCTTTCTAGCCATAAGTGGGAAGCAAGCCTTATTACGAAAATAAAAACCCAATTTCAATTTAAGCTTTGTCACAAGATTATCCACATGAACTTTAAAGGCAACTTGTCATCCAACCAAATACCTAGGTATTTGTAGGATGACACTTTTTCAATGGATAAGCCACCAGATGTGACAATGCTAACCTTCTCTGGCAGAGTTCAAGCTCTGGTAAAGGTCATGAATTGAGCTTTTTGTACATTCAAGACCAGTTTGAGACCACAAAGGGAGGCCTGCAGTGACTGAAAAGCAGTCTGGAGCTCAACAGCCTGAACCAGAGAAGGAGCACATGAATATATGACTTTATCATCGGCATATAGATGTAACTTTTCTGGTTGCATCCCATTTCCCAAATCATTAATAAAAATTGAGAACAACACTGGAGCTAAAATGGAACCCTGGGGCATACCTATATTAATCTCAAGAAAGCTAGACTTGTGATTGTCAGTATATACACATTGTGTTCTGTCAAATATGATAATTCCTAAACCAATTTACCTCCCCTTCACTGAGACCATTGTTTCTGAGTCTAGCTAGCAACAATTCATGGTCAACTGAATCAAAGGTCTTTGATAAATCCACAAACAGAGCAGCACAGTGTTGCTTTTAATCAAGTGCGTTAATGATGTCGTTTGCCACTGCCATAGCTGCAGTTGTGGTGCTGTGTCCCGATCTAAAGCCAGACTGAACCCCGCTCAGTATGTTATTTTCAATTGAGAAGTTTTTTTAGCTATGAGTTAACTAGGGATTCATAGACTTTGGCCAGGATAGGGAGTTTGGAGATATGACCATAGTTATTAGCATCTGAGGGATCTCCACCATTTAGCAGTGGGATGACATAAGCTGATTTCCAAATGCTGGGTATGGAATTGGTCAAGTGACTCAAGTTGAAAATATGAGCCACAGGTTCATTAATAATACCAGCTGCTATCTTTAAGAGGTAGGGGTCCAGGTTGTCTGGACCTGCAGACTTTTTAGTGTCTATTGCCTTTAGTGCTCAGACATGCTATAGATATCAGTATAAGAAACGGGCTCAAAGTTAAAATGGTTCACATGAGGGCCTATATCATAGTTGACTGTAACATTGCTTACATTAGAGGCCTGGGTCCCACCTTTATTAAAAACTGAACCAGCAGATATGAAGTGCTTGTTAAAAACCCCTACAATATCGGCGTTATCTTTCACTTCATTAGAATCCATTATTAAATGGTCAGGAAGGCCAGAGGATACATTAAAACCTGGCACTGATTTGATTAGCTTCCAGAACTTGGTAGGGTTGTTTAGGTTCTCTGTGACTGCATTTAAATAGTAATCTGATTTGGACTTCCTGATCAATCCTGTGCATTTGTTTCATAGCGCTCTGAAGGAGGCCCAGTCAACAGGAGCATTTGTATGTCTAGCTTGAGCCCAAGATATATTTCTCTTTCTAATTAATTCTGCCAAGTTATCTGAAAACCATGGATTGTCCCTTCCACTGATTCAACATTTCTTCACAGGGGCATGTTTATCACAAATGGACACAAATTTAATATAAAAATAGTCTCAGGCAATGTCAACATCGGGAATCAGACTTACTCTGTCAATATTATGGTACAGATCATGTAAGAATGCTTGCTCATCAAACTGTCTAAAATGTCTTTTAAAAATATAACGGGGTTTGGCTTTGGTTATTTTTGTATTTCTAACACAAGCGATTGCACATTGATCACTGACATCATTACAGAATATCCCAGTCGATGTGTATTTGTGAGGGGTATTCGTTATGTCACGGCTCCTCCTCTGCAGTGCAGGGGCGGTTCCTTCTGCAGGCAGAGGAGGGTCGTTAGTGATTGGAGCTGGTGTGATTGGAGCCACCTGGGCTCAGGGTATTTAACAAACTGCTCTACTAACCTCTCTCTCGCTTGGCTTGCTCTCTCTCTCCCTGCTCCTCCAGGTATGATCCTGTTTTGTTTGTTCCTTTGTTGGTTTATTTAGTTTCCACTCAGTCATGTTTACACACACATATTCACGCATCCATGCACCCTACATTATGACATTTCCACACCTCATTCCTTTTTCTTTGTTTAGAATTAATAGTTTTGTTTTATAATAAAAACTTTTTGAATTGGCCTATATCGGTTGTTGATGTCCTCTCATTTTTGCCACAGGCTATGAGCCGGCCTGTGACAGTTAGAATAATGTCCAATGGAGTTGATTTGTTTGGTGCTCTGGGATTCGGTCTTGTCGGCGCATTAATTAATTGAGTGAGATTCAGAGAGTCACACAGTTCTTTAAAAGAGTCCAATACAGATGTAAGCATGTCCCAGTTCAAATCTCCTAAAATAACGAATTCAGTCATTTAACTTGTGCAGGACATCATCAGAAAAAGAGTTTAGTGTATCTGCCGAGGGCGGTCTGTAGCAGTCGACAACAGTGATGTGGGAGTCCTTATATACGTTCACTTTAACCGCAAGCAATTCAAAATGTTTGGCTTTGGTAATCGAGAAACTTTCAGAGGTGTTAAACTCGGATTTAACATAAATTGCAACCCCTCTTCCTTTACTCATCTGATCAGCTCTAAAAACTGTGTACCCATCAATAGAAATCAAGTTATTTGACACAGATTTCTTTAGCCAAGTTTCTGATAAAACCATTATGTCTGCATCTGTTTTGGCCCATATTCTAATCATGTCTATTTTTGGAAATAGACTTCTGACATTAACATACAAGAGGCCAAAACCTGCTCTGTTTTTAAAATCATAGGGAGTCGGTAGAGATCGCATGGTATCTACCGGCCCAGGGTTTGGTCGCACATTACCAGAGATCAGCAATTAAAGCATAACATATCTCAGTTGTCCAATGCGTGTGGACTTGGCGGAGCCACCACCATTGTCAATAAAAATAACTGAGTTTTTCGACTCAGAAAAAAAGTAATTCAATAGTTTGAGATTTTGGAAGTATGCCAACAAGTGTAGGTCCAGTTGCGTTTGAGAGCGGTACAAATGCAATTGCAGAAAGACAAAGTTCCTGGTGGTATTGACATGATGGTCTCGTCGGAGTGTTTGCAAATTGTAGGGCATAAGGTGAAGATAATTCACTCACCCATTGATCATTCAGCCTATTTAATCCAAGATGGCATTGAGTAAAGAACAGGCACAGTAACAGATACATAATGCCGGTTTTTAGAGGTATTTCTGCACAGGTGTGCAACGACCAGTAGATGTTGTGTAGAATGTAGATTTTCCCACGGCGCATCATGTTTTCCAATCCGATAACCGCTTCTCCGCTCCTAGCCTTCAGTGCGCACCTGCGCTCGAGTAGCAGGCCTTGCACGCAGACAGACGCTCCTGACTCAGCTAGTTCCAACTCCAGAAAGGTGTTGATTTTTTTATAAAGGCCTTCTCAAACAGAAATCTCTAGTGTTACTCCAAGCAGTTTAGTCATCTCAACTTGCTAAATTTCCACATTTATTACAATGTTTAGAGGTTTAGGGTTTAGTGAGTGTTTTGTTCCAAATACAATGCTTTTAGTTTTAGAAATATTTATTCCTTGCCACCCAGTCTGAAACTAACTGCAGCTCTTTGTTGAGTGTTGCAGTCATTTCAGTCGCTGTAGTAGCTGACGTGTATAGTGTACATAGAAACTCTGGCTTTACTGAAAGTCAGTGGCATGTCGTTAGTAAAATTGAAAAAAGCAAGGGGCCTTACCAGCTATCCTGGGGAATTCCTGATTCTAACTAGATTATATTTGATAGGCTTCCATTAAAGAACACCCTCTGTTCTGTTAGACAAGTAACTCTTTATCCACATTATAGAAGGGGGTGTAAAGCCATAAAACCTGTGTGTTTCCAGTAGCAGACTATGATCAATAATGTCAAAGGCTGCACTGAAGTCTAACAAGACAGCCCCCACAATCATTTCATCATCAATTTCTCTCAGCCAATCATCAGTCATTTGTGTAAGTGCTGTGCTTGTTGAGTGTCCTTCCCTATAAGCATGCTAAAATTCTATTGTCAATTTGTTTTTACTGTAAAATAGCATTGTATCTGGTCAAACACCATTTTTTCCCAGAAGTTTACTAAGGGCTGGTAACAGGCTAATTGGTTGGCTATTTGAGCCAGTAAAGGGGGCTTTACTATTCTTGGGTAGCGGAATGACTTTAGCTTCCCTCCAGGCCTGAGGGCACACCCTCTCTAGTAGCCTTAAATTGAAGATGTGGCAATATCGTCTGCTCTTATCCTCAGTAATTTTCCATCTAGATTGTCAGACCCTGGTGGCTTTTTGATAGACAACAATTTTTTTTTCACCTCATCCACACTGACTTTATGGAATTCAAAAGTACAATTCTTGTCTTTCATAATTTGGTCCGATATACTTGGATGTGTAGTGTCAGCGTTTGTTACTGGCATGTCATCCATAAGTTTGCTTATCTTGCCAATGGAAAAAGTCATTAAAGTAGTTTGCAATATCAGTGGGCTTTGTGATGAATGAGCCATCTGATTCAATAAATGAAGGAGCCGAGTTGGCTTTTTTTCCCAAAATGTAATTTAATGTGCCCCAAAGCTTTTTACTATCATTCTTTATATAATTTATTTTTGTTTCATAGTGTAGTTTCTTTTTCTTGAGTTTAGTCACATGATTTCTTAATTTGCAGTACGTTTGCCAATCAGTTGGGCTGCCAGACTTAGTTGCCATACCTTT
The DNA here is from genome assembly GCF_901001165.1 of Salmo trutta. Taxonomy (NCBI): domain Eukaryota; kingdom Metazoa; phylum Chordata; class Actinopteri; order Salmoniformes; family Salmonidae; genus Salmo; species Salmo trutta. Next base: position 1,126,881 of record NC_042991.1, on the reverse strand, counting down.
TGTCTCATCCCTCTCAACCATACAATTGTTTAATTCCTCGTCAATCCAAGGGGATAAATCAGGTTTTACAGTCATTTTCTTAATGGGTGCGTGCTTATTAGTAACTGGAATAAATAGTTTCATAAATGCGTCAAGTGCAGCGTCGGGTTGCTCCTCATTACACACCACAGACCAGCAAATATTCTTTCCATCATCAACATATGAATCACTACAAAAGTTATTGTATGACCTCTTATACACTATATTAGGCACAGCCTTTGGAACGTTGGTTTTCCTAGATATGGCTATTATATTGTGATCACAACATCCTATGGATTTGGATACTGCTTTAAAGCAAATATCTGCAGCGCTAGTAAAAATGTGCTCAAAACATGTTGATGATTTAATTCCTGTGATGTTTGTAACTACCCTGGTAGGTTGACTGACAACCTGATCCAGGTTGCAGGCACTGGTTACAGTTGGAAGTTTTTTCCTGAGTGGGCAGCTTGATGATAGCCAGTCAATATTTAAATCACCCAGAAAATATACTTCTCTGTTGATATCACATACATTATCAAGCATTTCACAAAACCTGTTCCTAAAAAACATGGATGTTACGTTGCCTATCCCAGTCCCCCCCCCCCCCATCTTTTCAAGACTACGGAATACGCAAACAAAATCAAGACACTTGTCTGTATTGCCTCATTAACATCTCATCTTCATAAATAACATTGAGAGACAAACAAGCTCTGTGAACTTTCAAAAATCCATGAAAAATGGACTACTTTCAAATGGCCAAAATACATGCAATTTGCTACTTAAACCTTTCAAATAAAGCATGAACTCCATTACATAGACCTTAAGAATAAGTGTGAACATGGTTTCACTTGGAAATTACAAACTTGATTTGGGTATGCTCAGGTTGACCTTCTAATGGAATTGGCGGCATGTCACACCTCTCTAAAGCACAAATCTGGAATGGAGTATCTCTCTGATGGTTGTTTTTTGGCCTGTGTAGTGTTGGGAGATGGCCAACTGCTGAAAGGCAAATGTCAATGTCAGTCTGATACCACGGTACTAACCATTCACACAAAATGTTGTTTTGGTAGAGATTAATAGAAGGTGAATGGTGGAGAAAAAAAATCTAGGATGAATAGTCTGAGTCTTTCCCAGGCTGCTCTAACATGGTTAAAGTCTGACATTTTGATCAACTTCTTTGGTCGAAACTCTCCCTTTTCTCTTTCTTCTGAGTCTAGGCTAAAGGCTTCCACGCAACAACCTGTTTGGATAATGTGCCATTACATTTCTTTGCTAAAGGTAGTGTATTATGTGCAATTGCATTAGCGCGACATTGGGGAAAATGTGTCATTTCCCAGGTCTTGACATTGAATCGTACTTTATAACTTAGCTAGTCATGCTGGCATTAGAACAAGCTTTGAAATGATGCCTCACCTGACCCAGATTGCGATTTATAAATGGACAGTTTTTGGATTGATTATGCAACAACAGTAATTGTGTGATGGCGGGGATGCAGGCTGTGTTCCAAAAACAACTAAAAGTGTGCTTGCTCTAGTTACTCAACGGCACAGCTAGGAGAGCGTATTTTAGTCATAAAAGTCCATTGAAATGACTTAGGAACTGTGCACACTTTTGAGAGGTATGTGGCCACTTAGAGACAGTTGTCATAATGATGATAGGGTCCAAATAGGCTGTTTTCAGAGAGAGAGCGAGAGAGTGAGAGAGACAGACCTACCTACCTACCTCTATCTCTCCTCCTGAGGTTGAGACACACAAATGAGGGCCCTGGTCACCCTGAGCCAACATTTACATAACCATGGTGCTGACTCCTGACCTTATGGGAACAGGGGGAGGAGGAGCCATGTGGGTTACCCCAAAGGGAAAACATCTGCCTGCACCTAGGGCCTGCTCTATGACACCTATCATACTGGCTTGCAAACTGGATATAAAGAAGCATTACATTGCACTGCGCTATTAGCCTTACTTTAGCTGTGAGATAAACCGCCTGGCCCCACTGTAATACATCATACGAGTCGATCACACACACACACGCACACACCCACCACACTTGCCAGATGCTGCCATACCTGTGTGGCTCGAAGCAAAGAAGCACAAATATAACCATGGTTGGTGTCTTGTCGCGGGATTCCGAAGCGCTGCCCACAGTGGGAAAAGGTTGGGATCAATTGGGAAAGCTCACCTAATTAAAAGATCTGAATGGCATACTGCCTCTTACCCCTCCTCCCCCTTACTTTTCTTCTGTTCTTTTCCTCGCCATGCTCCCTCATGGAACAGCACTTGCTCCTGAATGAAATAACCTAATGAGCCAAAGACTGCTTATAATGCTAAAATCCATCTGTCAGCTTCACAGCCCTTATGCTTCAACACCTTTGCTTGTGAGTGTGTGTGTGTGTGAGTGTGTGCATGTGTGCGGGTAACAGGAGGTTGGTAGCACCTTAATTGGGGAGGACGGACTCCTGGTAATGGTTGGGGCGGAACGGTATGAAATACATCAAACACATGGTTTACATTAGGGCTGGGCGATATATCAGATGAATTCAATGAATTCCCCAAAAATTCTGCGCAATATTTCAAATGCCTGTATTGCAGAATGATTTTTTATTTTTTTTATATTACGAGTGTTTATGTCTGCTTGTTATGTAGTTACGCAAGTTCCATCAATAAGGCTGCTCTGAATGGTTCATCACTTTTCATTTATCCAGTAAACTCATAACTTGCATCTCTTTCTCACACTCATCAGCATAGCAATAATTTACAAGGTAGTATCTATAATGTTAAATCACTCTAGCCAGTATTTACAGTGCATTCGGAAAGTATTCAGACCCCTGGACTTTTTCCAAATACAGACTTATTCCAAAATGGATTAAATAGTTTTTTTCCCCCCAATCTACACACAATACTCCATAATGACAAAGCAAAAACAGGTTTTTAGAAAATTTTGCAAATGTATTACAATTTTTTTTTTTATATATAAAATTTACATAAGTAAATCAGACCCATTACCCAGTACTTTGTTGAAGGACCTTTGGCAGCGATTACAGCCTTGAGTCTTCTTGGATATGATGCTACAAGCTTGGCACACCGGAATTTGGGGAGTTTCTCTTAGGGGAGCATCGCTGCACAGCCATTTTAAGGTCTCTCCAGAGATGTTCAAGTCGGGTTCAAGTCCGGGCTCTGGTTGGGCCACTCAAGGACATTCAGAGACTTGTCCCGAAGCCACTCCTGCGTTGCCTTGGCTGTGTGCTTAGGGTCCATTAGGTGTATTTTGGCAGTCATGTGCATTTTACTGAAGAGTGGCTTCCGTCTGGCCACTCTACAATAAAGGCCTGATTGGTGGAATGCTGCAGAGATGGTTGTCGTTCTGGAAGGTCACCTCCCTCACCAAGGCCCTTCTCCCCTGATTGCTCAGTTTGGCCGGGGCGGCCAGCCGGCTCTAGGTAGAGTCTTGGTGGTTCCAATGATGGAGGCCACTGTGTTCTGAGGGACCTTCAATGCTGCAGAATGTATTTTGTACTCTTCCCCAGATCTGTGCCTCGACACAATCCTGTCTCGGAGCTCTACGGACAATTCCTTCGACCTCATGGCTTGGTTTTTGCTCTGAAATGCAATGTCAACTGTGGGACCTTATATAGACAGGTGTGTGCCTTTCCAAATCATGTCCAAATCAATTGAATTTAGCACAAGTGGACTCCAATCAAGTTGGAGAAACTTTAAGGATGATCAATGGAAACAGGATGCACCTGAGCTCAATTTCCGAGTCTCATAGCAAAGGTTCTGAATACTTATGTAAATAAGGTATTTATTTTTAATAAGTTTGCAAAAATGTCTAAAAACCTGTTTTCACGTTGTCATTATGGGGTATTGTGTGTAGATTGGGAAGGGGTCTGAATACTTGCCGAATGTAATGCATAGGGTAGTGTTTATAATGTTACCTCATTAGCGTAGCAGGTATTCATATGGAAGTGTTTAATGTTACCGCATCAGCAATAGCAGGAATTTATATCGTAGTGTCATAATGTTACCTTATCAGCATAGTGTCACGACTCGCCTCCTTTACTATTAGCAAGCGTGCGGAATGTCTTCACCTATTAACGTCAGCATATGGGCATGGCATACTAAGGCAATTCCACCACGGTTGCTGATTAACCTCTGGGGTCACTCATGCAATAAGCACTTTCTTTCAACCAATGGCCATGAATCTAGGGGATTATTTATATGGCAACTCAAAACCTTGTGTCCAGCACCTTCCCACCAGCACCAACTGGTCCCTGCTCTCCCAGGGAGGGGGGGGGGGAGGAGTTCGATGCCAGCTAGCCAGCATTCTTCATACCTTGGGCGTTTCCAGTGCGCTATTTTATTTCTCGATGTAGCCCACATTTTTTTTAAAAATGTAAATAGTAATGCATTTGATTCATCCACTGTCTAAATCATTTCCAGTTTTTTCAAAATGATTGACTAGAAAGGCGTATTGTTTCTCAAACCAGACACTAATGTACTTTACGTTATCAGAGAGCGATGTATGTTTGTTGTTGAATGCCGAGACAAACCTGTTGAACGCTGAAATCTGAACTAAAGACCTCGGTTTAAAAGCTGAGTGTTTTTATATACTTTCATTTTATTTTGAATCCTGCGGCTCTGTTGGGCTAAATTGCTGCTATCTGTCCCGGGATCCAGCCAGATTCCGTATGGGGGGGAGAGACGCGAAAGCCCAGCTAGCCTAAAAGGCTCGGCGGGTCTCAAATGGAGGCCACTACTGAACGTTTCCAACGTTGCAGGAGCTGCGTTTACTTTGCTTTGTTCCGGGACAATGTGGACCGCATTGACTTTCAATGTAGCAACTGCTTGCCCCTGGAGGACTACAGGAGCGAAGTAGTTACTCTTAGCAAGCAAGTAGCAAATCTACATAAGCTACTAGGGAACCCACGCCCACCTACTTTTCCTTTTTCTTCCACCCCAGTATCCGGACGCCGCTCTGGTCTGGTGGAAGTTTCGCCGCCGTGTCGGCTCTCCACAGCCGACTGGCCGGTGCTCGGCAGGGTTCCATCCCTGAAGGGGTCTCCCCCTTCCCTGGAGAACAGAGCTGATCTCGACCCTTCCAACCAGCCATGGAGGTAAGTCACTCATGGCGGCGTTCTCTGGCAACGGGGGTCTCCATGGAGATGTTGAGCCCGGAACTGACAAACCAGAAACAGCTTTGCCACCCTGGATCTAGAGGTTCCGGCCCCTTCGTCCGTGGTGGCTTCCCAATTAAGATCGGATCCGGAGGTACCTGCGTCTTCGTCCTCGGCTCTGTCTCCCTCTCCGGTGGCTTCTACCTCGGGATCAGATCCTAGGAGCTCCCAGCCTGGTGTGGTGAGGCGGCCTGAGAGACCGGCCCATTCAACATCACCAGCTGTCATCATAGGCAGCTCTATGTGAGAAACATCTCGGTCCCCAAGGCAAAAACCCTGTGCTACCCAGGAGCACGAGCACAGGACATAACAAGGCTGCTTCCGACTGTTCTATCACAAATGCTGGGAGCTGACACTGTCGTAGTCCATGTGGGGTCAAATGACATCAGGAGGGCTAGCTCAGAGCATGTGAAAATGGATTTGAAAGAACAGATTTTAGCATGAACACAAAAAAACAGCCAATAATTTCAGGTCCAGTACCATCATTGGGACGCGGGTGTGAAAGATTCAGCAGACTGCTGGCATTACACATTTGGCTAAAAGACTACTGTAGTTCTGCTGGAGTCACTTTTATTGAAAACTTTGACACCTTCTTTGACACCTGGAAACAGAAGATACTCTACAGGAATGACGGAGTCCATCCAAATCATCTTGGCTCCTGGACTCTGTCCACGCATTTCAAACAATGACTGGTAAATTATCCAAGACCAGCTCAGTTAATCCCTACCATTGTGACAATGAGTCGTCATAATGCTGCATCAAATGTACATGTTCTTAGGGGCATTGGCAAACACAATGTAAGTAACTTAATGTACCCCTAATTGCACGGAATACATCTGTTTATCCTACAGCTACTGGAAGCAGTAATCATGAGTCTATAAACGAGAGTTACACTGTTAGCACTGAGGCGGTGTGCAATAGTAGGAAGACCACTTTATGCAGCTAACCCTGCACTATCAGCTCCAATGTAAATAACATGAGTAAGTCTACCTCTGATAAGCTTCCCAGTAAAGCATTAAAACAATCAAGCAACACAGAAAAGTGCTACAAATAGCCCATATTAACATATGGAGCCTAAGAAACAAGCTCCATGAAGTCAATTGCTTGTAACAGATGACATTCATATTCTATCTCTGAAACTCACTTAGATACTACCTTTGATGATACAGTGGTAGCAATACATGGTTATAACATCTACCGAAAAGACAGAAATGCCAACGGAGGCGGTGTTGCGGCCTATATTCAGAACCACATTCCTGTAAAGCTTAGAGACGATCTAATGTTAAATACTGTTGAAGTAATACGGCTACAGGTTCATCTGCCTCACCTAAAGCCCATTCTTGTGGGAAGCTGCTAAAGACCACCAAGTGCTAACAGTCAGTATCTGGATAATATTCAAGCATTATATATATATATACACACACACACACACACTCCCTCACCAGTCTGCTAGCCAACCCCACCAAACAATCGAGTGAATGCCCAGGGCTTGAAATATGCCCGCTGATAAGAAATGAGAGGAAGGTGGAGGGAGGGAGAGAAAGAAAAAAGGAGCTTTGTACCACCTTGACGATTGGAGGCGAGCAGGGAGCCACACAATGCCTTCTGACAGACCACAGAGATATATAGAGAGAGAGGACATAGAGAAGAGCGAGAGGAGACGCCTTTATCCTCTCTGTCTCTTATTGCAGCACTAGTATCACCTGCTGGAGAGCAAGAGAGAGAGAGATGGGACCCTCAGGCAGACACAACCACATAGTCATCCTTCATCTAAAGGTAACTAAATGACACATGCTACCTTAACCAAAGGTTCTCTGCCAGCTAACAATCTCATCAGGTTCCCAGGGCTGGCAGAAGTGTTTGGAAGGCATTACAAATTGATGACCTCATCATTGTTCAATATAATAGCAGAATAAGTGGAAGGCCAGCGCCTTCACTGACTACAATCTTATAGAGTGATAACGCAAGATAGTCATAGTGATGCAGATGCTTTCTGAATCTTCTTTCTCTCACACCCTTGCTCTCTCACATACACTATCTAGCGCTCACATTCTCTCTATACTCTCACTTTCTATCTTTACTCTCCCTCTCACACTCCATCTTTACTCTCTCGCTTTCTATCTGTACTCTCCCTCTCACACTCTATCTTATCTCTCCACATCTCTCTCTTCCCCACCCTACTCTCTTTCTCTCTCATTCCCTCCCTACCCCACCATCCTCTCTCTCTACATGTACAGTATGAATGCTGAGAATGTCCAGTCCAGCATTTAGCACAGCAGTGTGATTATTTATATATCTATATATATATATATATATATATATATATATATATATATATACTGCTCAAAAAAATAAAGGGAACACTTAAACAACACAATGTAACTCCAAGTCAATCACACTTCTGTGAAATCAAACTGTCCACTTAGGAAGCAACACTGATTGACAATAAATTTCACATGCTGTTGTGCAAATGGAATAGACAACAGGTGGAAATTATAGGCAATTAGCAAGACAACCCCAATAAAGGAGTGGTTCTGCAGGTGATGACCATAGACCACTTCTCAGTTCCTATGCTTCCTGGCTGATGTTTTGGTCACTTTTGAATGCTGGCGGTGCTTTCACTCTAGTGGTAGCATGAGACGGAGTCTACAACCCACACAAGTGGCTCAGGTAGTGCAGCTCATCCAGGATGGCACATCAATGCGAGCTGTGGCAAGAAGGTTTGCTGTGTCTGTCAGCGTAGTGTCCAGAGCATGGAGGCGCTACCAGGAGACAGGCCAGTACATCAGGAGATGTGGAGGAGGCCGTAGGAGGGCAACAACCCAGCAGCAGGACCGCTACCTCCGCCTTTGTGCAAGGAGGAGCAGGAGGAGCACTGCCAGAGCCCTGCAAAATGACCTCCAGCAGGCCACAAATGTGCATGTGTCTGCTCAAACGGTCAGAAACAGATTCCATGAGGGTGGTATGAGGGCCCGACGTCCACAGGTGGGGGTTGTGCTTACAGCCCAACACCGTGCAGGACATTTGGCATTTGCCAGAGAACACCAAGATTGGCAAATTTGCCACTGGCACACTGTGCTCTTCACAGATTAAAGCAGGTTCACACTGAGCACGTGACAGACGTGACAGAGTCTGGAGACACCGTGGAGAATGTTCTGCTGCCTGGAACATCCTCCAGCATGACCGGTTTGGCGGTGGGTCAATCATGGTGTGGGGTGGCATTTCTTTGGGGGGCCGCACAGCCCTCCATGTGCTCGCCAGAGGTAGCCTGACTGCCATTAGGTACCGAGATGAGATCCTCAGACCCCTTGTGAGACCATATGCTGGTGCGGTTGGCCCTGGGCTCCTCCTAATGCAAGACAATGCTAGAACTCATGTGGCTGGAGTGTGTCAGCAGTTCCTGCAAGAGGAAGGCATTGATGCTATGGACTGGCCCGCCCGTTCCCCAGACCTGAATCCAATTGAGCACATCTGGGACATCATGTCTCGCTCCATCCACCAACGCCACGTTGCACCACAGACTGTCCAGGAGTTGGCGGATGCTTTAGTCCAGGTCTGGGAGGAGATCCCTCAGGAGACCATCTGCCACCTCATCAGGAGCATGCCCAGGCGTTGTAGGGAGGTCATACAGGCACGTGGAGGCCACACACACACTACTGAGCCTCATTTTGACTTGTTTTAAGGACATTACATCAAAGTTGGATCAGCCTGTAGTGTGGTTTTCCACTTTAATTTTGAGTGTGACTCCAAATCCAGACCTCCATGTGTTGATAAATTGGATTTCCATTGATTATTTGTGTGTGATTTTGTTGTCAGCACATTCAACTATGTAAAGAAAAAAGTATTTAATAAGATTATTTCTTTCATTCAGATCTAGGATGTGTTGTATAAGTGTTCCCTTTATTTCTTTGAGCAGTGTATATATATATTTAATTTTTTTTTTGTATTTTACCTCCCTTTTCTCCCCAATTTCGATCTTGTCTCATCGATGTAACTCCCCAACTGGCTCGGGAGGCGAAGGTGGAGTCATGCTTCCTGCGAAACATGACCCGCCAAACCGCGCTTCTCAACACCCACACACTAAACCGGGAGCCAATGTGTCAGAGAGAACACCGTTCAACTGACGACCGAGGTCAGCTTGCAGGCCCCCGGCCCGCCACAAGGAGTTGTAGAGCGCGATGAGCCAAGTGAAGCCCCCCCGGCCAAACCCTCCCCTAACCTGGACGACGCTGGGCCAATTGTGCGCCGCCCTATGGGACTCCCGATCACGGCTGGTTGTGATACAGCCCGGGATCCAACCTGGGTCTGTAGGGACGCCTGTAGGGATGCCTCTAGCACTCCACTCCACCCGTGTTACTGTACTCTTAAAGAGGCCGGAGGGACCAGGGTGACTTCAATTGTCATGAGACACAGGTCACATGATGCCCCACAATCTGACCCCTGTGTGAGAACCTTACATTTACAGAGAAGAAAAGCTCCTGTGGAGAGAATGAACTCCAACCCACGACTCAGTGGGCTGTGCTGCTGTGTGTGTGTGTGTGTGTGTGTGTGTGTGTGTGTGTGTGTGTGTGTGTGTGTGTGTGTGCTGTCTTTCTCCATCCATCCAATTTCAAAAGGGTCCTTCTCTTTGGCTAATGTTAAAGGAATCACTCTTGATCGATTGGAGAAGGGGACTCGGGGAATCCATAATAAAACGCAGGCCAACCTTGTCCCAGTGTTCTATTCTGACTGCCTGGCATTTTATGCCCGTTGGCACTGCCACAGGGCACCACACAGTGGGGACACCATCAGTAACCGCTGGCGACTGCCAGTGTTGTGTGTGTGCTGAATCAGACCATTCATTAATTCAATGAGAGGGCACAAAATGGACACCAGTTTTCCTCTTCACACAGAGCAGAGAAGCCGTCTATGAGAAGTTAGCACCAGCTGCAGCTGTCACGGCTCGTTTGGCCATTTTACCCACACACATCCTTCTCCATGTCAGTCCCAAGACTAGAGCTAGTTTCCACTCAATTGCACATTTTCTAAAGTGGATTTTAATTAGGTTAATCAGTGATTCGGATGCAATTGACTAGAGGCAAATACTGTAAGATCTTATTATTTTTTTCTACAGCTGTAACGCCCTGGCCATAGAGGGGTTTTTGTTCTTTATTTTGGTTAGGCCAGGGTGTTACATTGGGTGGGCGTTCTATGTTCATTTTTCTATGTTTTTGTATTTCTTTGTTTTGGGCCGTGTGTGGCTCCCAGTCAGGCACAGCTGTAGTTCGTTGTTGCTGATTGGGAGTCACACATAAGTAGCCTGTTTTTCCTTTGTGTTTTTGTGGGTGATTGTTTCTGTTTAGTGCTTTCGGTTTCGTTGTTAGTACCTGACAGAACTGTCGGCTGTCATTTTGTTTATTTTGTCAGTGTTCTCTTTTTCAATTAAAATTCATTCAAGATGAACACATCCTCCGCTACACCTTGGTCTTTCTCTAACGACGGCCGTTACAACAGCTTATTGGCCATTGTAGTGCTGTTATCAGAATAAAATGTTATTTGTCACATGCTTTGTGAACAACAGCTCTAGACTAACAGTGAAATGCTTACGGCCCCTACCCAACAATGCAGAGAGAAAAAAAGAGAAATAATAACACGAGAAATAAATATAGAATGAGTAATGATAACTTGACTATATACACATGGTACCAGTGCTGAGTCGATGTGCAGGGGTGCGAGGTAATTGAGGTAGAGATATACAGATGTGGTAGATATACAGATATGTCCATAGTGCCTTCAGAAATATATTTTTCTCTCACCCATCTACTAACAATAGCCCATTATGACAAAGTGAAAATTTGTTTTTAGATATTTTTTATTTATTTATTTTTATTTATTTATTTCACCTTTATTTAACCAGGTAGGCAAGTTGAGAACAAGTTCTCATTTACAATTGCGACCTGGCCAAGATAAAGCAAAGCAGTTCAACAACATACAACAACACAGAGTTACACATGGAGTAAAACAACATACAATCAATGATGCAGTAGAAAAAAATAAGACTATATACAATGTGAGCAAATGATGTGAGATAAGGGAGGTAAAGGCAAAAAAATGCCATGGTGGCAAAGTAAATAAAGTATAGCAAGAAAAACACTGGAATGGTAGATTTGTAGTTTGAAGAAAGTTCAAAGTTAAAATATAAATAATATGGTGCAAAGGAGCAAAATAAATAAAATGAATAAATACAGTAGGGGAAGAGGTAGTAGTTTGGGCTAAATTATAGATGGGCTAAGTACAGGTGCAGTGATCTGTGAGCTGCTCTGACAGCTGGTGCTTAAAGCTAGTGAGGGAGATAAGTGTTTCCAGTTTCAGAGATTTTTGTAGTTCGTTCCAGTCATTGGCAGCAGAGAACTGGAAGGAGAGACGACCAAAGGAGGAGTTGGCTTTAGGGGTGACCAGAGAGATATACCTGCTGGAGCGCGTGCTACAGGTGGGTGCTGCTATGGTGACCAGTGAGCGGAGATAAGGGGGGACTTTACCTAGCAGGGTCTTGTAGATGACCTGGAGCCAATGTGTTTGGCGACGATTATGAAGCGAAGGCCAGCCAATGAGAGCGTACAGGTCGCAGTGGTGGGTAGTATATGGGGCTTTGGTGACAAAACGGATGGCACTGTGATAGACTGCATCCAGCTTGTTGAGTAGGGTATTGGAGGCTATTTTGTAAATGACATCGCCGAAGTCGAGGATTGGTAGGATGGTCAGTTTTACGAGGGTATGTTTGGCAGCATGAGTGAAGGATGCTTTGTTGCGAAATAGGAAGCCAATTCTAGATTTCACTTTGGATTGGAGATGATTGATGTGAGTCTGGAAGGAGAGTTTACAGTCTAACCAGACACCTAGGTATTTGTAGTTGTCCACAAATTCTAAGTTAGAACCGTCCAGAGAAGTTATGCTGGACGGGCGGGCAGGTGCAGGCAGCGATCGGTTGAAGAGCATGCATTTAGTTTTACTTGTGTTTAGGAGCAGTTGGAGACCACGGAAGGAGAGTTGAATGGCATTGAAGCTCGTCTGGAGGGTTGTTAACTTCTTGGGGCTATGTGGGACGTTAGCGTGCCACCCGTGGCGCACCCTATCAACAGCAGGTGCATTTCAAGAGCGGCAAATTTGAAACCAAATAAATGTCAAAATTCAAATTTCTCAAACATACAACTAACTTACAGCCTTTGAAAGATAAACATCTTCTTAATCTAACCACGTTTACCGATTTCAAAAAGGTTTTACGGGGAAAGCATAAAGTTAGGTTATGTTAGGAGAGTACATTGACAATAGCTGTGTGTAGTGTATTGTTGATTCAAAGACAGGCGTCACCAAAACCATAAAATCAGCTAAAATTATGCACTAACCTTTTACAATCTCCATCAGATGACACTCCTAGGACATTATGTTAGACAATGCATGCATTTTTAGTTCTATCAAGTTCATATTTATATCTAAAAACAGCGTTTTACTATGGCGTTGATGTTCAGGAAATCGTTTCCCTCCAATACCGGCAGTCAAGTCATGACAACAAAATAATTAATTAATATTAGAAAACATTGGTAAAATATTATATTGTCATTCAAAGAATTATAGATTTACATCTCTTGAACGCAATGGACTTGCCAGATTTAAAATTAACCTTACTGGGAAATCACACTTTGCAATAATCTGAGCACTGCGCCAGAAAAATACGCATTGCGATACAGACTAACCGCCATGTTGGAGAGATCTAAAATCGAAAATACTATGTAAATAATCCATTACCTTTGATTCTCTTCATCAGATGTCACTTCCAAAGAATCCCAGGTCCATAACGAATGTAGTTTTGTTCAAAAAAGCTCATCATTTATGTCCAAAAACCTCTGTGTTGTAGCACATGATCTAAGCCAGCCGGACTTCACTTCACTTCAAGAACGGAAAAAATATATTTTCGTTCGTTCAAACATGTCAAACGTTGTATCGCATAAATCATTAGGGCCTTTTTTAACCAGAACATGAATAAAATTCAAGGCGGACCATTGGGTTCTCTTTTAAAACGTTTCGGAATGAGAGTACCCACCATCAAATCGCACGCCAGGTGTCTAATGGGCCATCGCCGTTCCAACGCTCTTCTTCAGTCAGATCTCACTGTAGAAGACTCAAAACACTTTGTAAAGGCTGGGGACATCTTGTGGAAGCAATAGGAAGTGCCAAAATATTCCTCCTTCCCTTTGTTTTTCAATGGTATAGGCTTAAAGTCAATTCAACACATCAGGTATCCACTTCCTGTCAGAATCTGTCTCAGGGTTTTGCCTGCCAAATGAGTTCTGTTATACTCACAGACACCATTCAAACAGTTTTTGAAACTTTAGGGTGTTTTCTATCCAAACATGAACAACAATATGCATATTCTAGCTTCTGAGTTGGTGTAATAGGCAGTTAAAAATGGGCACATATTTTTTCAAAAATTCTCAATACTGCCCCCTATACCCTAACAGGTTAACACAGTGTCCAAAGAAGGGCCAGAAGTATAAAGAATGGTGTCGTCTGCATAGAGGTGGATCAGAGATTCACCAGCAGCAAGAGCGACATCATTTTTGTATACAGAGAAAAGAGTTGGCCCAAGAATTGAACCCTGTGGTACCCCCATAGAGACTGCCAGAGGTCCAGACAGTAGGCCCTCCGATTTGACACACTGAACTCTGTCAGAGAAGTAGTTGGTGAACCAGGCGACGCAATCGTTTGAGAAACCAAGGCTACTGAGTCTGCCGATGAGGATGTGGTGATTAACAGAGTCAAAAGCTTTGGCCAGGTCAATGAATACGGCAGCACAGTATTGTTTCTTATCGATGGCGGTTACGATGTCGTTTAGGACCTTGAGCGTTGCTGAGGTGCACCCATGACCAGCTCTGAAACCAGATTGCATAGCGGAGAGGGTGCGGTGGGATTCAAAATAGTCAGTAATCTGTTTGTTGACTTGGCTTTCGAAGACCTTAGAAAGGCAGGGTAGGATGGATATAGGTCTGTAGCAATTTGGGTCAAGAGTGTCACCTCCTTTGAAGAGGGGGATGACAGCAGCTGCTTTCCAATCTATGGGAATCTCAGACGACACGAAAGAGAGGTTGAACAGGCTAGTAATAGGGGTTGCAATAATTTCGGCAGATAATTTTAGAAAGAAATGGTCCAGATTGTCAAGCCCAGCTGATTTGTAGGGGTCCAGATTTTGCAGCTCTTTCAGAACATCAGCTGAATGGATTTGGGAGAAGGAGAAATGGGGGAGGCTTGGGCGAGTAGCTGTGGGGGGTGCAGTGTTGTTGAATGCAATAGGGGTAGTTAGGTGGAAAGCATGGCCAGCCGTAGAAAAATGCTTATTGAAATTCTCAATTATAGTGGGCTTATCAGTGGTGACAGAGTTTCCTATCCTCAGTGCAGTGGGCAGTTGGGAGGAGGTGTTCTTATTCTCCATGGACTTTACAATGTTCCAGAACTTTTTAGAGTTGGAGTTGCACGAAACAAATTTCTGTTTGAAAAAGCTAGCCTTGGCGTTTCTAACTGCCTGTGTGTATTGGTTTCTAACTTCCCTAAAAAGTTGCATATCGCGGGGGCAGTTCGATGCTAATGCAGAACGCCACAGGATATTTTTGTGTTGGTTAAGGGCAGTCAGGTCTGGGGAGAACCAAGGGCTATATCTGTTCCTGGTTCTAAATTTCTTGAAAGGGGCATGCTTATTTAAGATGGATAGGAAGGCATTTTTTTTAAATAACCAGGCATCCTCTACTGACGGGATGAGGTCAATATCCTTCCAGGATACCAGGGCCAGGTCGATTAGAAAGGCTTGCTCGTTGAAGTGTTTCAGGGAGCGTTTGACAGTGATGAGTGGAGGTTGTTTGACCGCTGACCCATTACGGGTGCAGGCAATGAGGCAGTGATCGCTGAGATCTTGGTTGAAAACAGCAGAGGTGTATTTAGAGGGCACGTTGGTTAGGATGATATCTATGAGGGTGCCAGTGTTTGCGGCTTTGGGGTTGTACCTGGTGGGTTCATTAATAATTTGTGTGAGATTGAGGGCATCAAGCTTGGATTGTAGGATGGCTGGGGTGTTAAGCATGTCCCAGTTTAGGTCACCTAGCAGCACAAGTTCTGAAGATAGATGGGGGGCAATCAGTTCACATATGGTGTCCAGAGCACAGCTAGGGGCCGAGGGGGGTCTATAGCAGGCGGCAACGGTGAGAGACTTGTTTTTGGAGAGGTGGATTTTTAAAAGTAGAAGTTCAAATTGTTTGGGTACAGACCTGGATAGCAGGACAGAACTCTGCAGGCTATCTCTGCAGTAGATTGCAACACCGCCCCCTTTGGTCGTTCTATCTTGTCTGAAAACGTTGTAGTTAGGGATGAAGATTTCAGAGTTTTTGGTGGACTTCCTAAGCCAAGATTCAGACACAGCTAGGACATCCGGGTTGGCAGAGTGTGCTAAAGCAGTGAATAAAACAAACTTAGGGAGGAGGCTTCTAATGTTAACATGCATGAAACCAAGGTTATTACGGTTACAGAAGTCATCAAAAGAGAGCGCCTGGGGAGTAGGAGTGGAGCCAGGCACTGCAGGGCCTGGATTCACCTCTACATCCCCAGAGGAGCAGAGAAGAATAAGTATGAGGGTACGGCTAAAAGCTATAAGAATTGGTCGTCTGTGACATCCAGAATAGAGAGAAAAAGGAGCAGGTTTCTGGGGGCGATAAAATAGCTTCAAGGTATAATGTACAGACAAAGGTATGGTGGGATGTGAGTACAGAGGAGGTAATCCTAGGCATTTAGTGATTATGAGAGAGATATTGTCTCTAGAAACATAATTGAAACCAGAAGATGTCATAGCATGTGTGGGTGGAGGAACTGAGAGGTTGGATAAGGTATAATGAGCAGGGCTAGAGGCTCTACAGTGAAATAAGCCAATAAACACTAACCAGAACAGCAATGGACAATGCATATTGACATTAAGGAGAGGCATGCTTAGCCGAGTGATCAAAGGGTCCAGTGAGATTCAGACAGCTAGCCGGGCCATAGGTAGCAAGCTGGTGGAAGATGGGAGGGAGGTCTGTTTTTAGCCACCTCGTGCGTTTCCGTCTGTGGGTTAGTGGGGTTCCGTGTGGAAGGGGGGACCTGTCCAAGTTGGCAAAATAGTTAGTTATAGTGGCCCAAGAAAAGTGTCCGATAGACCTATTCAGATCGCAGCCGAAAAGACAGCTAACGATTAGCCGGCCGCAGATGGGCGATCAGGTTACGTCGCGACGGAGGGGCCAGTTGGATAACTCCCTCGGGCAGATAACGTCGGTGGTCCAGTCGTGAAGACCCGATGGGGCTCCGCATCGGCAGTAAAATGGGTCAGGATAGGTGAGTTGTAGCCCAGGAGACACTTCAGCTGGCTAGCTCAGGAATAGACCACGAGTGGCTGACGAAACTCTTCAGCTGGCTAGCTGGCTAGCTCCGTAATAATGTGTGTTAATTCCGTGACCGACGTTGCCAATAGTCACTCAGGTAGCAGCTAGTTAGCCGCAAGATCCAGGTGTAAATGTCCAGAGCCTGCGGTACAAATCGGGGAAAGGAGAGAGAATAGGTCCGATATGCTCTGGTCTGAGTCGCGCTGTACAAAAAACTGGCGATAGCTTTTCGAGCTAATGGATAGCTGAGGACAGCTAACCGTGGCTAGCTGAACTTCAACGTTAGCCAGTGAAAATGGCTAACCTCTGGCTAGCTTCTGTTGTGGAATTCAGATGAGGTAAATAATACTTTCTTTTTTGATATGTTTGCAAATGTATTGCAAATGAACTACAGATATCTAATTTATGTAAGTATTCACACCTGTGTCAAAGCATATTAGAATCATCTTTTGTCAGTGATTACAGCTGTGAGTCTTTACACACCTGGATTGTACAATATTTGCACATTATTCTTTCTAGCCAGAGATTATTTTCAAGCAAATTTAAGTTAAAACTGTAACTAGGCCAATCAGGAACATTGGATGTTGTCTTGGTAAGCAACTCAAGTGTACAGTACCAGTCAAAAGTTTGGGGACACTTACTCATTCAAAGGTTTTTCTTTATTTTTACTATTTTCTATATTGTAGAATAATAGTGAAGACATCAAAACTATGTAATAACACATATGGAATAATGTAGTAACAAAGAAAGTGTACCCTTTGTCTTATTGATAGCTTTGCACACTCTTGGCATTCTCTCAACCAGCTTCATGAGAAAGGCTTTTCCAACAGTATTTTCCAACAAAGTTGCCACATATGCTGAGCACTTGTTGGATGCTTTTCCTTCACTCTGTGGTCCAACTCATCCCAAACCATCTCAATTGGGTTGAGGTAGGGTGATTGTGGAGGCCACTTCATCTGATGCAGCACTCCATCACTCTCCTTCTTGGTCAAATATCCTTTACACAGCCTGGAGGTGTGTTTTGTGTCATTGTCCTGTTGAAAAACAAGTGATAGTCCCACTAAGCACAAACCAGATTGAATGGTGTATTGCTGCAGAATGCTGTGGTAGCCATGCTGGTTAAGTGTGCCTTGAAATCTAAATAAATCACAGACAGTGTCACCAGCAAAGCACCCCCACACCATCACACCTCTTCCATGCTTTACAGTGGGAACCACACATGCAGAGATTATCCGCTCACCTACTCTGCATCTTACACCACCTGGGGGCGGCCCGTCAGGAAGTCCAGGACCCAGTTGCACAGGGTGGGGTTGATACCCAGGGTCTCAAGCTTAATGATGAGTTTGGAGGGTGTGAATGCTGAGCTGTGGTCAATGAACAGCATTCTTACATGGTATTCCTCTTGTCCAGATGGGATAGGGCAGCGTGCAGTGTGATGGTGATTGCATCGTCTGTGGACCTATTGGGGTGGTAAGCAAATTGGAGTGGGTCTAGTGTGACAGGTAGGGTGGAGGTGATATGATCCTTGACTAGTCTCTCAAAGCACTTCATGATGACATAAGTGAGTGCTACGGGGCGATTAGTCATTTAGTTCAGTTACCTTAGCTTTCTTGTGAACAGGAACAATGGTGGCCATCTTGAAGCATGTGGGGACTGCAGACTGGGATAGGGAGAGATTGAATATGCCCGTAAACACTCCAGCCACTGGTCTGCGCATGCTCTGAGGACGCGGCTAGGGATGCCATCTGGGCCGGCAGCCTTCCGAGGGTTAACACGTTTGAATGTTTTACTCACGTCGGCCACGGAGAAGGAGAGCCCACAGTCTTGTGCTCCATGCAAGCCTCCCCTTTTTCCCTCCAAACATAACGATGGTCATTATGGCCAAACAGTTCTATTTTTGTTTCATCAGACCAGAGGACATTTTTCCAAAAAGTACGATCTTTGTCCCCATGTGCAGTTGCAAACCGTAGTCTGGCTTTTTTTATGGTGGTTTTGGAGCAGTGGCTTCTTCCTTGCTGAGCGGCCTTTCAGGTTATGTCGATATAGGACTTGTTTTACTGTCGATATACAGTCGTGGCCAAAAGTTGAGAATAACACATATTCATTTCCACATAGTTTGCTGCTTCAGTGTCTTTAAATATTTTTGTCAGATGTTACTATGGAATACAGAAGTATAATTACAAGCATTTCATAAGTGTCAAAGGCTTTTATTGACAATTACATGAAGTTGATGCAGACTCAATATTTGCAGTGTTGACCCTTCTTTTTCAAGACCTCTGCAATCCGCCCTGGCATGCTGTCAATTAACTTCTGGGCCACATCCTGACTGATGGAAGCCCATTTTTGCATAATCAATGCTTGGAGTTTGTCAGAATTTGCTGGTTTTTGTTTTGTCCACCTGCCTCTTGAGGATTTTTATTTATTTATTTATTTCACCTTTATTTAACCAGGTAGGCAAGTTGAGAACAAGTTCTCATTTACAATTGCGACCTGGCCAAGATAAAGCAAAGCAGTTCGACAACATACAAAAACACAGAGTTACACATGGAGTAAAACAACATACAATCAATGATGCAGTAGAAAAAAAAATAAGACTATATACAATGTGAGCAAATGATGTGAGATAATGGAGGTAAAGGCAAAAAATGCCATGGTGGCAGAGTAAATAAAGTATGGCAAGAAAAACACTGGAATGGTAGATTTGTAGTTTGAAGAAAGTTAAAAGTTAAAATATAAATAATATGGTGCAAAGGAGCAAAAATAAATAAAATAAATAAATACAGTAGGGGAAAAGGTAGTAGTTTGGGCTCAATTAAAGATGGGCTATGTACAGGTGCAGAGATCTGTGAGCTGCTCTGACAGCTGGTGCTTAAAGCTAGTGAGGGAGATAAGTGTTTCCAGTTTTAGAGATTTTTGTAGTTCGTTCCAGTCATTGGCAGCTGAGAACTGGAAGGAGAGACGACCAAAGGAGGAGTTGGCTTTAGGGGTGACCAGAGAGATATACCTGCTGGAGCGAGGATTGACCAAAAGTTCTCAATAGGATTAAGGTCTGGGGAGTTTCCTGGCCATGGACCCAAAATATCGATTTTTTGATCCCCGAGCAACTTAGTTATAACTTTTGCCTTATGGCAAGGTGCTCCATCATGCTGGAAAAGGCATTGTTCGTCACCAAACTTCCTGGATGGTTGGGAGAAGTTGCTCTCGGAGGATGTCTTGGTACCATTCTTTATTTATGGCTGTGTTCTTAGGCAAAATTGTAAGTGAGCCCTCTCCCTTGGCTGAGAAGCAACCCAACACTTGAATGGTCTCAGGATGCTTTTCTGTTGGCATGACACAGGACTGATGGTAGCGCTCACCTTGTCTTCTCCGGACAAGCTTTTTTCTGGATGCCCCAAACAATCGGAAAAGGGGATTCATCAGAGAAAATGACTTTACCCCAGTCCTCAGCAGTCCAATCCCTGTACCTTTTGCAGAATATCAGTCTGTCTCTGTTGTTTTTCCTGGAGAGAAGTGGCTTCTTTGCTGCCCTTCTTGACAACAGGCCATCCTCCAAAAGTCTTCGTCTCACTGTGCGTGCAGATGCACTCACACCTGCCTGCTGCCATTCCTGAGCAAGCTCTGTACTGGTGATGCCCCGATCCCGCAGCTGAATCAACTTTAGGAGACGGTCCTGGTGCTTGCTGGACTTTCTTGGGCGCCCTGAAGCCTTCTTCACAACAATTGAACCGCTGTCCTTGAAGTTCTTGATGATCCGATAAATGGTTAATTTAGGTGCAATCTTACTGGCAGCAATATCCTTGCCTGTGAAGCCCTTTTTGTGCAAAGCAATGATGACGGCACGTGTTTCCTTGCAGGTAACCATGATTGACAGAGGAAGAGCAATGATTCCAAGCACCACCCTCCTTTTGAAGTTTCCAGTCTGTTAATCGAACTCAATCAGCATGACAGAGTGATCTCCAGCCTTGTCCTCGTCAACACTCACACCTGTGTTAACGAAAGAATCACTGACATGATGTCAGCTGGTCCTTTTGTGGCAGGGCTGAAATGTAGTGGACACGTTTTTTGGGGATTCAGTTTATTTGCATGGCAAAGAGGGACTTTGCAATTAATTGCAATTCATCTGATCACTCTTCATAATATTCTGGAGTATATGCAAATTGCCAACATACAAACTGAGGCAGCAGACTTTGTGAAAATTAATATTTGTGTCATTCTCAAAACTTTTGGCCACGACTGTAGATACCTTTGTACCTGTTTTTTCCAGCATCTTCACAAGGGCCTTTGCTGTTGTTCTGGGATTGATTTGCACTTTTTGCACCAAAGAACGTTCATCTCTAGGAGACAGAACGCGTCTCCTTCCTGAGCGGTATGACGGCTGCGTGGTCCCATGGTGTTTATACTTGCGCACTATAAGATTTATAAGTGAAATAATCTGTCTGTAAACAATTGTTGGAAAGATTACTTGTGTCATGCACAAAGCAGATGTCCTAACTGACTTGCCAAACTATAGTTTTTTAACAAGAAATTTGTGGAGTGGTTGAAAAACAAGTTTTAATGACGCCAACCTACGTGTATGTAAACCTCCGACTTCAACTGTATGTGTATGTATATATGTGCATATGTATGCATATGTGTATGTACGTGTGTGTATATATATTTACCAAAAAAAGATATGGGGGATTGGAAATGATGCAGACAATTACATTGATGGAAGTAACAATCTTTCCGCAATATTAAGCTGATCCACCCTTACATTTTTTAAAAATAAAATGACCTTTTATACCAGTAGACAGCATTTTTGCTCTGTTAGCCAAATCGAAAATTAAAGGTTTTTAAAATCTTTACACATTCGTGAATCATTGCATTAATCAAGTGTGCAACACTATATGCAATACGGTTTAGATGAGAAGCTCCTGTATAGTTTGGATTGCTATCCTTATTTAGTTTTCTATATACTATGTTATTTAAGGCGTCAGCATGCTTCAGTTTGACCGATCGAGTGTACTCGCATACTCCCTTTAAAGACCTTTGCATTAAAAACAAAAAAAAACAGAAATGGTACTGTTTGTCCATTTTGAGACGCCGTAGCCACTATACACTAAGTCAGAATTGATCTAAGATTAATTTGGACATTTTTGCAGAGGAGATCTTAAGCCGCACAATTTTACATCTAGCTACGATGTTTGATGCAGTATTTCTCATTAAAAAATTTGCATAGAAATGAGCCATCTGTTGTTGAATTGACAACAAAGACTTTATTGAAGTATCCCTATTGTTGACCAATCACAGATGAAATGGCGTGTGCCCGAACATGTTTGTGTGCTCAAAGCTGAAAAAACCCGTACCAAAGTCGAAAAACAAACAAGTACGTCACAAAATGGCGTCATAATATATGCACAAACTTCGTCTGAGAAGCATGCGGACGCCTTTACGGTATGCTAATACCTGCCACCCGTATAGGTCCCCCCCAGTCATCATTCACTCATCTCTCTTCTTTCTCTTCTGAGCCTTGAAGCTCCTGGTTTGGCTTCAGGCATTGATCTCAATGTGTCGAGGTGATGAGGTTCTGCTCTCTTTTTCTCTCTGTCCATCTCTCTCTCCTACCCCTTAGTTTGCTTGAAGCTCTTCTCTCCTCTGTTCCCTCCTGGCCCTACCTCCTCCCTCTCTGCTTTGATAGTAGCTTGGCTCAGGGCAACCCCCTGCACAGCTCAGCAGCAGGGAAGATTTGTTCAGAACAGTACAACAGGAGCCTGAGGTCTGTTCTCTGAAGGTCAAAACTCACAGCTTCGTTCACTTTCATCTAGAGGATAGCTTTAAATTAGAACAGAGAAGCACAAACACACACAATGTACAGTGAGGGAAAAACGTATTTGATCCCCTGCTGATTTTGTACGTTTGCCCACTGACAAAGAAATGATCAGTCTATAATTTTAATGGTAGGTTTATTTGAACAGTGAGAGACAGAATAACAACAAAAAAAATCCAGAAAAACGCATGTCAAAAATGTTATAAAATAATTTGCATTTTAATGAGGGAAATAAGTATTTGACCCCTCTGCAAAACATGACTTAGTACTTGGTGGCAAAACCCTTATTGGCAATCAGAGGTCAGACGTTTCTTGTAGTTGGCCACCAGGTTTGCACAAATCTCAGGAGGGATTTTGTCCCACTCCTCTTTGCAGATGTTCTCCAAGTTATTAAGGTTTCGAGGCTGACGTTCGGCAACTCGAACCTTCAGCTCCCTCCACAGATTTTCTATGGGATTATGGTCTGGAGACTGGCTAGGCCACTCCAGGACCTTAATGTGCTTCTTCTTGAGCCACTAATTTGTTGCCTTGGCCGTGTGTTTTGGGTCATTGTCATGCTGGAATACCCATCCACGACCCATTTTCAATGCCCTGGCTGAGGGAAGGAGGTTCTCACCCAAGATTTGACGGTACATGGCCCCGTCCATCGTCCCTTTGATGCGGTGAAGTTGTCCTGTCCCCTTAGCAGAAAAACACCCCCAAAGCATAATGTTTCCACCTCCATGTTTGACGGTGGGGATGGCGTTCTTGGGGTCATAGGCAGCATTCCTCCTCCTCCAAACACAGCGAGTTGAGTTGATGCCAAAGAGCTCCATTTTGGTCTCATCTGACCACAACACTTTCACCCAGTTGTCCCCTGAATCATTCAGATGTTCATTGGCAAACTTCAGACGGGCATGTATATGTGCTTTCTTGAGCAGGGGGACCTTGCAGGCGCTGCAGGATTTCAGGCCTTCACGGCGTAGTGTGTTACCAATTGTTTTCTTGGTGACTATGGTCCCAGCTTCCTTGAGATCATTGACAAGATCCTCCCGTGTAGTTCTGGGCTGATTCCTCACCGTTCTCATGATCATTGCAACTCCACGAGGTGAGATCTTGTATGGAGCCCCAGGCCGAGGGAGATTGACAGTTCTTTTGTTTCTTCCATTAAAATCGCACCAACAAATAATCGCACCAACTGTTGTCACCTTCTCACCAAGCTGCTTGGCGATGGTCTTGTAGCCCTTTCCAGCCTTGTGTTGGTCTACAATCTTGTCCATGACATCCTTGGAGAGCTCTTTGGTCCTGGCCATGGTGGAGAGTTTGGAATCTGATTGATTGCTTCTGTGGACAGGTGTCTTTTATACAGGTAACAAGCTGAGATTAGGAGCACTCACTTTAAGAGTGTGCTCCTAATCTCAGCTCGTTATCTGTATAAAAGACACCTGGGAGCCAGACATCTTTCTGATTGACAGGGGGTCAAATAGTTATTTCCCTCATGAAAATGCAAATCAATTTATAACATTTTTGACCTGCGTTTTTCTGGATTTTTTTGTTGTTATTCTGTCTCTCACTGTTCAAATAAACCTACCATTAAAATTATAGACTGATCATTTCTTTGTCAGTGGGCAAACGTACAAAATCAGCAGGGGATCAAATACTTTTTTCCCTCACTGTATCTATGATGTGTGAGAAGTGTAATTGCTAAAAAGAGAAACTGAATCCATCTTTGTCTCCTCTCCATGTTTTTGGGACAGGGGCCATATTATATTATTCCCATCGATCTCTATTGAATCATTTGTATGAAGGGAGACGAGCAGAATAGAGTCAGTGGCAGAGCTTCGTTTGGCCAGGGTGTTTCACGCCAAGGTGTATTGCCTTCATAAGAGCTTTGCTGGCTTACACAGCACTTCTGTTCTATTCGTGAGGATCACTGAGGAACAAGTACAATTGCACTGTCTTAGGCTCTGAGCATCATACTGCGTGTGTGTTGTGTCTTTGGCACCATTAAACTAAACACTTATTTTATCAAATCAATTCTCTGTAATTATTATTATGTGATTAAACTAATCACGTAAATGTAACTAACTAGGAAGTCCGGGGCACCAAGGAAAATATTCATATTGCAAAGTTATAATTTTCCTAATATAACTTTCAGATTTTTTAATAACTGAACAATTAGTCTTCTAATTAATGATTTATTCTTTACCTCACGTTACTCATTCCAAACGTCATAAATTGTTGGTTATCTGCATGAACCCAATCTTCCCTATGAATCATCCATACATCAATTGTCTCAATCATTTATTTATTAACTAACTAAATAATCACAGAAATGCACATACAAACAAACAAACAAACAAAGTAGATATGGTTACAAGGAAATTATAGGGGATGTGCCTTTTTGGGCTAAACCGGCATTATGGCTTGGTTGACAAAAGGGAAATGGGTGTAGACTGAGAAAGGCGGGAATTACGCAAATGAGTCACTACACACTTGATAATTCTATCAATTGAAAGGCTAATCCTTTGGACATGAACGCTCACTCATTCGGGAATAATTGCAATCAATATATATATTTACGCTCAGTGTGTCATCGTGATCTCTGTTGGAATCGTCCTTTTCTGTTGGAAAGTTTGTCCGCCCTCTCTCTCTCTTTCGTGGTTAGAATGAATAGTTCAGAGTCCCATTCAGAAATGTTTTTATAGAATAGATGTTTCGGCGGTTGTTGGTCCTCGCATTCACGGGTACATAATTTCTAGCTGCAGACTAGTAATTAGTATCGAAGAGTAGCTCTTATTCTGTCAGATCAATAGTCTCAGAGTTTAATCACGTGGTATGGTTAAAAGATTCAGCAACCATTACAACCTTAGCTCCCTCGATGGTCGAGGTACGCATGGTCTCTACTCAAACCTTAGCTCCCTCACGATCGAGATACTGGTCTACTGGGAAATTCCCAAGGTGGGGGTTATATCCAGAACTGTAGGAAAGGGCTGTCCCATGATGCCAGAGCAATGTCTGTGCTCATGGGGCGGGCCTATGACTTAGTTAAACTCCAAAGGGAATTGGAGTTTCTTTCATTAAACAGTTTAAAATCACATTACATAATTTCACAAATAGTTTCATCTTTACTCATTCATTTTATACAACAATTAGATGCAAGCCTCACAACTGAGACTCTTGAATAAACAGAGTTATGGTAATGTGGCTGTATTGTCTCTCATGAGTTTCACAAACATTAAACGAAATGGACAGGTCGTAGCTGGATTCTCCCGACCGTATACACATTCTCCAAAGCATGGACATTGTTCAGTTCTCAAGTTCTGTGATGTGGAAGAGGTTCCTTTGTTCTCCTGTGAAACTCTCTATATACTACATGTCCATGAGGAGAGAGACTCCTCTAGGAATTTATGATCTGCGATAACAGAGCCTGGGTGTAGGGGGAAGAGAGAGGTGGTGAGAGAGAGAGGGGGATGGTACTCGCTATCCCCAAAGAGGGCCACGTCATGACAGTGTGCGTGCGTGCGTGCATGCGCAGTTGGAGGCTGTGAGCTGCATGCTGCATCTATTATTGATGACGGACTATGACCTTCATTATTTATGACGTTAGGGTTTCTGTTCACTCAGCATATACAGTCTGTTCTTTAGACATATTCACCACTGGTGTTGGCACAACCACTCTGTTCATTAGATAGTGTATTTTCACTACTGGTGTTGGCACAACCAGACTCTGTTCATCAGACATATTCACCACTGATGTTGGCACAACCACTCTGTTCATTAGAAATATTCTCCACTGGTGATAGCACAACCACTGGTTGGCACAACCAGTATTACTGGACCAATAGGCCAGCCAGCTCTAGAGGTGTTGAGTAATAATGGACCAGTGGGCCAGCTCTAGAACTATTCCAGTATTACTGGTCTGGCGGGCCAACTCTAGAGGTGTTCCAAGAACCTGCCAGTCTGTCACGGTTGCCAGTCCAGCCAGTGTTATTGTGGCCTAGGAGCTGTGCCAACACAACATGGGCAGCACTGTATGCTGCCATGCCAAGGCTCCTGTTGTGATCAACGCTGGGCAGAGGAACAGCAGGCGAAAGGAGATGGGGCAGAGTGCTAAATGGTCAATGTGCCTATCACTCTTATTGTATGTGAGAAATTATCATGGGAGAGAGAGGGTAAGGGAAACATCCTGTATGCCAGGAGCTGGGTTGATGTCTGTTCCAATTTCAGTCGTTGCCCTTTAGTTTCGGGTGGCAAGAAGATAGCTGTTTCTGAGCATCTAATCAGAGCATTTGTAAGAGCACTGACTTATGAATAATGCAAGGCGGTCTTGGCCTTGTATCACAAATAGGCTTAATTATAATTAAGGTCTAATTTAGACCGGTCTCCTGAGACCGAAGAGCCTATCTAGGTATTCCATATGCATTCCTGTGGAGTAGAGACTCACTGTGGCTGTGTCTGAGACAGCAGGCTTAGCTAACTGACAGGGACCATGTCCGAATACCCATACTAGCATTCTACATACACTATGTTCAAAAGTTTGGGGTCACTTAGAAATGTCCTTGTTTTTGAAAGAAAAGCACATTTTGTCCATTAAAATAACATCGAATTGATCAGAAATACAGTGTAGACATTGTTAATGTTTTAAATGACCATTGTAGCTGGAAACAGCATGTTTTTAATGGAATATCTACATAGGCATACAGAGGCCCATTATCAGCAACCATCACTCCTGTGTTCCAACGTTGGGTTAGCTAATACAAGTTTATCGTTTTAAAAGGCTGATTGATCATTAGAAAACACTTTTGCAATTATGTTAGCACAGCTAAAAACTGTTGTGCTGATTTAAAGAAGCAATAAAACTGGCCTTCTTTAGATTAGTTGAGTATCTGGAGCATCATCAATTGTTGGTTTGATTACAGGCTCAAAATGGCCAGAAACAAAGCACATTCTTCTGAAGCTCGTCAGTCTATTCTTGTTCTGAGAAATGAAGGCTATTCCATGCGAGAAATTGCCAAGAAACTGAAGATCTCGTACAACGCTGTGTACTACTCCCTTCACAGAACAGAGCAAACTGGGTCTAACCAGAAGAATAGAAAGAGGACTGGAAGGCCCCGGTGCACAACTGAGCAAGAGGACAAGTACATTAGTGTCCAGTTTGAGAAACAGACACCTCACAAGTCCTCAACTGGCAGCTTCATTAAATAGTACCCGCAAAACAAGTCTCAACGTCAACAGTGAAGAGGCAACTCCGGGATGCTGGCCTTCTAGGCAGAGTTGCAAAGAAAAAGTAATACAGTTGAATTCAGAAGTTTACATACACTTAGGGTGGAGTCATTAAAACTTGTTTTTCAACCACTCCACAAATTTCTTGTTAACCTGTTGGGGATAGGGGGCAGTATTTGCACGGCCGGATAAAAAACGTACCCGATTTAATCTGGTTACTACTCCTGCCCAGTAACTAGAATATCCATATAATTGTTTGATTTGGATAGAAAACACTCTAAAGTTTCTAAAACTGTTTGAATGGTGTCTGTGAGTATAACAGAACTCATTTGGCAGGCCAAAACCTGAGAAGATTCCAAACAGGAAGCGCTCTCTGACCATTTCATGGCCTTCTTGATCATCTCTAACCAAAACAGGGGATCTCTGGCATGACGTGACATTTTCTAACGCTCCCATAGGATCTCAGAAGGCGCCAGAAAGCTGAATGGTGGCTTTGCAGGCCCTGGCTGAAAAACATTAGCGCATTTTGTAAGTGGTCGATCTGAGGACAATGAGACTGGGGCGCATGTTTACTTTCTCTCTCTTTGAACGAAAACAACGACTCCCGGTCGGAATATTATCGCTTTTTTACGAGAAAAATACCATAAAATTGATTTTAAGCAGCGTTTGACATGCTTCAAGGTACTGTAATGGAATATTTTTAAATTTTTTGTCACGAAACGCGTCGGGCGCGTCACCCTTCTTTACCCTTCGGATAGTGCCTTGAACGCACAAACAAAACGCCGCTATTTGGATATAACTATGGATTATTTGGAACCAAACCAACATTTGTTATTGAAGTAGAAGTCCTGGGAGTGCATTCTGACGAAGAACAGCAAAGGTAATCAAACTTTTCTAATAGTAAATCGGAGTTTGGTGAGTACCACACTTGGTGGGTGTCAAAATAGCTAGCCTGTGATGGCTGGGCTATCTACTCAGAATATTGCAAAATGTGCTTTCACCGAAAAGCTATTTTAAAATCGGATATAGCGAGTGCATAAAGGAGTTCTGTATCTATAATTCTTAAAATAATTGTTATGTTATTTGTGAACGTTTATCGTGAGTAATTTAGTAAATTCACCGGAAGTGTTTGGTGGGAATGCTAGTCACATGCTAGTCACATGCTAATGTAAAAAGCTGTTTTTTGATATAAATATGAACTTGATTGAACAAAACATGCATGTATTGTATAACATAATGTCCTAGGATTGTCATCTGATGAAGATCATCAAAGGTTAGTGCTGCATTTAGCTGTGGTTTGGGTTTATGTGACATTATATGCTAGCTTGAAAAATGGGTGTCGGATTATTTCTGTCTGGGTACTCTGCTGACATAATCTAATGTTTTGCTTTCGTTGTAAAGCCTTTTTGAAATCGGACAGTGTGGTTAGATTAACGAGAGTCTTGTCTTTAAAATGGTGTAAAATGGTCATATGTTTGAGAAATTGAAGTAATAGCATTTCTAAGGTATTTGAATATCGCGCCACGGGATTCCACTGGCTGTTGAGTAGTTGGGACGCAAGCGTCCCGCCGGCCCAGAGAGGTTAACAAACTATAGTTTTGGCTAGTCAGTTAGGACATCTACTTTGTGCATGACACAAGTAATTTTTACAACAATTGTTTACAGACAGATTATTTCACTGTATCACAATTCCAGTGGGTCAGAAGTTTACATACACTAAGTTGACTGCATTTAAACATCTTGGAAAATTCCAGAAAATGCTGTCATGGCTTTAGAAGCTTCTGATAGGCTAATTGACATCATTTGAGTCAATTGAAGGTGTACCTGTGGATGTATTTCAAGGCCTACCTTCAAACTCCGTGCCTCTTTGCTTGACATCATGGGAAAATCAAAATAAATGAGCCAAGACCTCAGAAAATAATTGTAGACCTCCACAAGTCTGCTTCATCCTTGGGCGCAATTTCCAAACACCTGAAGGTACCACATTCATCTGTACAAACAATTTTACGCTAGTATAAACACCATGAGACCACGCAGTCATCATACCGCTCAGGAAGGAGAGATGAACGTACTTGTGTGAAAAGTGCAAATCAATCCCAGAACAACAGCAAAGGACCTTGTGAAGATGCTGGAAGAAACAGGTACAAAAGTATCTATATCCACAGCAAAACTAGTACTATGTCAACATAACCTGAGAGGCTGCTCAGCAAAGAAGAAGCCACTGCTCCAAAACCACCATAAAAAAGCCAGACTACGGTTTGCAACTGCACATGGGGACAAAGAATGTACTTTTTGGAGAAATGTCCTCTGGTCTGATGAAACAAAAATAGAACTGTATGGCCATAATGACCATCGTTATGTTTGGAGGAAAAAAGGGGAGGCTTGCAAGCCGAAGAACACCATTCCAACTCTGAAGAACGGGGGTGGCAGCATCATGTTGTGGGGGTGCTTTGCCGCAGGAGGGACTGGTGCACTTCACAAAATAGATGGCATCATGAGGGAGGGAAATTGTGGATATTTATTTTTTATTTTTTTATTTATCTGTTATTTTACCAGGTAAGTTGACTGAGAACACATTCTCATTTGCAGCAACGACCTGGGGAATAGTTACAGGGGATAGGAGTGGGATGAAAGCAACACCTCAAGACATCAGTCAGGAAGTTAAAGCTTGGTCGCAGATGGGTCTTCCAAATGGACAATGACCCCAAGCATACTTCCAAAGTTGTGGCAAAATGACTCAAGGACAACAAAGTCAAGGTATTGGAGTGGCCATCACAAAGCCCTGACCTCGATCTTATAGATAATTTGTGGGCAGAACTGAAAAAGCGTGTGCGGGCAAGGAGGCCTACAAACCTGACTCAGTTACACCAGCTCTGTCAGGAGGAATGGGCCAAAATTCACCCAACTTATTGTGGTAAGCTTGTGGAAGGCTACCCGAAACGTTTGACCCAAGTTAAACAATTTAAAGACAATGCTACCAAATACTAATTGAGTGTATGTAAACGTCTGACCCACTGGGAATGTGATGAAAGAAATAAAAGCTGAAATATATCATTCTCTCTACTATTATTCTGACATTTCACATTCTTAAAATAAAGTGGTGATCCTAACTGACCTAAGACATGGAATTTTACCAGGATTAAATGTCAGGAATTCTGAAAAAGTGAGTTTAAAATATATTTGGCTAAGATGTATGTAAACTTCTGACTTCATCTGTATCGCTGTCCAGTGTCTGCGTTCTTTTGCCCATCTTAATCTTTTATTTTTATTGGCCAGTCTGAGATATGGCTTTTTCTTTGCAACTCTGCCTAGAAGGCCAGCGTCCCAGAGTCGCCTCTTCACTGTTGACGTTGATAATGGTGTTTTGCGGGTACTATTTAATGAAGCTGCTTTTGAACGGTAGTGTTTGTGTATGTGGACACCCCTTCAAATTAGTGGATTCAGCTATTTCAGCAACACCCGTTGCTGACAGGTGCATAACATCGAGCACACAGCCATGCAAGCTCGATAGACAGACATTGGCAGTAGAATGGTCTTACTGAAGAGCTCAGTGACTTTCAACGTGGCACTGTCATAGGATGCCACCTTTCCAACTTGTCAGTTCGTCAAATGACTGCCCTGCTAGATCTGCCCCTGTCTGCTGTAAGTGCTGTTGTGGTGAATTGAAAATATCTACGAGCAACAACGGCTCAGCCTCAAAATGGTAGGCCACAGAAGCTCACGGAATGGGACCAACGAGTGCTTAAGCGTGTAGAGTGTAGAAATCGTCTGTCCTTGGTTGCAATACTCACTACCGAGTTCCAAACTGCCTCTGGAAGCAACGTCAGCTCAAAAACTGTTAGTCTGGAGCTTCATGAAATGGGTTTACATGGCCGAGCAGCCGCACACAAGCCTAAGATCACCATGCACAATGCTAAGCGTTGGCTGAAGTGGTGTAAAGCCCGCTGTCATTGGACTCTGGAGCAGTGGAAACGTATTCTCTGAAGTGATGAATCACGCTTCACCATCTGGCAGTCTGACAGACAAATCTGGGTTTGGCAAATGAGGCAGTTCTGAGTCAAAAGTGGATACAACTCAATATTAGGAACTCAGCGCATATGTCGCTTGATACATCAATGTTTCTTTCAACCTTCTCAAGATGGATAACTGTGAATCAATCTGAAAGGCAAAGCCAGGGAGGCAGACAGAGCGCCCAGCTAAAGCACTTTCTTAGCTGTTGTGGATGAGAGAAAAACTGATCATGTTCTGAAGAAGGAAAAAAATGGTTTCAAGAGCAGAGGTTCTAATGAAAGAGAAAATTAGGCAAATATCATCTCAGAGATTTAGATATTCTTCATTAGAATAACAAAAGTGAGCCACGCACCACCAGAAGCATATTTTTCCAAACAGGTCCCCTGAGTTGCCACATGAAACAGCTCTCATCTTAAAACAGCCAAAGGAAACACAAAAAATGTGTTTTCTTTTCATTTTCTTCTCTTTTCTGCTCAAGCTGTGGGGGACCTCCGCTGAGTATCTCTTACTAATCTAAACCAGCTGTGGGACTGCTTACCGTTTTGAACTCTCCCTCCTGTGATTGGCTGCTGCTGTTCTAGAAGGCTTTGTGATTGGTTACCGGGGTGCCTTTTGTGTTTTGATTGGCCTGCTGTTTTTAGCATCAGAAATCCAACACGTATGTTTAATCTTTGGGGTGTCTGTGTTGCTGGCATTGGCTAGGCTACTCTATTGTGTGGGACAGGAGAAGGGTTGAAAACAGTGACTTTACTCAAACTCAAAGGCATGCTGGGTCTGGGTGTGGATGTGTGTTCCATGTGGTTCCTCAGGACTGCTCTGTTGGTATACTAAATACTATTCTGTTCGCTGCTGTGTTGATTATTCATACTGAATCCTCTTCTATTCTTTGTGCTGTTCTTGCATGGTGGTCTGAGAGGTTTGATGATTCAATTCATTAATTTTACATCCAGATACCATGAGTAGAAATGTTCAGTTTAGATTTGTGTAGAATTTTTATTCATTTTCAATTTAGCAGACAGAGCGAACCTCAATCCCTAGCTAGTCTGTAAATCCACAGCTTTGTGCTCTATTGCCCCTCTCTACCCCCCCCCTCCCAGCCCACACTATGGGTACTGAACAGGCCACTCCAAGGAGCTGAGCTACGGATTAGAGGCCTACTCAGGAGAGATTTCTTCATCCTGCGCCCGCTGCTTTTCATACCATAGCGTGCACGCTCCCGCTGACTTCTTGTCCGACTCCCACCTGCTCCCACAAGAACTGGTCCCCAACCCAACCACAGTCCCACAATGTTATTTTTAGGTGTATGTGACGCAGCTCACTTTGCAGGCCCAGTCCCTGCAATTTTGCCACCCAAGTCAAGATCATAATGCACAAAAATTGCCTAAGAAATCACTTAAAATACCAGAGATTCTCATGTGGCCCAGGATCTGAGTTTTAATTAAAAACTCTGAAATGCTATTTGGAGTAGGGATGGACATTTCAATATTTTTGACTGTTCAAGTACTCTCATTGAGTACTTGAATGGGAAAACATTTGTGCATTTATCTATGTGACAGCAGATCATAACAATGCCTAATTTATCAAAACTTTTACAGATAACAAATCCTAATTGCTCAATTTCCCCATATATATTCAGTCAATGAAAAAGCAAGTGCTATTTAAGATGAATTTATTTACTGTAATATAAACAAGTTATATTATGCCAAACAAAGTAAAAACTCAACATGCAACAATTTCAAAGTTCATATAAAGAATTCAGTCAATTAAAATAAATAAATTAGGCCCTAATCTATGGATCTGGGAATACAGATATTCATCTG
Organism: Salmo trutta; assembly: GCF_901001165.1. Lineage (NCBI taxonomy): Eukaryota > Metazoa > Chordata > Actinopteri > Salmoniformes > Salmonidae > Salmo > Salmo trutta. The sequence goes on along the minus strand of NC_042991.1, from coordinate 1,093,421 downwards.
TTGGTCACAGATAGCTTTAAAAAAAAAAGTAGGGGAGTGGATCAGAAAACCAGTCAGTATCTGCTGTGACCACAATTTGCCTCATGCAGCGCGACACATCTCCTTCACAGGTTGTGGATTGTAGCCTGTGGAATGTTGTCTCACTCCTCTCCAATGACTGTGCAAAGTTGCTGGATATTGGCAGGAACTGGAACGCTGTTGTACATATCGATCCAGAGCATCCCAAACATGCTCAATGGGTGACATGTCTGGTGAGTATGCAGACTATGGAAGAACTGCGACATTTTCAACTTCCAGATCCTTACGACATGGGGCTGTTTCATGCTGGAACATGGCGGCTGATGAATGGCACGGCAATGGGCCTCAGGATCTCGGCATGCTATCTCTGTGCATTAAAATTGCCATCGATAAAATGCAATTGTTTTCGTAGTTCGTAGCTTATGCCTGCCCAAACCATAACCCTACCAACACTATGGGACACTCTGTTTGCAACTTTGATTGATATCAGCAAACCGCTCGCCCACACGACACCATGTTCTGCGGTTGTGAGGCCGGTTGGACGTACTGCCAAATTCTCTAAAACGACATTGGTAGAGAAAAACATGAAATTCACTGGCAACAGCTCTGGTGGACATTCCTGCAGTCAGCATGCCAATTGCACGCTCCTTCAACTTGAGACATTGGTGGCATTGTGTTGTGTGACCAAACTGCACCCTTTAGAGTGGCCTTTTTAAAATACACCTCTGCTGTCTTCAACCAGGATCTCAGCGATCATTGCCTACGTCCGTAATGGGTCTGCGGTCAAACGACCACCCCTCATCTCTGTCAAATGCTCCCTAAAACACTTCAGCGAGCAGGCCTTTCTAATCGACCTGGCACAGGTATCCTGGAAGGATATTGACCTCATTCCATCAGTAGAGGATGCCTAGTTTTTCTTTAAAAGTGCTTTCCTCACCATCTTAAATAAGCATGCCCCATTAAAAAGACTGCCCTTGACCAGCACAAAACATCCTGTGACGTACTGCATTAGCATCGAATAGCCCCCGCGATATGCACATTTTCAGGGAAGTTAGGAAGCAATATACACAGGCAGTTAGGAAAGCAAAGGCTAGCTTTTTCAAACATAAATTTGCATCCTGTAGCACAAACTCCAAAAAGTTCTGGGACACTGTAAAGTCCATGGAGAATGAGAGCACCTCCTCCCATCTGCCCACTGCACTGAGGCTAGGAAACACTGTCACCACCGATAAATTTGCGATAATTGAGAACTTCAATAAGCATTTTTCTAAGGCTGGCCATGCTTTCCACCTGGCTTCCCCAACCCCTGTCAACAGCCCTGCACCCCCCACAGCAACTTGCCCAAGCCTCCCCCAGCTTCTCCTGATGTTCTGAAAGAGCTGCAAAATCTGGACCCTCACTTTCTAAAATTATCCGCCGAAATTGTTGCAACCCCTATTACTAGCCTGTTCAACCTCTCTTTCGTATCGTCTGAGATCCCCAAAGATTGGAAAGCTGCCGTGGTCATCCCTCTCTTCAAAGGGGGAGAAACTCTAGACCCAAACTGCTACAGACCTATCCTTTCTAAGGTCTTCGAAAGCCAAGTTAATTAACAGATCACCGACCCATCGATAAGAGACAATACTGTGCAGCTGTATTCATTGACCTGGCCAAGGCTTTCAACTCTGTCAATCACCACATTCTTATCGGCAGACTCAACAGCCTTGGTTTCTCAAATGTTTGCCTCGCCTGGTTCACCAACTACTTCTCAGACAGAGTTCAGTGTGTCAAATCGGAGGGCCTGTTGTCCGGACCTCTGGCAGTCTCTATGAGGGTGCCACAGGGTTCAATCCTCGGGCCGGCTCTTTTCTCTGTATACATCAATGATGTTGCTCTTGTTTCTGGTGATTCTCTGATCCACCTCTACGCAGACAACACCATTCTGTGTACTTCTCGCCCTTCTTTGGACACTGTGTTAACCAACCTCCAGACGAGCTTCATTGCCATACAACTCTCCTTCCGTGGCCTCCAACTGCTCTTAAATGCATGCTATTCACCCGATCGCTGCCCACACCTGCCCGCCCGTCCAGCATCACTACTCTGGACAGTTCTGACTTAGATTATGTGGACAACAACAAATACCTAGGTGTCTGGTTAGACTGTAAACTCTCCTTCCAGACTCACATTAAGCATCTCCAATCCAAAATTAAATCTAGAATCGGCATACTATTTCGCAACAAAGCATCCTTCACTCATGCTGCCAAACATACCCTCGAAAACTGACCATCCTACCGATCCTTGACTTCGGCGATGTAATTTACAAAATAGCCTCCAACACTCTACTCAGCAAATTGGATGGAGTATATGACAGTGCCATCTGTTTTGTCACCAAAGCCCCAAATACTACCCACCACTGCGAACTGTATGCTCTCGTTGGCTGGCCCTCGCTTCATATTCGTCGCCAAACCCACTGGCTCCAGATCATCTATAAGTATTTGCTAGGTAAAGCCCCGCCTTATCTCAGCTCACTGGTCATCATAGCAGCACCCACCCGTATCACGCGGTCCAGCAGGTATATTTCACTGGTCACCCCCAAAGCAAATTCCTCCTTTGGCCGCCTTTCCTTCCAGTTCTCTGCTGCCAATGACTGGAACTAACTGCAAAAATCACTGAAGCTGGAGACTCATATCTCCCTCACTAGCTTTAAGCACTAGCTGTCAGAGCAGCTCACAGATCACTGCACCTGTACATAGCCCATCTGTAAATAGCCCATCCAACTACCTCATCCCCATACTGCTATTTATCTCCTTTGCACCCCAGTATCTCTACTTGCACACTCATCTTCTGCACAACGATCACTCCAGTGTTTAATTGCTATATTGTAATTATTTCACCACAATGGCCTATTTTTTGCCTTACCTCCCTTATCCTACCTCATTTTGCACACGCTGTATATAGAGTTTTTGTATTGCATTATTGACTGTATATTTGTTTATTCCATGTGTAACTCTGTGTTGTTGTTTGTGTCGCACTGCTTTGCTTTATCTTGGCCAGGTCGCAGTTGTAAATGAGAACTTGTTCTCAACTAGCCTACCTGGTTAAATAAAGGTGAAACAAAATTGCCCCCAGCACAAGGTGCACCTGTATAATGATCATACTGTTTAATCAGCTTCTTGATATGCCACACCTGTCAGGTGGATGGGTTATCTTGGCAAAGAAGAAATGCTCACTAACAGGGATGTAAAAAAAAAAGTGAACAAAATTTGAGAGAAATAATATTTTGTGTGCAGACGGAACATTTCTGGGATCCTTTATTTTAACTCATGAAACATTGGGAGAAACACTTTACGTGTTGTGTTTATATTTTTGTTCAGCGTGTATGGTGGAACACAATCTTCAAAAAGGCAGTAACCTAATGGTGGCTCTTGATTGTAGAAGCCTAATGGCTGTGCAATGGCATAGCCTTGTTTTGTTAATTTAGCAGACAAGACACTTTTACTTCCCAAGCCCTTATCACAGTCAAGACACACCAATTTTGTAGAAAAAAAAAAAATAACAAAACCAAATAATATACAACAGAATTTTTTTCAAAATGAAAAAAGTTGCCAGTGCGAAGTGATGCATATCTCATTCCTGGAACAGTTATTCGCAAATACCCTTTACAGACAAACTTTACGGTATCTTGCTAGACAGCCATTTTCAAGTCTTTCCATAGATTTTCAAGACGATTTAAGTTAAAGCTGTAACTAGGCCACTCAGTAAAATTCGATGTGTTAAGCAACTCCAGTGTATATTTGATCTTGTGTTTTTGGTTATTTTCCTTCTGAAAGGTGAATTTGTCCACCAGTGTCTGTTGGAAAGCAGACTGAAGAGGTAATCCTCTCAGATTGTTCCTGTGCTTAGCTCTACTCCGTTTCTTTTCATCCCCCCCAAAAACTCCCAAGTCCTTGCCGAGGACAAGCATACCCATAACATGATGCAGCCACCACCGTGCTTAAAAATATTAAGAGTATTACTCAGTGATGTGTTAGATTTGCCCCAAACTGAAGGCTTTGTATTCAGGACATGAAGTTAATGTCTTTTATTTCAGTGCCTTATTGTGAACATGATGCATGTTTTAGAATATTTGTGTTCTGTAAAGGCTTCATCTTTTCACTCTTTCATTTAGGTTAGTATTGTGGAGTAACAACAATGTTGTTGATTCATCATCAGTTTTCTCCTATCACAGCCATTAAACCCTGTAACTGTTTTAAAGTCACCATTGTCTTCGTGGGAAATCCCTGAGCGGTTTCCTTTCTTTCCGGCAACTGAGTTAGGAAGGACGCCTGTATCTTTGTAGTGACTGGGTGTATTGATACCATCCAAAGCCTAATTAATAACTTCACCATGCTCAAAGTGATATTCAATGTCTGCTTTGTTTATTTTTATCCATCTACCAATAGTTGCCCTTCTTTGTGAGGCATTGAAACGAACACCTCCCTGGTCTTTGTGGTTGAATCTGACTGAGGAACCTTAAAGATTCGGAAAGTATTCAGACCCCTTGACTTTTAACACATTTTGTTACGTTACAGCCTCATTCTAAAATGGATTAAATACATGTTTTCCCTTATAAATCTACACACAATATCCCATAATGACAAAGCGAAAAAAAGGTTTTTAGAAAGTTTTGCAAATTTCTTACAAATATAAACCAGATACCTTATTTACATAAGTATTCAGACCCATTGCTATGAGACTCAAAATTGAGCTCAGGTGCATCCTGTTTCCATTGATCATCCTTGATGTTTCTACAACTTGATTGGAGTCCACCTGTGCTAAATTCAATTGATTGGACAAGATTTGGAAAGGCACACACCTGTCTATATAAGGTCCAACTGTTGACAATGCATGTCAGAGCAAAAACCAAGCCATGAGGTCGAAGAAATTGTCAGTAGAGCTCAGAGACAGGATTGTGTTGAGCAACAAATCTGGGGAAGAGTACCAAAACATTTCTGCAGCGTTGAAGGTCTCCAAGAACACCATATTTCTTAAATGGAAGCGGTTTGGAACCACCAAGACTCTTCCTAGAGCTGGCTGCCCGGCCAAACTGAGCAATCAGTGGAGAAGGACCTTGGTCAGGGAGGTGACCAAGAACCCGATGGTCACTCTAACAGAGCTCTAGAGTTCCTCTGTGGAGATGGCAGAACCTTCCAGAAGGACATCCATCTCTGCAGCACCACCAATCAGGCCTTTATGGTAGGGTGGCCAGACGGAAGCCACTGCTCAGTAAAAGGAATGAATGCCCGCTTGGAGTCTACCAAAAGGCACCTAAAGAAAAACAAGATTCTCTCGTCTGATGAAACCAAGGTGGAACTCTTGAATGCCTACCGTCACGTCTGGAGGAAACCTGGCACCATCCCTACACTGTCGGGATGTTTTTCAGCGGCAGGGACTGGGAGACTAGTTAGGATCGAGGTAATGATGAACAGAGCAAAGTACATAGAGATCCTTGATGAAAACCTGCTCCAGAGCACTTCGCCCCAGTCTGTGGTCCTAAGGTTCACCTTCCAACAAGATAACGACCCTAAGCACACAGCCAAGACAATGGAGGAGAGGCTTCGGGACAAGTCTCTGAATGTCCTTGAGTGGCCCAGCCAGAGCCCGAACCTGATCTAACATCTATGGAGAGACCTGAAAGTAGCTGTGCAGCGACGCTTCCCATCCAACCTGACAGAGCTTGAGATGATCTGCAGAGAATGGGAGAAACTCCCCAAATACAGGTGTGCCAAACGTGTAGTGTCATACCCAAGGCTGTAATCTCTGCCAAAGGTGCTTCAACAAAGTACTGAGTAAAGGGTCTGAAAACATATGTAAATGTGATAATTTACATTTTTTATTTATAAGAAATTGGAAAACATTTTAAAAACATGTTTTTGCTTTGTCAAAATGTGGTATTGTGTGTAGATTGACGAGGACATATTTTTAAATCAATTTTCAAATGAGGCTGTAAAGTAACAATGGAAAAATTCAAGGGGTCTGAATACTTTTCCCGAATACACTATAATTGTATGTTTGGGATTCAGAGATGAGGTAGTCATTCAAAAATCATGTTAACACTGTTATTACACACAAAGTTATTTCATGAGATGTATTATATAACTTATTTCGGCTTTCCATAAGAAAAGTCTTCAATACTTATTGACTAAAGACATTTCGTCTTTTCATTTTTTATTCATTTAAAAAAAATGTCTAAACATAATTTAAAAAAAAAGTAAAGTCAAAGGGTGTGAATACTTTCAGAAGGCGCTGTAACAAGAGGTGTGTCACGCTCTGACCTAGGAGAGTTGTGTTTTCTCTGTTTAGCTAGGCCAGGGTGTGATAGGTGGGTGGGCATTCTATGTTTGTTTTCTATGTTTTGGCTGGGTATGGTTTCCAATCAGAGGCAGGTGTCTATCGTTGTCTCTGATTGGAAGCCGTACTTAGGCAGCCTGTTTTTCCTTTGTGTTTTGTGGGTAGTTGTTTTGTTCCTTGTAACCTGACGGAACTGTTGACGGTCGTTTTTGTTGTTTTGATTTAGTGTTTTCATTAAAGTAAAATATGAGCACTTTACACGCCGCGCCTTGTTCCCCTTTTGTACGACCGCCGTTACAAGGTGGTGCATAATCAAGTTTTGAAATGGCACCTTTTTGTATTCTATTATTCTAATTACCAACAATAAGTTGAGTCCCTGACTGACATCCTATTTGTTTTATTCTAAATGGCACTAGCAGTTCACGAAGTAGCTTAAGTGGAAAATAGACGGGACACAACACATTTTCCTACTTTAATCAACCAGTGCATTTTGAATTTGTGTTAAAACTGTCATCATTTGGCAAGGAATGTAGCTTGTGTGTCCTATCAGTTAGATACATTTTTATAGTCGTTTATTTCTGTAGGTCTAACCGGAGCTTGTGTGCGCACTCGGTAAGCGTGTCTGGAGGGAGCAGTCGGAATGCAATTGAGTGAATGAGACATGGAGGAGAAAGGGAATTTTTAGCGAGAAGAACGGTTTGATGCTTGGCTTGGTTTATTTTTTTTTGTGCCCCGCAAATGCACATGTACAAATGAAACACTAGGGTGAAATTGTAATTAACGTTGTCTTAAAGACAAAATTGCACTTTTGAAAAAAATACAGAGGTCCAGACCTCGGTGTCCTCATATGCAGCTAGCACCCTGGGCCCATTATACACTACAAAAGTATGTGGCCACCTCTTAAAATTAGTGGATGTTGCTATTTCAGCCACACCCGTTGCAGACAGGTGTGTAAAATCGAGCACACATTCATGCAATCTCAACAGGCAAACATTGTCAGTAGAATGGCCCGTACTGAAGAGCTCAGTGACTTTCAACGATGCCATCTTTCCAACAAGTCAGTTCGTCAAATTTCTGCCCTGCTAGAGCTGCCCCGGTCAACTAAGTGCTGTTATTGTGAAGTGGAAACATCTAGGAGATACAATGACTCAGCATCAAAGTGGTAGGCCACACAAGCTCACAGAACGGGACCGCCGAGTGTTGAAGCGCGTAGCGTGTAATAATCGTCAGTCCTCGGTTGGAACACTCACTACCTAGTTCCAAAGTGCCTCTGGAAGCAATGTCAGCACTCCAGGTGTTCGTCGGGAGCTTTATGAAATGGGTTTCCATGGCCGAGCAGCCGACAAGTCTAAGATCACCATGTGCAATGCCAATGTCGGCTGGAGTGGTGTAAAGCTCGCCACCATTGGACTCTGGAGCAGTGGAAACATTCTCTGGAGTGATGAATCACACTTCACCATCTGTCAGTTCGACAGACTAATCTGGGTTTGGTGGATGCCAGTAGAACGCTACCTGCCCGAATGCATAGTGCCAAATGTAAAGTTTGGTGGAGGAGGAATAGTGGTCTGGGGCTGCTTTTCATGGTTTGAGCTAGGCCCCTTAGTTCCAGTGAAGGGACATCTTAACATTACACCATATAATGACATTACTAGAAAATGTTGTACTTCCAACTTTGTGGTAACAGTTTAGGGAAGGCCCCTTCTTGTTTCAGCATGACAATGCCCCCGTGCACAAAGCGAGGTCCATACAGAATGGTTTGTCGAGATCGGTGTAGAAGAACTTGACTGGCCTGCACAGAGCCCTGACCTAAACCCCATCTAACACCTTTGGGATGAATTGGAAAGCCGACTGCGAGCCATGCCTAGTGGCCCAACATCAGTGCCCGACCTCACTAATGCTCTTGTGGCTGAATGGAAGACCCCACAGCAATGTACCAACATCTAGTAGAAAGCCTTCCCAGAAGAGTGGAGGCTGTTATAGCAGTAAACGGGGGACCAACTCCATATTATTCCCCATGATTTTGGAATGAGATGTTCCACGAGCAGGTGTCCACATACTTTTCAAACGCTGTATAGTGTATTAGGCTATCATATTATTGGGCTATATCAGCCAATAGGGTGGATGCCATTTGAAAGAGAGTAGCGTTGGGGCGAAATAGAATAGGAGAGAAGACACTTACTTGAGCTACGTTTTGCATAACGTTGATAGGAGTGAGACGATTTGCAGGCAGACAAATCTGTTCTCAATATTTATTTCCAGTCAATGTCAGAGCCTATCATATTTAGGAAGTTAATTTCCATGGAAAGACATCTGTGTTGTGCTTCTTTGCCCATACATATAGCCTACAGGCTATTTAATTGAGACCACACGTAAGCGCATTTGATCTCTATCGGAGCCTGCAGCTCTCCAGCAAACATGTCCACATTGGCATGATGTGGGCCCAATGCGGGCTAAATTGTTGGACACATGTAGGCTTCCCACAAAAGCGAATCGGCTCCACAAGGCATTGTCCCAGTGTGGCCCAGTTTGGGCAGCCCATATCTGGTTAGGGCAGCCCTCACTTTGCCTGAAATAAGCCCATCTTTTTGGATCAGCTGCCCATAACATTGTATCAGAACTTAAAAGTTTCTTATGTAACATGCATTTATCTAAGTCAGAGACCTGGCCGTGTGGTGTCAGAATAACAACCTATCCCTCAACGTAGCCAAGACTAAGGAGATGATTATGGACTACAGGAAAAGGAGGACCGAGCATGCCCCCATTCTCATCGACGGGGCTGTAGTGGAGCAGGTTGAGAGCTTCAAGTTCCTTGGTGTCCACATCAACAACAAACTAGAATGGTCCAAACACACCAAGACAGTTGTGAAGAGGGCACGAAAAAGCCTATTCCCCCTCAGGAATCTAAAAAGATTTGGCATGGGTCCTGAGATCCTCAAAAGGTTCTACAGCTGCAACATTGAGAGCATCCTGACTGGTTGCATCACTGCCTGGTACGGCAATTGCTCGGCCCCTGACCGCAAGGCACTACAGAGAGTAATGTGTACGGCCCAGTACATCACTGGGGCTAAGCTGCCTGCCATCCAGGACCTCTACACCAGGCAGTGTCAGAGGAAGGCCCTAAAAATTGTCAAAGACCCCAGCCACCCCAGTCATAGACTGTTCTCTCTTATACCGCATGGCAAGCGGTAGAAGTGCCAAGTCTAGCTTCTCAACAGTTTTTACCCCCAAGCCATAAGACTCCTGAACAGGTAATCAAATGGCTACCTGTACTATTTGCATTGTGTGCCCCCTCAACCCCCCACAAACCCTCTTTTTACGCTGCTGCTACTACTACTACTGTTTATCATATATGCATAGTCACTTTAACTATACATTCATGTACATACTACCTCAATTAGGCCGACCAACCAGTGCTCCCACACATTGGCTAACCGGGCTATCTGCATTATGTCCTGCCACCCACCACCCGCCAACCCCTCTTTTACGCTACTGCTACTCTCTGTTCATCATATATGCATAGTCACTTTAACCATACCTACATGTACATATTACCTCAATCAGCCTGACTAACTGGTGTCTGTATGTAGCCTCGCTACTTTTATAGCCTCGCTACTGTATATAGCCTTTTTTTACTGTTTTATTTCTTTACTCACCTACTGTTCACCCAACACCTTTTTTGCACCATTGGTTAGAGCCTGTAAGTAAGCATTTCACTGTAATGTTGTATTTGGCGCACGTGACAATGTCACGCCCTGACCAGGTGAACTCTGCTATTTTGGTCAGGGTGTGGCATTTCTATGCTTTATTTTCTATGTTTTGGTTATAGCCTTTCTTTGTGTTTTATTTCTATGTTGGGCTCGGGGTGATTTCCCAATCAGACAGCTGTCGCTTGTTTAGTCTGATTGGGAATCACATTTAAGTTCCTTTTCCCCCACGATGTTGGTGGGTTGTTGTCTCGTTATTTGAGCACGTAACGTATTGGCAGTTCTTACTTGATTTTGTGTACATGTTTAATTCTAGTGTGTTAAATAAACATGTATTCGCTCCCAGCTGCGTTTTGGTCCGCTTCCTCGTCTCCCGACGACAAACGTTACAGAACAACCCACCGAACCAGGACCAAGCAGCGGGAGGAAAAGGAGCGCGAGAGATGGGCTCGCGAGGGAAAGGAGTTCTGGACCTGGGAGATCATGTCGGGGAAAGGACCCTGGTGGACGGATTCCCAGGTCGAGGAGGAAAAGCCAGCCGGTAGACGGAGTCGCAGGCGGCGGTCGAGGAGGCCCGGAAAACAGCCCCAAGAAAATTTTGGGGGGGGCTAATGGGGTGGTCCGGAAGGGCAGAGGAAGAGCCCAGACCACTGCTCTCGTGGGGGATGACGGCGGAGGAAGAGAAGGAGATGAGGCGTTTGATTGAGGACCTGCAGAGGGAAGATCTGGAGGAGGAGCCATGGTATGCGGAGTTGCGCGCTGTGTCGCCAGTGCGCCCGCACAGCCCGGTGCGTCCGGTGGACATGCCCAGCACATGCCGTGCTAGGATGGGCATCCAGCCAGGACGAGTGGCTAAACCGGCTCCACGCTTCAGGTCACCAGTACGTGTTCACAGTCCTGTCTGGCCCGTTCCTGTTCCCCGCACCAAGCCCACGGTGCGTGTACCCAGTCCTGTCCGGCCCGTCCCTGCTCCCCGCACCAAGCCATGGTATGCAGAGTTGCGCGCTGTGTCGCCAGTGCGCCCGCACAGCCCAGTGCGTCCGGTGGACATGCCCAGCACATGCCGTGCTAGGATGGGCATCCAGCCAGGACGAGTGGCTAAACCGGCTCCACGCTTCAGGTCACCAGTACGTGTTCACAGTCCGGTCCGGCCCGTCCCTGCTCCCCGCACCAAGTCAGTGGTGCATGTCCCCAGTCCTGTCCGGCCCGTCCCTGCTCCGCGCACCAGGTTAGTGGTGCGTGTCCCCAGTCCTGTCCGGCCCGTCCCTGCTCCCCGCACCAGGTTAGTGGTGCGTGTCCCCAGTCCTGTCCGGCCCGTCCCTGCTCCCCGCACCAGGTTAGTGGTGCGTGTCCCCAGTCCTGTCCGGCCCGTCCCTGCTCCCCGCACCAGGTTAGTGGTGCGTGTCCCCAGTCCTGTCCGGCCCGTCCCTGCTCCCCGCACCAAGTCAGTGGTGCGTGTCCCCAGTCCGGTCCGGCCCGTCCCTGCTCCCCGCACCAGGTTAGTGGTGCGTGTCCCCAGTCCTGTCCGGCCCGTCCCTGCTCCCCGCACCAAGTCAGTGGTGCGTGTCCCCAGTCCTGTCCGGCCCGTCCCTGCTCCCCGCACCAGGTTAGTGGTGCGTGTCCCCAGTCCTGTCCGGCCCGTCCCTGCTCCCCGCACCAGGTTAGTGGTGCGTGTCCCCAGTCCGGCCCGGCCCGTCCCTGCTCCCCGCACCAGGTTAGTGGTGCGTGTCCCCAGTCCTGTCCGGCCCGTCCCTGCTCCCCGCACCAGGTTAGTGGTGCGTGTCCACAGTCCTGTCCGGCCCGTCCCTGTTCCCCGCACCAAGCCCACGGTGCGTGTCCACAGTCCTGTTCGGCCCGTCCCTGTTCCCCGCACCAAGCCCACGGTGCGTGTCCACAGTCCTGTCCGGCCCGTTCCTGTTCCCCGCACCAAGCCCACGGTGCGTGTCCACAGTCCTGTCCGGCCCGTTCCTGTTCCCCGCACCAAGCCCACGGTGCGTGTCCACAGTCCGGCACGGCCCGTGTCTGGTCCACCGGTGCCCAATCATGTTCCGGTCGACGGCTCCGCTCCGGAGCCTGAGCATGCCGCTCCACAGTGGTCCAGTCCGGGCCAGAGGGGTAGGGCTAGGGTGGAGGCAGGGGGAGAAACACGCCCGGGGCCAGAGCCTCCACCGAGGGTGAGGCGCCCACCCGGGTCCCCCCCCTAATAGACTTTAGTTTGGTGCGCCGGGAGTACGCACCGTTGGAGGGGGGGTACTGTCACGCCCTGACCAGGTGAACTCTGCTATTTTGGTCAGGGTGTGGCATTTCTATGCTTTATTTTCTATGTTTTGGTTATAGCCTTTCTTTGTGTTTTATTTCTATGTTGGGCTCGGGGTGATTTCCCAATCAGACAGCTGTCGCTTGTTTAGTCTGATTGGGAATCACATTTAAGTTCCTTTTCCCCCACGATGTTGGTGGGTTGTTGTCTCGTTATTTGAGCACGTAACGTATTGGCAGTTCTTACTTGATTTTGTGTACATGTTTAATTCTAGTGTGTTAAATAAACATGTATTCGCTCCCAGCTGCGTTTTGGTCCGCTTCCTCGTCTCCCGACGACAAACGTTACAGACAAATAAACTTTTTTACAGACTTAATCATTGAGTACGGTTACATGCACACAATAATGCGATTTATTGTGGATAGTCTGATTAATATAATAGTTTGATTAAAATGTGTATATACTTTGCAAGAATAATGATTTCCTTAATAATCCTGTTTACATGAACACATCTTAAATCAGGCTACCTGATGGCACTTTGATAAATGCAGGAAATTGCCAATCAAAATAAATGTTGTACCACAGAAAACGTGATTCTGAGTTCAGACATGCAAAGTTTGTATGTGAAAACTACTTCTAATACGCATCCATTGTTGTTCCAAAATGACTTCAATCACGCTGAAGAGGAAGGCTCCTTCAGCTGGTACTAGCACATGCGCAGATCAAATACACAGCTGGAACGCCGATTTAAGGTGTTCAGAAAACCAGGTGTTTGAAATAGACTTATGCTTACTTCGATTTTGACCTTACACCGATTTAACATAAGCAGAGTAAGATGTTTACAGGACTATTACATAATCTGCCTACTGAATTACTGTTCATGTCAACATACTCATTGGCAGTATAAGATACATTTATGTTGACATTACACAACAGAACACTTAAACACTTAGTAATGTTTGCATAAAAATAACTTGTGATAATTGGCTTTAAAGTTCCGAACTCTCATTGGTTTGAATGGTGTCAGCAATTCCCACCTTGCCCACCAAATACACAATGGGGTAATTTTTGCTGGGTGGTTATATCACACACAGTTAACTCATCTGTGAGTAAGTTAAACAACCGAAAGAGGGTGCAACGAGAGGAGAGTGGGCTAGAGACATGAGGTGGGTTGAAACATTAGGGATGGGGGAAAAACATTGATACAGTAGAGTATCGCAATATTTTTTCTGCCAGTACTGTGACTCCCAAGTATCGATTTGTAAAATAAAATAAACATTTTTAAAAATGAGGGGTGCGTGTCTGTGTCTGCCCTGTATAAGGGCCCTTGACCTGACCACTTGTGTGGCCCAGTGCTCCATTGTGCTGCCATGTGAGTAAGTTAATTCTCCATTAGTATTCAGTAGGTCCTCTCTTTGCCATATTGTTCAGAGAGCAATGAGCCGAGAGAGAGGAGGACCCTGCACTATACAGACACGTGCTGCACACACTCCCTCCGCTAGTCCCTTTGTGTCGCACAATAGACCAATACTTTTTGATCTCTCTATCTCCCTCTCTCACTCTTTTTTTCTCCTGCTCTCAATCTTGTGCTTTCTCTTGCTCTTTCTCTCTCTCGATCGCTCGCTCTTTCCCTCTCCTCTCTCTCTCTCTCTCTCTCCTGCTCTCAATCTTGTGCTTTCTTATGCATCTCTTCTCTCCGTGCACACTTCTGACTCTGTCTATCTTCTCTTTTTTTACCTCTTTTTTTCTTCTCCTGGGGTAGTGACCAGCATCCCAATGGTCTGTTGCCTTGGTGATGAGTGACAGGTAGGATGCACCACCCAAGCAGTGTAGAGATGGATGAAATGGGGTGAGCTGAGGTGGGGGTTGGGATGTTGGAGCAGTAGGGAAAGAGACTACTGATTTGAAGAGGAGCAAGAAAAAGAGGAATAAGAGGACATTGGAAATGGTGTTTGCAGTTGTAATGATTCTTTGTGGGGAGATCAACCTTGATTATTCTCATTCTCTCATCTCTGTTCCTATGTGCTGGTGGCTTAGTGAAGGAATCCAGTCAGGGTTGTCAAGGTCCAGGGCAACTGAAGGAGATATTGCTCCTCCGTTTTGTCTGAAGGATGTCTCTGAAGGACATCCCTCAGTCAATAAGAGAGGGACGAGTAAGAAATTAACGAGTTGATTTCCAGGAAAATGAGTGATCAGAGTACCATCTCAAAAATAACAATAGTGAATTGCGGGAAACTCCATTTTCACGTATCCTTATTCAACAGGGAGAAAAGAGAGAAAACATTCTGGCGGATTGGAATGAATCTCATTTGTCCATTGAAATAACATCAAATTGATCAGAAATACAGTGTAGACATTGTTAATGTTGTAATTGACTATTGTAGCTAGAAACGGCAGATTTTTTAATGCAATATCTACATAGGCATACAGAGGCCCATTATCAAATCAAAATCAAATTTATTTGTCACATACACATGGTTAGCAGGTGTTAATGCAAGTGTAGCGAAATGCTTGTGCTTCTAGTTCCGAAAATGCAGTAATATCTAACAAGTAATCTACCAATTCCACAACAACTACCTTGTACACACAAGTGTAAAGGAATGAATACGAATATGTACATAAAAATATATAAATGAGTGATGGCCGAACGGCATAGGCAAGATGTAATAGATGGTATGGAGTACAGTATATACATATGAGATGAGTATTGTAGAGTATGAAAACATATAAAGCAGCATTGTTTAAGGTGGCTAGTGATATATTACATCAGGATGGCAAGATGCAGTAGATGGTATAGAGTACAGTATATACATATGAGATGAGTAATGTAGGTTATGAAAACAATATATAAAGTGGCTAGTGATACATTGATTACATCAATTTTCCCATTATTAAAGTGGCTTGAGTTGAGTCAGTATGTTGGCAGCAGCCACTCAATGTTAGTGATGGCTGTTTAAAAGTCTGATGGCCTTGAGATAGAAGCTGTTTTTCAGTCTCTCGGTTCCAGCTTTGATGCACCTGTACTGACCTCGCCTTCTGGATGATAGCGGGGTGAACAGGCAGCCTCAGGATATGTGGTTTCCAGTTTACATAGAGTCCAATGAAGTTCTTTCAGGGCCATCGATGTGTCTGCTTGGGGGGGGGGACATACACGGCTGTGATTATAATCGAAGAGAATTCTCTTGGTAGATAATACTGTCGGCATTTGATAGTGAGGAATTCTAAGTCAGGTGAACAAAATGACTTGAGTTCCTGTATGTTGTTATGATCACACCACGTCTCGTTAATCATAAGGCATGCACCCCCACCCTTCTTCTTACCAGAGAGATGCCTGTTTCTGTCGGCGCGATGCGTGAAGAAACCAGGTGGCTGTACCGACTCAGATAGCGTGTCTCGAGTGAGCCATGTTTCCGTGAAACAAAGAACGTTACAGTCTCGGATGTCTCTCTGGAATGCTACCCATGCTCAGATTTCGTCTACCTTATTGTTAAGAGACTGGACATTGGCGAGTAGTATGCTCGGGAGCGGTGCGCGATGTGCCCGTCTACGGAGCCTGACCAGAAGACCGCTCCGTCTGCCCCTTCTTCTGTGGCGCTGTTGTTTTGGCTCGCCGGCTGGGATCCGATCCATTGTCCTGGGTGGTGGGCAAAACAGAGGATCCGCTTCGGGAAAGTCGTATTTCTGGTCGTTATGTTGGTGAGTTGACGTTGCTCTTATATCCAATAGTTCCTCCCGACTGTATGTAGTAAAACCTAAGATTACCTGGGGTAACAATGTAAGAAATAACACATAAAAAAGCTAAATACTGCATAGTTTCCTGGGAACGCGAAGCGAGGCGGCCATCTTTGTCGGCGCCGGAAGTTACATCAGCAACCATCACTCCTGTGTTCCAATGGCACGTTGTGTTAGCTTGTTGCTTCTTCAATCAGGTCAACAGTTTTCATCTGTGCTAACATAATTGCAAAAGGGTTTTCTAATGATCAATTAGCCTTTTCAAATTATAAACTTGGATTAGCTAACACAATATGCCATTGGAACACACGAGTGATGTATTGTTGTCTCTACCTTCTTGCCCTTTGTGCTGTTGTCTGTGCTCAATAGTGTTTGTACCATGTTTGGTGCTGCTGCCATGTAGTTGTCATGTTGTGTTGCTACCATGCTGTGTTTACATGTGTTGCTGCCATGCTATGTTGTTGTCTTAGGTCTCTCTTTATGTAGTGTTGTGTTGTCTCTCTTGTCGTGATGTGTGTTTTACCCCGTCCCCGCAGAAGGCCTTTTTCCTTTTGGTAGGCCGTTATTGTAAATAAGAATTTGTTCTTAACTGACTTGCCTAGTTAAATACAAAAATAAATAAGAAACAGGGTCCTGAAAAAGGTCACCACATGCAGGGTTACTGGAGGCCCAACTAGAAGTGTGCGTGCGTGCGTGCATAAGAAATCGAGAGGGAAGGGGGAGGGAGAGGGAGGGAGAGATGGATGAGAGGAGGGTAGGAGGTGTAGCCTAGTAGTTGGGTGGGGGTTGGGCTACTATGGTGCTCTCATAATGTTTTATGTTTTTTAAGAATGTGTCACAGTACAGTTTGAAGTACATCCTATAAATCTTAACGCACGCTTAGATAAATACGAGGGCTGATCATTACCCTATATGGAGGCGGTTGAGTTCAATTAAGAGGATTGTAACATGATTCACATCAACAAACCATTTAACAGGCTTCCTACTAGCCCATAAAGATGTGTGTCCTTAGTTGCTAGTGCTAGTAATGCATCTTATGGTCTACTTTTTTTTGGGGGGGGGGGGGGATAGGCTCCATGATCATGCTAATTGCTCCATGACTGTAACATCATTATAGAGTCCTATAGAAATGAAATACATCAGCGATGAATTAAGACAGAGTAGTAGTTGGTACTAATGACTGTTCTTGTAGTAGCTGGTTTATCAGTCACCCTATTGCACCTTGTCTGCTTCCACTCCATCAAACATGTCTGCCTTGATTACAGTGCTGATTCATTAATGTCATTATGATTAATTTATGTCAGGGAGGGAAAGGATGGCTGGTTGGACATGATAGACTACCATTGTCTCAAAGAGAAAGAGCCTGTCATTTAGTCTGCTGTTCAGCCTAAATGTCCCTCTTGGTTCATTTACTGTAAATGGAGCCTATTCTTTCTTTCCTCTTTCTTTACCTTCACTCGCTGTAAATGTTCCCTTCTATTTATTTATTTCCTCTTTCTTCTCCAGTCCTCTCCTCTCTCTCCATATCCCTCCCTCAGATTCTGAAACATTCTTTACCCATTTAGTTAAATGGAGATTCACGATTGAAGAGAAACAGTTTCAGTGGGGAAAATGCTGAGTAAGAAAAGCTTTCTACTTTCTACAAGTACAGTGCATTCGGAAAGTATTCAGACCCCTTGACTTTTTCCACATTTTGTTACGTTACATTCTAAAATTCTAAAATGTATGATTTTTTTCCCTCATCCATCTACACACAATACGGCACAATGACAAGGCAAAAACTGTTTTTTAAAACAGAAATATCACATTTACATAAGTATTTTGGACTCAGTACTTTGTTGAAGCACCTTTGCAGTGATTACAATCTTGGGTCTTCTTGGGTATGACGCTACAAGCTTGGCATACCTGTATTTGGGGAGTTTCTCTTATTCTTCTCTGCAGATCCTCTCAAGCTCCGTCAGGTTGGATGGGGATCGTGGCTGCACAGCTATTTTCAGATCTCTCCAGAGATGTTCGATTGGGTTCAAGTTCAGGCTCTGGCTAGGCCACTCAAGGACATTTAGAGACTTGTCCCAAAACCACTTCTGCGTTGTCCTGTTGGAAGGTGAACCTTCGCCCCAGTTTGAGGTACTGAGCGCTCTGGAGCAGGTTTTCATCAAGGATCTCTTTGTACTTTGCTCCGTTAATTTTACCCCCGATCCTGACTAGTCTCCCAGTCCCTGCCGCTGAAAAACATCCCCACAGCATGATGTTGTCACCACAATGATTCACCATAGGGATGGTGCCAGGATTCCTCCAGACGTGACGCTTGGCATGCAGGCCAAAGAGTTCAATCTTGGTTTCATCAGACCAGAGAATCTTGTTTGTCATGGTTTGAAAGTCCTTTAGGTGCCTTTTGGTAAACTAAGTGGGCTGTCAAGTGCCATTTACTGAGGAGTTCCTTCAGTCTGGATGCTCTACCATAAAGGCCTGATTGGTGGAGTGCTGCAGAGATGGTTTTCCTTCTGGAAGGTTCTCCAATCTCCACAGAGGAACTTTGGAGCTCTGTCAGAGTAACCATTGGGTTCTTGGTCACCTACCTGACCAAGGCCCTTCTCCCCCGATTGCTCAGTTTGGCCAGGCGGCCAGCTCAAATCAAATCAAATTTTATTGGTCACATGCTGTGGATATAGATACTTTTGTACCTGTTTCCTCCAGCAACTTCATAAGGTCCTTTGCTGTTGTTCTGGGATTGATTTGCACTTTTCACACCAAAGTACATTAATCTCTAGGAGACAGAACGCGTCTCCTTCCTGAGTGGTATGATGGCTGCGTGGTCCCATGGTGTTTATACTTGCGTACTATTGTTTGTACAGATGAACGCGGTACCTTCAGGCGTTTGGAAATTGCTCCCAAGGATGAACCAGACTTGTGGAGGTCTACAATTTTTTGGGGTTCATTTCTTTTGATTTTCCCATGATGTCAAGCAAAGAGGCACTGAGTTTGAAGGTAGGCCTTGAAATACATCCCTAAGTACACCTCCAATTGACTAACATTGTCAATTAGCCTATCAGAAGCTTCTAACGCCATGACAGAATTTTCTGGAATTTTCCAATCTGTTTAAAGGCACAGTCAACTTAGTGTATGTAAACGTCTGGGACACTGGAATTGTGATACAGTGAATTATAAATTAAATCATCTGTCTGTAAATAGTTGTTGGAAAAATTACGTGTCATGCACAAAGTAGATGTCCTAACTGACTTGCCAAAACTATAGTTTGTTAACCTGTTGGTGACCCCTTCCCGTTCTGACAACAGCCAGTGGAAAATCAGAGCGCCAAATTTAAAACAGCTAAAATCTCATAATTCCATTTTCTCAAACAATCAACTATTTTACACAATTTTAAAGATAAACTTCTCGTTAATCTAACCACATTGTCCGATTTCAAAAAGGCTTTACGGCGAAGCATACAATTAGATTATGTTAGGACATAAACTTCACAAGAAACACCACACAGCCATTTTCTAAGCAACTAGATGCATCACAAAAACCCAAAACAAAGCTAAATGAAGCACTAACCTTTAACGATCTTCATCAGATGACACTCCTAGGACATTATGTTACACAATACATGTATGTTTTGCTCGATAAAGTTCATATTTATATCCAAAAACAGCATTTTACATTGGCGCATAATGTTGAGAAATGTTTTCCCTCCAAACCTTTCAGTGAATGAGCACAATGAGCACACACAGTACGTAAATTCTCATCATAAACATTGATCAATATAGAAGTGTTATGCACAGAATTATAGATACACTTCTCCTAAATGTAATCGCTTTGTCAGATTTCAAAAAAGGTTCACGGCGAAAGCACAATTTGCAATAATCTGAGTACAGCCCAGATGACACTAACAACTAGCAAACAGAAACCCGCGATCTTGGAGTCAATAAAACTAAGAAATTACATTTTAAATATTCACTTACCTTTGATTATCTTCATCAGAAGGCACTCCCAGGAATCCCAGCTCCACAATACATTTGTGGAATGTTGAAAAACAAGTTTTAATGACTCCAACCTAAGTGTATGTAAACTTCCGTCTTCAACTGTACATATGGACGAGCGTTGTCAGAGTGGAACGGACTAAGATAAAGTAGAATTGTATAGATTACAGTGTATACATATGAGATGAGTAATGCAAGATATGTAAATATTATTGAGTGACTAAAATAGTATAGAATACAGTATATACATATGAGATTAGTAATGCCAGATATGTAAACATTATTAAAGTGACTAGTGTTCCATTCCTTAAAGTGGCCAGTGATTTCTAGTCTATGCCTATAGGCAGCAGCTTCTAATGTACTAGTGATGGCTGTTTAACAGTCTGATGGCCTTGAGATAGAATCTGTTTTTCAGTCTCTCGGGTCCCCGCTTTGATGCACCTCTACTGACCTCGCCTTCTGGATGATAGTGGAGTGAACAGGCAGTGGCTCTAGGAAGTACTTGTCGGTTCCAAACTTCTTCCATTTAAGAATGATGATGGTCACTGTGTTCTTGGGGACCTTCAATGCTGCAGAAATATTTTGGTACCCTTCCCCAGATCTCTTCCTCGACACAATCCTTTCTCGGAGCTCTACGGACAATTCCTTCAACGTCATGGCTTGGTTTTTGCTCTGACATATACTGTTAACTGTAGGACCTTATATAGACAGGGGTGTGTGCCTTTCCAAATCATGTCCAATCAATTGAATTTACCACAGATGTACGCCAATCAAGTTGTAGAAACATCTCAAGGATGATCAATGGAAACAGGATGCACCTGAACTCAAGTTTGAGTCTCAAAGCAAAGGGTCTGAATACTCATGTAAATATTGTATTTCTGTTTTTCATTTTAATAAATGTGCAAACATTTCTAAAAAGCTATTTTTGATTTGTCATTATGGGGTATTGTGTGTAGATTGAGGATATGTTTTTATTTAATCCATTGTAGATTGAGGCTGTAACGTAACAAAATGTGGAAAAAGGGAAGGGGTCTGAATACTTTCTGAATGCACTGTATGTGTTTTGACTTTCCCCCATGTGTACTGTATGCATTTTCCATGGAAGAGAGCGTAATTCTAGTGGTTGATTTTGGTGAGCTAGTGTGAGTGTAAAGAATGGCGGTCGGTGTCGGTTAAGATGAGGGAGGACAATATATCTTTTTTTTTATGAGCATGGCCTTAATTCTATTACAGCATATTGGATGACTGTCATATATATATTCCATTCACCCAGCTCAATGTAACATCGATAGGTTTAGGCTACTACATTATACTCTAAATTTTCCCTATACCCATCATGAGGTTGCTACAACCTAGCCTATGAATGAAAGTTTACAACGTACAGTACCCGTCAAAGGTTTGGACACCTACTCATTCCAGGGTTTTTCTTAATTTTTTACTATTTTCTACATTGTAGAATAATAATGTGTGTTTTCATAGTTTTGATGTCTTCACTATTATTCTACAATGTAGAAAATTGTAAAAATAAAGAAAAAGCCTTGAATGAGTAGGTGTATCCAAACTTTTGACTGGTACTGTAGCTAATAGATCTAACGAGTTAGTAAACCCGCTACAATCATGAATTACATTGTACATTTAGCAAGCAGTTTAGCAGGCGGCCCCGGTGGCAATAAATTAATAAAACCAAAAGCTTACCTTGACTTGGAAGAGTTCCAGTGTTGGATAGCCATAGCCAGCTAGGTAACATAGCATCCCTCTCTGTTTGAGTCGGATAAAATAGCTAGCTGCAATCGCTAGCTAAGTAAATGAAAGTGAAAAGCATATGACATATGGCTAGCTCTCTCTTGCTCCTCCTTCATTTTAAAAAAAATGATTTGTTAAAAACTGTACAACTATTGTCTCTCTCTCTTTGAGTCAACTACTCAACACATTTTATGCACTGCGGTGGTGGCTAGCTGTAGCTTATGCTTTCAGTACTAGATTCTCTGATCATTTGCTTGGGTGGACAACATGTCAGTTCATTCTGCAAGAGCTCCGATAGGTTGAAATGAATCCTCCAGAAGTTGTCATAATTACAGTAAATCTATGGAAGGTGGTGAGAACCATGAGCCTCCTAAGTTTTGTATTGATGTCAATGTATCTGGAGGAGGACGGGAACTAGCTGTTCTCCGACTACTCCATGGTGCTACCCTACAGAATGCTGTTGAAGCTACTGTAGACCTTCATTGCAAAAACAGTGTGTTTTAATCAAATATTTGTTGACAATGATTTATTTTATCTAATGTTTTCAGTGTTTCACTATTTTTGTGAATTTCACTGAGGATTGTCCTTTCCTTCCTCTTCTGAGGAGCCTCCACTGGTGTAAAGTAAATCCTTTTGTGAGTCACTGTGTGAGAGTAGCAGGTTGTGATCTAGCTATAACGTTGGTGTGTGTGTTTGTGTGTTCGTAAGCACCAGCGTGTTTTCAGTTGGTTTGTTAGTAGCAGCAGCATGCTAGCCATGGAGAGGTGACAGGGGGGGTTGCAATACTGTTAGCTATGCGGGCCACTGGTGTGTTGGTCGGTTTGGGTGTGAAATATCTCTTGTTCTGTGTTTGGGGGTGAATTTATCTCTAGTGGTCTGTGTGTCTGGCTGTGGTTGTGGGGGTGAATTGTCTCTGGCGGTGTGTGGGGGGGGGTGAATTGTCTCTGGTGTTGTGTGTGTGTGTGTGTGTGTGTGTGTGTGTGTGTGTGGGGGTGAATTGTCTCTGGCAACCATGATGAGAATGATGAGGAGGAAAACTCTATGCTGACTGAGAGAAACATACTGTGTCTATTCCATATGTAATGCTCTACTTTTGACCAGGGTTGGGCCTATAGGAAATTTGGAACACAGTCCTATAATTTACTTTTACATTTTCGTAATTTAGCAGACGCTCTTATCCAGAGCAACTTACACGATCAATTAGGCTTAATTGCCTTGCTCGAGGGCACATCGACAAATGTTTCACCTAGTCAGCTCAGGGATTTGAACCAGCGACCTTTCGGTTACTGGCCCAACGCTTTTAACCGCTAGGGTACCTGCTGCCATGGAAATTGATCACTACACCTCTACAGAGGGGGATTACTTTTTATGGCTGTGTGGAACAAATGTAGCCTATTATTTCTGTGTAGGGTAGTTCATGCTGTGTTGGAAGCCTTGTAGCAGTCTGCACCATAATTACTACATAATTGCAACATAATTGTACAGTAATATACCTAATTGTACAATAGTAATTGTATACCTGTACATTATTAAAGGTTTAATATAACTCAACTATTGAGTTTTAGGTGTGGTAGTGGTAGAGGTAGAGGTATCCAGGGATGTAATAACTTAAACCACCTCCTCTCCCGCCCTCCTCCTCTCTCCAGGTGTGGTAGCCGTGGTCCAGGTATCCCAGGATGCCGTTGGTGAAGAGGAGTATTGAGCCCAGGCACCTGTGCCACACGGTGCTGCCGCGGGCCATCAAGAACGAGCTGGAGTGTGTGACCAATGTGTCCCTAGCTAACGTCATCCGACAGCTCAGCAGCCTCAGTGAGTCACACACAATGTCTGCACACATACACACCTTCATAATACACACACACGGACACTCAGAAAACACATTGTTGCACACATATACACACACACACATGCTCACACACACTGTTCACACTCACACCTAAACAACACACTCCGTACCCACATTTTTCTGTTAGGTAAGCATGTTTATTCTTTTATTATGCTTGATTGTATTACTGTATTATACTTAAGTGTGTGTATTAAGTGTCTGTTCTCTGTCTGTGTGTGTTCTACAGGTAAGTACGCAGAGGATCTTTTTGGGGAGCTGTTCAACGAGGCCCACTCCTTCTCCTTCCGGGTCAACTCTCTCCAGGAGCGTGTGGACCTCCTCTCTATCAGCGTCACTCAGCTAGATCCTAAGGAGGAGGAGCGTGAGTACCATACACACACCATGTTTTACATAGCTCGACCTAAAAGAGGAGTGTAAGGACAAACACACACACACACCAGTGCCAAACACACATACATGCAGGCAACCGTACACTCACACTCAGACACTTTATCCTCACACACTCCTTTCTCTAGCACTTCCACCACTGATTATTCCTCATCAGGATAAACCCATTCCAGTCGTGTGTGTGTGTGTGTAAATGGCCTTAGAGGAACAGGCCACAGTGAGACGGTGTCATTTTTCATCCTTGCAGCTCCAAAGATCCACACTGTACAAACCAAATCCTCCACACACACACTCCCGCATCCGCAGGCTCAATAAGCCCCCATTATAGCCATTCTAACCATCTGTCCACTAATTCACTTACTGTAACCCTGCCTCATACAATGGCCTGTCTTTGTGAGGAAATGAGATATCCAGATATATGTGATATGTAATAGTGGTGTAGTAAAAAAGAGAAGTATAATGCCCGTCTGTCAATGGAGGGGCCTGGTTAGGCTGTTAGGTAAAACAAGTTCTAGAGAGTGTAGGGAGAGATGGGGGGGAGAGAGAGAGGGACTTAGAGAGAAGGAGGGTAGTATTAGGCCAATACCACGCTTCTGCGCCGTATCGATTTCCCATTGGCCAACGGGGTTTTTACAACTTGGATTAGAGAGGTAAATAGCTAGATATAGTGCCTTAGAAAGTATTCATACAGTTTGACTTTTTCCACATTTTGTTATGTTACTGCGTGAATTTAAAATGAATTAAATTGAGATGTTTTTGGCACTGGCCTACACACAATACCCCATAATGACAAAGGGAAAACATGTGTTTAGAAATGTTTGCAAATTTATTCACAATTAATTACTAAAATATCTCATTTACATAAGTATTCACATCCCTGAGTCAATACATGTTAGAATCACCTTTGGTAGTGATTACACCTGTGAGTATTTCTGGCTAAGTCTCTGAGAGCTTTACACACCTGGATTGTACAATATTTGCACATTATTATTGAAAAAATTCTTCAAGCTCTGTCAAGTTGGTTGTTGATCATTGCTAGAAAGCCATTTTCAAGTCTTGCCATAGATTTTCAAGCAAATATAAGTGAAAAATGTAACAAGGCCACTCAGGAATTCAGTGTCGTCTTGGTAAGCAACACCAGTGTATATTTGCCCTTGTGTTTTAGATTATTGTCTTGCTGAAAGGTGAATTTGTCTCCCAGTGTTTGTTGGAAAGCAGACTGAACCAGGTTTTCCTCTAGGATTTTGCCTGTGCTTAGCTCTGTTCTGTTTCTTTTATTTAAAAAACTCCCTAGTCCTTGACGATGACAAGCATACCCATAACATGAGGCAGCCTCCACCATCCTTGAAAATATGAAGAGTGGTAACGTGTTGTATTCAGGAAATAAAGTGAATTTCTTTGCCACATTTTTTTGCAGTTTTACTTTAGTGCCTTGTTGCGAACAGGATGCATGTTTTGTAATATTTTTATTCTGTTCAGGCTTCCTTCTTTTCACTCTGTTATTTAGGTTAGTATTGTGAAGTAACTACAACGTTGTTGATCCATCCTCAGTTTTCTCCTATCACAGCCATTAAACTCTGTTACTGTTTTAAAGTCACCATTGGCCTCATGGTGAAATCCCTGAGCGGTTTCCTTCCTCTCCGGCAATTGAGTTAGAAAAGACGCCTGTATCTTTGTAGTGACTGGGTGTATTGATACACCATCCAAACTGTAATTAATAACTTCACCATGCTCAAAGGGGTACCCTTAGTGAGGCATTGGAAAATGTTCTTTGTCTTTGTGGTTGAATCTCTGTTTGAATTTCACTGCTAAACTGTGGGACCTTACAGATAATTATATGTGTGGGGTACAAAAATGAAGTAGTCATTCAAAAATCATATTAAAAACTATTATTGCACACAGGGTGAGTCCATGCAACTTATTATGTGACTCGTTAAACAACATTTTACTCCTGAACTCATTTAGGCTTGCCATTAAAAAGAGGTTGAATACTTATTGACTCAAAACATTTCATCTTTTCATTTTTTATTAATTTGTAACAATTTCGAATATCATTCCACTTTGACATTGTGTGAAGGCCAGTGACAAAAATGTAATCCATTTTAACCTCTACGGGCTAGGGGGCAGTATTGAGAATTTTGAAAAAAATATGTGCCCATTTTGAACTGCCTCCTACACCAACTCAGAAGCTAGGATATGCATATTATTAACAGATTTGGATAGAAAACACTCTGAATTTTCTAAAACTGTTTGAATGGTGTCTGTAAGTATAACAAAACTCATATGGCAGGCAAAAACCTGAGAAAAATACAACCAGGAAATGAGAATTTTGTGCCTGTACTATTTTCGAGTCATTGCTAATAGATCACACAGTGACAAAGGATTCATTTCGCACTTCCTACGGCTTCCACTAGATGTCAACGATCTTTATAAAGTTGTTTGAAGCGTCTATGATGAACAGAGACCGGATGACAAGGAAGAGAAGTTGACGTCCCTGGGATGTCGTCACTTCATTATTGCGCGCACTGCGCATTCATGTGAGTTCATGTGAGGCGAGACATTTTTCAAAACGTTTTTCAAGACACAGGAGAGGTCGGGTTGAAATATTACTGATGTTTCACATTAAAAATGGCCCTAAAGATTGATGCTAAACAACGTTTGACATGTTTGAACGAACGTAAATAGATATTTTTTTTAACTTTTCGTCGTGACTTTTCCCCCCCGCCCTACTTTTGAGGAGCCTACTGAACGCCTAACAACATGGAACAACTTGGAGTTATTTGGACATAAATTATGAACTTTGTCGAAAGAAACCACATTTGTTGTGGACCTGGGATTCCAGAAAGTGCCTTCTGATGAAGATAATCAAAGGTAAGGGATTATTTACAATATTATTATTGATATTAGATGGTTAGAAGATGGTGCTAACCTGTATATCCTAGCCTATTGTTCTTAGCTTAGCACCCCGTTTATTGCAAAGTGTGATTTCCCAGTAAAGTTATTTTGAAATCTGGCAATGCGGTAGCATTTACGAGATGTTAATCTATAATTCTTTGAATGACAATATTATAATTTACCAATGTTTTCGAATAGTAATTTTGTAAATTGTAACGCTGATTCACCGGAAGCATTTGAGGAAAAAAAATCTGAATTTCACCGCTACTGTAAAATGCTGTTTTTGGATATAAATATGAACTTGATGGAACAAAAAATGCATGTATTGTATAACATAATGTCCTAGGAGTGTCATCTGATGAAGATTGTCAAAGGTTAGTGCATAATTTTAGCTGGTTTTCTGCTTTTGGTGACGCCTGTCTTTGAATTGACAAAACATTACACACAGCTATTTTCAATGTACTCTCCTAACATAACCTAACTTTATGCTTTCGCTGTAAAGCCTCTTTGAAATCGGACAATGTGGTTGGATTTAGGAGATGTTTATCTTTCAAATGGTGAAAAATAGTTGATTGTTTGAGAAATTGAAATTATTAGATTCTTGCAGTTTTGAATTTCCTGCCATGGTCTCTTGACAATAAATCCCAATACCGGGATCAATATCCCTTCATTAGATCCAGAGTGGTGATAAACTTGGCCTTTCCCAAGCGCTCCAAGAGTTCATCCATGAGGGACATGGGATACGCGTCGAACGTAGAGATTGTGTTTATGCCCCTAAAGTCATTGTAGAGCCTCATACTACCGGGTTTGGGGACCAGGACTATGGGACTGGACCACTCACTCGTAGATGGCTCGATCACCCTCATCCTCAGCATCTCCCTTACCTCTTTCTTTGCGATGACTCTGCGTGCCTCAGGAATCTGGTAAGGTCGGATATGCACCTTCTTTCCTGGTTCGGTGTGGATATGGTGAAACAGGACATCTGTTTGTCCTGGGAAGGGAGAGAATGCCCTGCCGATTTGCATAATCTGCTTGTCTAGCTATCTCGACTGCTCGGGCAGGGGAGTTCTGCCACGGTGCACTTGTAGCGGGACCTCCTCTTTTTCCTTGTCCTCCACCCTCCTCTCTTCTGTGGTACTTCTTCAACAGGTTGATATGATAGAGTTGGACCTTCTTCCTCCTGTCAGGTTGCTTGATGCGCTAATTGACCTGTGAGACCCTATCCGTTACCTCATAGGGCTCCCTCCACTGTGCCAGAAAGCGGTGTTCGGCCATGGGCATGAGTACCATAATTTTCTCTCCCACAGTGAACTCTCTGGGTGTCGCCAACTTATCGTAGGCCCGGCCTTGAGTCTATTGCGCTTTCTCCATATGCTCCTTCACTATGGGCCCGACTGCCGACAGTCAGTCCCGCATCAGGGTAACATGTTCTATCGTCGACCGGAATGGGCAGGGTTGAGTCATATGACCTCCCAGGTCTCCTAGGCTAAGTTAAGGATCTCTCGACATGGTCTGCCGTATAGCAATTTGAACGGGGAAAACCTTGTGGATGCCTGTGATACTTCTTGCAGGGCAAACATTAAGTAGGGCAGAAGCATGTCCCAGTTTTTCTCGTCTCTGGACACCACTCTTCTCAACATGCTTTTAGTCATCTTGTTCAGGCGTTCGCACAAACCGTCTGTCTGTGGATGGAGTATGCTTGTGCGTATCTGTTGAACCTGGTATAACAGACACAGGTCCTTCATCAACCGGGACATGAACTGGGTTCCCTAGTTGGTTAGGATTGTCTTGGGAAGGCCCACCCGGGAGAACAGCATGAACAATTCCTTGGTGATTCCTTTTGACGACATGTTGCGAAGGGGTATGGCCTCAGGGAACTTGGTAGCATACGATAACCAGGATGTACTCGTGTCCTCTGGTTGATTTCGGGAGGGGTCCTACGAGGTCCATAGCTATGCGTTCGAAGTGGGTCTCTATAGTGGGAAGAGGAATCAAAGGGTTACGCAGGTGTGGCCATGGGGCCATACGCTGAAATTGATCACACGTCCTACAATACCTGGCCACATCTTGGGTGACACGAGGCAAATAGAACCTCCTGCATGATTCTGTCAATCATTTTGTCTCGTGCCAGGTGTCCTCCTAGGACATGGGAATGGGCTAGCTGTAGGACAGTATCCCTGTATGGTCTAGGCACCATTAGTAGTTCCTGCTTTCCCCCTTTCGTAGCACAACCCAAATACAAGAGGCCCCGCCTGACTGCTTAGTAGGGAAGAGAGGGCTCACCTGATCCGTCGACATTTCTCTCGTCGATTACCTTCACCTTCATCATGGCGTCCCGTAGGTGTGGATCTCTATATGCTGAGCAGTGCCGAACTGTCCCTTTAATTCTTGGGGCAGGCCGACCTCAGTAGAGGAGTGTGGAGGTTGTTCTCCATCCCTGTCGGGGGTGTTCCCTCCTCTGACAGGGCTTCAAATATATCCCGTAGCCTCTGCGTCACTCCTTCCTTCCTCCATCGTGTACAACCCTTTGCAGGTGTCTTCATCGGAGGTTTCCTGGAATAGCTGTCGGAGGCGTTGGGTGTGTATTTCTTCCTCTCCTCCAGAGGACGAGGCCGAGGCTACGTTTCCTTGTAGGGCCACTACCTGTGGCTTGGACTTGTTTTTTAAAATTTTGTCTGCTTTCTTGCCCCCCTGTGGTGGGCCGAGCCTTGGCGTGTGATAGAGAGACCTTATCCCCTTTGTTCGGTGCATAACGTTGTCTGCAGAAATTCCTTATATAGGTGACAGTCTCTCCCGATCAATAATGGCACCTTCAGCTGTGGTACTTTCCCCACCCTGACTGTATACCTTCCTTTCGGGGTGAGAATGGACAGACTCATGGGGGGTAATAGTGGGTGTCTCCATGGATACAGGACACGGCTACTTTGTTTGGTAGCAGTGTTGCGGTGGTCACCATCTGCTACTCTAATGTAACCATACTTCCTGATTCGAGAATGGCTACCATGTCTCGTCTTTCTATACAAACCGGAATCTCTGGGGCTGGGGCTATTTCTGCTAACCAACAGGAGCGATCCTGCCCTCTTGGATAGGGATGCGTAGGGACGGGCAGCGATGACTCGGTGGCCATGGACTCGTCCTTTCTGGGACATTGTGGGGCATAATGGTCCGGAGACTGGCATTTATAGCACCGACCCTGTTGTGTGGGTGATGACTTCTCCCACGTCTGGAGCGGGTTCGGTCGTTTTGGTGGTGGATGTGCTGGGGTTAATCGGGGAACGGTCTTGGCAGAGTCCTTCTGGTCCTCCTTGTCCCCTTTTAACAACTCCCATGTAGATCGGTACATTTCCATGGCATGGGCTATATCGTCTGCTGATGAGGGGTTTGTTTGCCCCACAAACCTTTTTAAGTCCATGGGTAATTCCTTCAAAATCTTGTCCACTACGAGAGTCTCTACAACATGTCCTACTCCCTTTCCGGGTTCCAGCCACTGTTTTGTTAGTCGTATGAGTGCGAAGATCTGGGCCCTCACGGGTTGGTCGGCCATATAGGTCCATTGATGGAACTTTACGGCTCTATCTCTGGCGGTCAGCTGGTACCGGGACAGAATCTCGGTTTTTAGTCGCCTATAGTCAGCAGCTTCGCGGGGGTCCAGGTCATAGTAGGCTTCCTGGAAAGAGGGGCTAACGCACTCGCCCATTCTGTTGGGGACCACTTTTCCAAGGTGGCCATCCTTTCAAACGTCATGATGAAAGCCTCAATATCATCCTCCTTTGAGAGGCGAGGTAAGATGGCGTGAGCAGCCGCTCTCGGCTTCACTCTCGGTTCTTCTCGCCGGCTCAGCTGTTGCAGGAGTTCTGTGGTTGTCTGCTGGGCCGTGATCAACTGTTGTAGCAGAGCGTTATCCATCTTTCTTATGGTTCCTCTGTGTCTACAGGTAGATTTTCGTTTTCCTTACTTATCCTCGTAAAACTCATTCACCTAATGCCCGCATTCTCCACCAATGTGAGTAGACCAAGTATTTTTAGGTTGCTCTAAAGAAGAAAGGTAGAATAAACGAGTCGGGAGCAGGTTCTTACATTGAACAAAGTTCTCTATGGAGGTGTATTTTCTCTTCTCAAACACTCCCACACAATCAAGGATGATCTCAAGGATAACACTAATCTTCTTCTTTATAGGGATAAGGAACACAAAGTGAGTAACTTTTAACTATAACATAAATCACGGGTGTGTCACCGCCTTAGCTGTCCGTTCGCTGAGAGCTCCTTTCGGGCGGTGGTGCAGATGCCATTCCCAAGAGGTAGTTTGTCTTCTTCTTCCTTTCGTCAGGTAAATCCTCTCCTTTGGAGAATCAATCACTCTGTTTTTTCCTCCAGGCTCCCTCATTGCCGGTTCCCTCCTTTCTCTTGTAGGGTGAAGAAAATAGGTGATTAGTACCGTCAGCTGTGCTTAACTGCCTCTGATCACCTTTACTCACATGCCGGGTTGGGCTACTATCCGTGGGAACAGCCTGCCCCCTGGTGGTCCTTCCACAGTTTATTAATTCACAGGATCAATACTTAAAGTCCCTTAATTTAAATATTTGAGCATGGCATGTATCAATGCTTTGTGTGGAGTTGTTGCCTTGGAGTTATTCTTGTATTCACTTCAGCTATATTAGTGTCCCACTTAGGTCCGCTGACACCTTTTATACACACTCCTTTTCTCCTCTTCCTCCATTCTTCCACCTCCCCCTCATCTTCATCCCTCCCTCCCCTCTTCTCCTCTTCCCTCAGCTCCCTCCTCCACATATTTGTGCAAATGTTATGATGCGTGTGATTTAATAGTCCATTCTGCTATAGAGAGGATATAATTCTATTCCCCTCATGTTGTGACTCCACACTGTCTGGACTACTACGAGTTCACCCTGTCATACACTCTCTCCAGGGGTTACGGGCTGGACCAACACACAGACACACACATACTCCTCATATCCAGGCCCCAAGCAACTCCACAGTACCAGGGTGCAGGAGTTAACAAATCAGCCAGTGTAACAAACACCACAAAACTCAGAAACAAAATACTTTGAAAGGGAATACCTAGTCAGTTGTACAGTTGAATGCCTTCAACTGAAATGTGTCTTCTGCATTTAACCCAACCCCTCTGAATCAGAGAGATGCAGTGGGCTGCCTTAATCGACATCCACATCTTTGGCGCCCGGGCAACAGTGGGTTAACTGCCTTGCTCAGGGGCAGAATGACAGATTTTTACAATGTCAGCTCGGGGATTCAATCCAGCAACCTTTCGGTACTGGCCCAACACTCTAAACACTAAGCTACCTGCCGAAATACAACTAAGCAAGCACTGTTGAGCTCCTGCTAAGCTGAGTTGGCTATCACACACAAACACACACACATTGGAAGGGTGAGTGTAGCCTGGCTTTATCTCTCCTTGTAATATAAGCCTGCCTTCTGTGTTGTAGCTCCAGTTCGGTCCTATAGGTGACAGTGAAAAAGGATCAGATCCATTTGGATTAGGGTTGGGGAGGGGTAGTGTTGGTTTGGTGTTGGGTTGGGCGGGGTGTGGTAGAGGGGCAGAGACACGGCTATACTGCATAATACTGAGCTCTGCAGTAAAAGCAGTGGAGTGTTAAGTCTTTGTACTGCAGACTACAGCGGAGGTTAAAATGGCTGAACTGTCTACAGGTTAGTTTGAGATCTCCAGCTGCAGAGAGTTGCAGTATGTGCCATTGGACTCCACACAACAGTGTGTGTCTGTGTGTGTGCATGTCTTTGTGTGTGTGTGCCATTAGCCTCCAAACAATAATCATTACAAGTTAATTTAATCATCACAGAGTTACTGTAATGATACAACAAGACATAAATTAACACAGCTTGTTCTGCAACTATATGACAAAATAGGGAAAGAAGTGATAAAGAGAAAAATGGTTTATGTAGTAAAAAGAGCGAAAGAGATGTGACAGAGAGATGGACGGTTATGGGAAGGGCTTAAGATTTGTTTCCCGTAAGATGCACTTTTCATCCCCCACCAAACACACACACACACACACACACACACACACACACACACACACACACACACACACACACCCCTCTCCACCGCAGGAATTCTGGGTAATGGTCTGTGTGAGTCTGTAGTCCCTGAGAAAGACAGTGAGGAGGCCACAGAGCAAGGGAAGGAGAGGGGATTGAGAGAGTGAGTGCAGGTGCCGTCATGTTGTAAATCAAGGCAGGGGGGTAAGGAGATAAAGAGAGGTCGCTGAGAGGAGTACGTGAGTGGGGGATGAAGAGGATAAAGGGGTCTCTTAAAGGAATAGAACCATTGAGGTGGATGAGGTTTACATTAACACAAGAGTGGGAAGGGCTGGTGTGTGTGTGCGTGCATGCATTTTGGAGAAAGGTGGTGTGGTTGTATGTAGGTGAGCTATCTAAAGAAAGAGCATGCAAGATGACTAGCTCATGGGGAGAGAGAGGACACTGTTTTGATGCATACAGCATGTAATAAAATGTTATTGGTCGCATACACATATTTAGCAGATGTTATTGCGGGTGTAGTGAAATTCTTGTGTTCCTACCTCAAACAGTGAAGTAATATCCAACAATTCACAACAATACACACAAATGTAAAAGTAAAACAATGGATTTAAGAAATATATAAATATTAGGATGAGCAATGTCGGGGTCCGGAGTGTATTTATATACACTACCGGTCAAAAGGTTTTTAGAACACCTACTCATTCAAGGGTTTTACTTTATTTTTTACTATTTTCTACATTTTAGAATAATAGTGAGGACATCAAAACTATGAAATAACACATATGGAATCATGTAGTAACCCAAAAGGTGTTAATCAAATCAAAATATATTTTGTATTTGAGATTCTTCAAATAGCCACCCTTTGCCTAGATGACAGCTTTGCACACTCTTGGCATTCTCTCAACCAGCTTCCCTTGGAATACTTTTCCAACAGTCTTGAAGGAGTTCCCACATATGCTGAGCACTTGTTGGCTGCTTTTCCTTCACTCTGCGGTCCGACTCATCCCAAACCATCTCAATTTGGTTGAGGTCGGGGGATTGTGGAAGCCAGGTCATCTGATGCAGCACTCCATCACTCTCCTTCTTCATAAAATATCCCTTACACAGCCTAGAGGTGTGTTGGGTCATTGTCCTGTTGAAAAATAAATGATAGTCCCACTAAGCCAAAACCAGATGGGATGGTGTATCATTGCAGAATGCTGTGGTAGCCATGCTGGTGAAGTGTGCCTTGCATTCTAAATAAATCACAGACAGTGTCACCAGCAAAGCACCCCCACACCATAACACCTCCTCCTCCTCCATGCTTTACGGTGGGAAATACACATACGGAGATCATCCGTTCACCCACAACGCGTCTCACAAAGACACGTTGCTGCTATTCTTTGTTTATTATTTATGCATAGTCACTTTAACTCTACCTACATGTACATATTACCTAAATTACCTTGACTAAACAGTGCCCCCGCACATTGACTCTGTACCGGTACCCCCTGTAAATAGCCTCGCTATTGTTGTTTTACTGCTGCTCTTTAATTATTTGTTACTTTTATTTCTTATTTTTTACTTATTTATATTTCACTTAACGTGTATTTATCTTAAAACTGCATTGTTGGTTAAGGGCTTGTAAGTAAGCATTTCAGTGTAAGGGCTGCACCTGTTGTATTCGGCGCATGTGACAAATAAAATGTTATATGATTTGAACCAAAAATCTCCAATTTGGACTCCAGACCAAAGGACAAATTTCCACCAATCTAATGTCCATTGCTCGTGTTTTTTGGCCCAAGCAAGTCTCTACTTCTTATTGGTGTTCTTTAGTAGTGCTTTACTTGCAGCAATTTGACCATGAAGGCCTAATTCACACAGTGTGTACATGTGGATGTATTTCAAGGCCTACCTTCAAACTCAGTGCCTCTTTGCTTGACATCATGGGAAAATCAAAAGAAATCAGCCAAGACCTCAGAAAATAATTGTAGACCTCCACAAGTCTGCTTCATCCTTGGGAGCCATTTCCAAACACCTGAAGGTACCACATTCATCTGTACAAACAATTTTACTCTAGTATAAACACCATGGGACCACGCAGTCATGATACCGCTCAGGAAGGAGACGCGTTCTGTCTCTTAGAGATGAACGTACTTGTGTGAAAAGTGCAAATCAATCCCAGAACAACAGCAAAGGACCTTGTGAAGATGCTGGAGGAAACAGGTACAAAAGTATCTATATCCACAGTAAAACTAGTCCTATATCAACATAACCTGAAAGGCCGCTCAGCAAGGAAGAAGCCACTGCTCCAAAACCACCATAAAAAGGCCAGACTATGGTTTGCAACTGCACATGGGGACAAAGATTGTACTTTTTGGAGAAATGGTCTTCTGGTCTGATTAAACAAAAATAGAACTGTTTGACCATAATGACCATTGTTATGTTTGGAGGATAAAGGGGTACACTTGCAAGCCGAAGAATACCATCCCAACCGTGAAGCACGGGGGTGGCTGCATCATGTTGTGGGGGTGCTTTGCTGCAGGAGGGACTGGTGCACTTCATAAAATAGATGGCATCA
Source organism: Salmo trutta (assembly GCF_901001165.1). Classification (NCBI taxonomy): domain Eukaryota; kingdom Metazoa; phylum Chordata; class Actinopteri; order Salmoniformes; family Salmonidae; genus Salmo; species Salmo trutta. Next base: position 1,057,955 of record NC_042991.1, on the reverse strand, counting down.
TGAAGGAGGAAAAGTATGTGGATATATTGAAGCAACATCTCAAGATATCAGTCACGAAGTTAAAGCTTGGTCGCAAATGGGTCTTCCAAATGGACAATGACCCCAAGCATTCCAAAGTTGTGGCAAAATGGCTTAAGGACAACAAAGTGGCCATCACAAAGCCCTGACCTCGATTATATAGAACATTTGTGGGCAGAACTGAAAAAGTGTGTGTGAGGCCTACAAACCTGACTCTGTTACACCAGCTCTGTCAGGAGGAATGGGCCAAAATTCACCCAACTTATTGTGAGAAGCTTGTGGAAGTCTGCCCGAAATGTTTGACCCAAGTTAAACAGGCAGTGCTACCAAATACTAATTGAGTGTATGTTAACATCTGACACACTGGGAATGTGATGAAAAAAATAAAAGATTAAATAAATCCTTCTCTCTACTATTATTCTGACATTTCACATTCTTAAAATAAAGTGGTGATCCTAACTGACCTAAGACAGGGAATTTTTACTAGGATATCAAATGTCAGGAATTATTTAAAAAAAAATGCGTTTAAATGTATTTGGCTAAGGTGTATGTAAACTTCTGACTTCAACTGTACCAACAAAAGGCTGTGATCATTCTACAGGGGTCCCTGCAGCGTACGCTCAAAATGGTGTGATTAAAACGCTTATATAGAACGTCCAGTTTTGATTGATTCAACCGTCAGCATTTGAGCTAGCTTACAAAGTTATGTCCTGAATGTGAGCAGTTTATTTTTGATGCAATGTTCAGATATTCACAGAAGTAGCAAAAGCATACACAATCATCCAAACTGGAAAATGTAGGCTACATTAGTCCTAGCGCTAACTGAGGAAAGATTGACGCAACACAAGCGGTCATATTTTGATAACTATCGGCTGACAGAAACCACAAAATGAATTAGCTAATAGCAATAACTATTTAAATTCATCACATCACGGGTGAGCTCAACATTGATCGAAATAATTGAGTAAAACACTTTGTAGAAATGAAAAGTAATCCGACAAGGGTAGTTTGTATTTTGTCAACCAAATATAATGAGAGGAGAAAAGATGAGTTTAGTCTATTTGCAGTTTGCATGTTGAAGGGGGTGTGTCGTCTACGATCATTTACTTCCTTTCATTCACTTCCGGGAGTTTACCCGAAAGATAAGTGAACCATTCCTTCACCTCATTATAATACCTTTGGTCTGACAGATGTTTACATGACATGCAGAATGCATTGTATAATGTCAACAAACATGGCGCCACACATAGCTGGCATATTGCTTAGCATTAGCTCATTATAATCAGTACAACCTTCAAAGAAATATTTTACACACGTCATAGGTGTCCATTACAATCTATGCAATAAACAGAATGCATTATTTGTCACCAGTACTTGAAAATGTGAATAAAACTGTAAATACATTATGCTCCATATATACATGTCTCATTACTACCTCTGAGGGTTTAGAGCTTGAGGTAGTAACCTCACACACTTGGGACTATGGCTAAACGATACACTGTCTGTCTCTCAGCACATGTCAAAGCTGCAGGCTAAGGTTAAATCTAGACTTGGTTTCCTCTATCGTAATCGCTCCTCTTTCACCTCAGCTGCCAAACTAACTCTGATTCAGATGACCATCCTACACATGCTAGATTATGGAGATGTAATTTATAGAGCGGCAGGCAAGGGTGCTCTCGAGCGGCTAGATGTTATTTATCATTCAGCTATCAGATTTGCTACCAATGCTCCTTATAGGATACATCACTGCACTCTATACTCCTCTGTAAACTGGTCATCTCTGTATTCCCGTTGCAAGACCCACTGGTTGATGGTTATTTATAAAACCCTCTTAGGCCTCACTCCCCTCTATCTGAGATATCTACTGCAGACCTCATCCTCCACATACAACACCCGTTCTGCCAGTCACATTCTGTTAAAGGCCCCCAAAGCACACACATCCCTGGGTCGCTTGTCTTTTCAGTTCGCTGCAGCTAGAATGAGCTGCAAAAAAACACTCAAACTGGACAGTTTTATCTCAATCTCTTCATTCAAACACTCAATCATGGACACTCTTACTGACAGTTGTGGCTGTTTTGCATGCTGTATTGTTGTCTCTACCTTCTTGCCCTTTGTGCTGTTGTCTGTGCCCAATAATGTTTGTACCATGTTTTGTGCTGCTGCCATATTGTGTTGCTACCATGTTGTCATGTTGTGTTGCTACCATGTTGTCATGTTGTGTTGCTACCATGCTGTGTTGTCATGTTGTGTTACTACCATGCTGTGTTGTCATGTGTTGCTACCATGTTGTGTTGCTACCATGCTGTGTTGTCATGTTGTGTTACTAACATGCTGTGTTGTCATGTGTTGCTGCCGTGCTATGTTGTTGTCTTAGGTCTCTCTTTATGTAGTGTTAAATTTGTTCTTAACTGACTTGCCTAGTTAAATAACAGTTAAATAAATAAAATAAATATTGTTTACATTCTCATGTTTCTTTAACTCGCATCGTAGTTCTTGTGTGTTCTTTAATCTCATTTCTATTATTATCTATGTGATTATTATTATTATTATTATCAACGCATTGTTGGGGAAAAAAAGGTACGAATTTCACTGTACTGTTTTACACCCGTTGTATCCTGTGCACATGGCGATTCAACTTTGAAACCGGAATCTTGCACACTACCAAACATGTGTAGATAGATTTTACTATCGCTCTTGTCATAACTTTCCTGCGATGATCTGAAGGATCAGGTTACATTGGGTCCGCTCTACAGCGTGCCGTCTCTCGTAGAGGGGGAGAGCGGGACGTCGTCTGTTTTATGGGCGGTCATAAACTTTGAAACCGGAAACTTGCTCACTACCAAACATATGTAGATAGTAAAATCTATCGCTCTTGTCATAACTTTCCTGCGACGAGCTGAAGAATCAGGTTACAGTGGGTCCGCTCTACAGCGGGTTCTCTCTTGTAGAGGGGGAGTGCGGGAAGTCGTCTGTTTTATGGGTGGTCATAAAATACGCTGCCTCTATGCTCTGTAGTGTTCGAGAATTGAATGTAAACTTTGGAACACAGAGAGACACTTGGACATCAAAAGTTGGAATAAATAAACAATATTTATATTTTTGAGAATGTGGGAGTGGTCCGTGGACATTTAAGGGACAGTCATGATGAGTGTGTTTCATTTGGTGATCTCATGAAGGACAGGAAACACACATAACTGTATCTCTTAAAGTTTACATTTCCCAGCTGTCAGGTTTACATTTAAATATTGTGAAACGTATGTGATTAAACATGAAACTATTTGTGAAAAGATGTAATTTGATGTTAACCTTCTAAATGAGAGTATGGATTTTCATATAAGGTTTTACTTTTTTCCCACCTTTATTTAACCTGATATGGATAGGGGGCAGTATTTTCACGGCCGGATGAAAAAACTTACCCGATTTAAACTGGTTACTACTCTTGCCCAGAAACGAGAATATGCATATTATTAGTAGATTTGGATAGAAAACACTCTGAAGTTTCTAAAACTGTTTAAATGGTGTCTGTGAGTATAACAGAACTCATATGGCAGTGTCACGCCCTGACCTGGGAGAGCCTTTTTATGTCTCTATTTAGGTTTGGTCAGGGTGTGATTTGGGTGGGCATTCTATGTCCTTTTTTCTATGTTTTTGTATTTCTTTGTTTTGGCCTGGTATGGCTCTCAATCAGGGACAGCTGTACATTGTTGTCGCTGATTGGGAGCCATATTTAGGTAGCCTGTTTTTCCGTTGGGGTTTGTGGGTATATATTTTCCTGTTTAGTTATTGATAACCTGACAGAACTGTTGCTAGTCGTTTTTGTTTATTTTGTAAAGTGTTCATTTTTTTCTATTAAAAGTCAAGATGAATACACCTTGGTCCCCTCTGTCAGACGATCATTACAGGCAGGCAAAATCCTGAGAAAAAGTCAACCAGGAAGTAGGATCTGAGAAATGTAGTTCTTCTTTCTAGTCCCTTTCGAAACTACAGTATCTGTGCTGTTACTTTGCACTTTCTAAGGCTTCCATTGGCTGTCTAAAGCCTTCAGAAAGTGGTTTGAGCGTTCTCCTGTCTCTGGGCAGAGAATATTATTGCAATTTTACGTTAAAAATACCATAAAAATTGATTTTAAACAGCGTTTGACATGCTTCTAAGTACGGTAATGGAACATTTTGACTTTTTGTGTCTCGAATTGCGCTCGCGCGTTACCCTCTGGATAGTGACCTGTGAATCTGGAAGGAGAGTTTACATTCTAACCAGACACCTAGGTATTTGTAGTTGTCCACATTTTCTAAGTCAGAACCGTCCAGAGTAGTGATGCTAGTCGATTGGGAGGGTGTGGGCAGCAATCTAAGAGCATGCACTTAGTTTTACTAGCATTTAAAAGCAGTTGGAGGCCTCGGAAGGAGTTGTATGGCATTGAAGCTCGTTTGGAGGTTTGTTAGCACAGTGTCCAAAGAAGGGCCAGATGTATACAGAATGGTGTCGTCTGCGTAGAGGTGGATCAGAGAATCACCAGCAGCAAGAGCGACATCATTGATATATACAGAGAAAAGAGTCGCCCGAGAATTGAACCTTGTGAATCAACTAGTCATAGCCACACACCCGTGAGCCCAGACATCACATTTAGGCGTCATAGAACCGCCCCTTCTTCCACAGAGTATAAAACCCACTTCCTACAAAATGTATATTAAGTCAGAGAACGCCAGGGCAGAGTCCCCACGTTGGAATTGCTACAATTCGCTGACGCGACATGTTGAAATGGCAACGGAGGCCATACAGCTGTAGTTTTGGCTACACAGCTGGAAATGGTTCAACTCTAGACTATCGATCACTACAGAATAAGAGCAAATCCTAGACGTATAAGTTCTAGTCTGCAGCTGGAAATTACGTAAGTCTAGTACGAGAACACCGACAACCGCATCTATTCTATGGAACAACCATCTGTACGCCTGACGTATCCATTACAACAGACACTATCCAGAGCCGCTGAGAAAGCGACAACTACGAAAGACATTATGACTTCTGGGGATACGGGCATAAATATATACATTGCAATTATTCTCAAATAGCGGCCGTTCATGTGCAAAGGGTTAGCATTTCAATGACTATAATTATCAACTGTGTGTAGTGAATGCATTTTGTCTCTCCCGCTCTTTTCCTGTCCCCACCCCTTTCCATTGTCTACCAAGCCATCATACCGGTTTAGCCCACTAGGGACTTATCAATGCATTGTGTTAGTAACCAATATCTACTGTTTGTTTATGTATTTTTATGATTATTTAGTTAGTTAGTAAATAAATAATTAAGCCAATTTGTGTATCACTGATTCATGATTTAGGCTTTTAGCAGATATCCAAGGGTTTGTGACATTCAGATATGAGAACTGATGAGGTAATACTAATACATGAATGAGAATGACTAATCGATAAGATATGAAAATGTCTGAAGAGTCGATTCGGGAAATAGACTATAAACATTTTCCCTTGGTGCCCCAAATTCGTAGTTAATTTAAGTTTACATCATTAGTTTAATAACATAATAAGAATTACACAGAGAATTGATTTGATAAAATAACAGTCTTAACTTTAAGTGATAGTCACAGACACGACATATTGATGCCCCGTGCGAGGAATCTAAGATAGAATTATGCATTTATTTTGATTGAGCCTATATAAAAATTTAAAAACACCATGCATTATACACCCAGGTTATGTGTTACAGCATGGAAGTTGTAGACAGAAATTGTTGGTTGTGTGTGTTTGCCCATAGAAGGTGTCCCAGTGTCGCATATTTGATGACGTCAGGGTGTCTTAGGAGTTGGTAAAGTTAGTGATTACATTTCTAATGCTAGGACACGATCCAGCTGCTTATAGAAAATAGACAAATACACGCATTGGGCCAAACGTGCTATTTCTGTCTCCCCTGTTTCAAAACCGGGTAGACTCAGTCATTATTAATTTCTCGAGCGAGGACACAGAGCCAGCCGATTGAAATTTGAGGAGATATTAGCTGTTCAAGCAATAATTCTCGGTCCCCCGTGTTTTCAGTAGCATGGGTAGGGCACAGGCGTATCTTTTTCCTAAAATTTACCACGAGTTCCGGGAACTTAGTGCTAGCATTGAAGATTGCCGAAAAGGGTTTGAACGTAAGACGTTATTAGTAAAACCGTTCCCTTGTTTAAGGGGATCCTATGTTATGCTTGAAAGTGTACAAAGTAGGATTAGCTTGCACGAGATGCTAAGCTAACAAAGGGAAAGCAGCAATTTTGTTTTTCCGGTGTCACGTTGAAATTCCTCTGTCTTGGGCGATGGAAGTCCCCCCCATGTACTTCCATTTGTTATCAGCTTTCTGAGATCAGTGACCCCTGGTGGTGAAGAATGGGTGGCAGGTAGCCTAGTGGTTAGACGGTTGGGCCAGTAACCGAAAGGTTGCTAGATCGAATCCCCAAGCTGACAAGGTATAAATCTGTCATTCTGCCCCTGAACAAGACAGTTAACCCACTGTTCCTAGGCTGTCATTGTAAATAAGAATTGGTTCTTAACTGACTTGCCTAGTTAAATAAAGGATCAATAAAAAAATAAAAAATCGCCAGTAAAATAAAAAAATATATAATAATAATTAGTTCTATGTGACATCGACCATATGCTCACATCTTTTGAAACGGGGTAGACTGTAACTTATCCAACCAATTTAAACTGATTGGATATCGGTCTCATTCAGTTTTAACTAAAGTTAACTTATCTAGGGTACGTGGGATGGTAGCGTCCCACCTGGCCAACATCCAGTGAAATTGCAGAGCGCCAATTTCAAAAACAGAAATACTCATTATAAAAATTCATAAAACATACAAGTGTTATACATCGGCTTAAATATTAACTTCTTGTTAATCCAACCGCTGTGTCAGATTTCAAAAAGGCTTTACGGCGAAAGCATGCAATGCGATTATCTGAGAACAGCGCCCAGCAGACAAATCATAACAAACAGTTACCAGCCAAGTAGAGGAGTTACAAAAGTCAGAAATAGCGATAAAATTAATCACTTTCCTTTGATGATCTTCATATGGTTGCACTCACAAGACTCCCATTTACTCAATAAATGTTTGTTTTGTTCGATAAAGTCCCTCTTTATATCCAAAAACCTCAGTTTTGTTGGCGCGTTTTGTTCAGAAATCCACATGCTCAAAGGCAGTCACAACAGGCAGACGAAAAATCCGAAAAGTATCAGTAAAGTTCGTAGAAATGTCAAACGATGTTTATAATCAATCCTCAGGTTGTTTTTAGTCATAATAATCAATAATATTTCAACCGGACAATAGCTTCGTCAATATAAAAGGAAAACAAGAAAGGTGTGCTCTCGGTTGCGCCCAGCGAACAGCTCTGGGGACTTTCTCAGACCACTCATTCAGAGTGGTCTTACTCCCTCATTTTTCATAATACAAGCCTGAAACAATTTCTAAAGAATGTTGACATCTAGTGGAAGCCATAGGAAGTGCAAGTTCAGTCCTAAGTCATTGGAATCTTAATAGGCAGTCAATGGAAAACTACAAACGTAATAAAATCCCACTTCCTGGATGGATTTCTCTCAGGTTTTTGCCTGCTATATCAGTACTGTTATACTCACAGACCTTATTTTAACAGTTTTGGAAACTTGAAAGTGTTTTCTATCCAAACCTACCAATTATATGCATATCCTAGCTTCTGTCCCTGAGAAACAGGCAGTTTACTTTGGGCACGCTTTTCATCTGGAGGTGAAAATAGTGCCCCCTACCCTAGTGATGTTAAACTTGCCAGACTTACCTTTTCAGGTGGATTCAAATTGATTGGTTTTCTACAAATGAGACAATTTAAACTTTTCCACATTAACCTAGATCAACCAACCGCTGGTGGGGGGGTCCTGAGACACAAAGTGGGGAATACTAGCCCAGACCCATGATCAGCCTCATCAAGGACGGTGACGGAGTCGAGACTACGTGCAACACTGTACGAGGCCGCCAGAGCAGAAAACAAATCTAGTTGTAAACTCCCCTATGAGAACAGTGAGGAGCAGATAGGCCCCTAGACAGGCATAATCTTAGAGCGCATCTAAGATATTACTGAGGTGTACCACACTGGTCGTAAAAGAAGTCCAGTGGACTTCCACCTCCAAAACAAAAATAATCATGCCTTGCCATGTGCAGTTTCAACTACAATACAACTAGTAAAGTGCTCTAATCATGTGTTCCGGTAGGATAATATTTTAGAATAAATCGGTAAGATAACTGGTCCCCTTGAGTAACAGTACCAATGCCAGCACAGTCAGTCCAGCAACAATCAGTAAGAGGATTAGAGACCTCACAAGTCAAATTGCTATTGATAACAGCGACAGAGGAGTTAGTAGTCACTCAGATTGTAACACATGTAAGGGAATCTCAAGAACACTCTTCTGATGGTTAACACACATGCCACTAATAAATAGAACCTTCCATTCAGGAGGAAAGTTATTAGAAGTCATGAACCATGATCACTCAGCGTACGACTGGTCCAGTGCTTAGAGAGTACTTCCGTCGTGAGATTAGCTCCTCCGTGGATAACATAGCTATGAAATAGACTCCTTCATACCTATCACCACTACAATGGTGTAAGACACATTTACGTGTAGGAAAACTACTACAGGTCCCCTTAACACATCTAGAGGTTGACATCAATTCTTACTGACCTCCAGGCATTGACATGATGACAGACTCATTCTGAACAGGTTGCAACCTACTAGGATACTTGGTTCTTTCCCTTGGCATGTGCGCTTATGTAAACATAAACGCACACGTACAACGGAACATTTAATGAGGGTTTATGCTCATATCACTTAAGGGTCTGAACAAAATACCAGCCTTAGTAAAGTTGAAAATGTACTCTTAGGCCTTTTGACTCTACAGCTACAGTACTCACCAGTTTCTCCACAGAGGTCCATAGGTCATCCCTGTAGACTGCCCGAAGCTGGTGCCTTACAGCTGTAGACTTATCATGTAGTAATCAACTTAGGATAGTGCCCTAAGCAACACACCGTAAATTAGGAACGCTTTAGCTATGACATTAGACATATACAGAATACAGTCCAATTAGATGAATGTGTGATAACTATATTTTGTATATCTTTTGTTTATGCTTTCATTCCTTTTCGTTTCATTTCCTTTGACACTTAGGAAGTAATAGAGCCATAAACAAGTTCCCCATACAACCATCACTTAGTGCCACAACGCCGCTCATTTGGGAAAAAATGTAATTATATATTTTGTGAGTGCGTTGTTAACATCTGCCTAAGTTACTGCCCAGATCTTCCAGTCTGGTCAACGAAAGTCTACCAAGGTCAACCTACCAGAGGGGGACTGCAACGATGATCCACAACCAGGACATCACGTGGTAGTTATTTTTATGTTGGTCTGCAACTTGCAGAATCCTTCCAAGTCGAATCCACCAGAGGGGGACTGTCAAAACTCTCCTGTGACGATCTGAAGAATCAGGTTACATTGGGTCCGCTCTACAGCGTGCTCTCTCTTGTAGAGGGGGAGAGTGGGAAGTCGTCTGTTTTATGGGCGGTCATAAAATACGCTGCTGCTATGCTCTGTAGTGTTCGAGATTGGAATGTAAACTGTGGAACACAGAGAGACCCTTGGACATCAAAAGTTGGAATAATTAAACAATATTTATATTTTTGAGAATGTGGGAGTGGTCCGTGGACACTTAAGGGACAGTCATGATGAGTGTGTTTCATTTGGTGATCTCATGAAGGACAGGAAACACACATAACTGTATCTCTTAAAGTTTACATTTCCCAGCTGTCAGGTTTACATTTAAATATTGTGAAACGTATGTGATTAAACATGAAACTAGCCCAGACATCACATTAGGCATCATAGAACCGCCCCTTCTTCCACAGAGTTTAAAACCCACTTCCTACAAAATGTATATTAAGTCAGAGAACGCCGGGACAGAGTCCCCACGTTGGAATGGCTATAGATCATTAGACCAGAAAATATGGACCTGACGAGACATGTTGAAATGGCCACTGAGACCATACAGCTGTAGTTTTGGCTACACGGCTGGAAATGGTTAAACTCTACATTCGATCACTACAGAATAAGTGCAAATCCTAGATGTATAATTACTAGTCAGCAGCTGGGAATTGCATAAGTCTAGCACGAGAATACCAAAAACCGCATCTTTTCCATGCATGAACTATCTGTACGCCTGACGTATCCATTTCAACAGACACTATCCAGGGCCGCTGAGAAAGTGACAACTATGAAAGACATTATGATTTCTGGGGAAGTTAACCAGAGACTCTGATGAACTGACTCTCCAGCAGACGGACCGGCGATTCCAACAGAGAAGACAACGACATACAGGCGTAAATATATACACTGCAATTATTCTTGAATGAGCGGCCATTCATGTGTAAAGGATTAGAATTTCAATGAATATAATTATCAACTGTGTGTAGTGAATCCATTTTGTCTCTCCCGCTCTTTTCCTGTCCCCACCCCTTTCCATTGTCTACCAAACCAATCATACCGGTTTAGCCCACTAGGGACTTATCAATGCATTGTGTTAGTAACCAGTATCTACTGTTTGTTTGTTATGTATTTCTGTGATTATTTAGTTAGTTGGTAAATAAATAATTAAGCCAATTCATATATTGCTGATTCATGATTTAGGCTAGGGTTTGTGCAGATATTCAAGGGTTTGCGACGTTCAGTAATGAGAACCGATGAGGTAATAATAATACATTAATGAGAATGACTAATCGATAAGATATGAAAATATCTGAAGAGTTGATTCAGGAAATAGAGACTTTATAAACATTTTTCCAACTTCCTAGTTAATTAAAGTTTACATGATTCGTTTAATTACATAATAATAATTACACAGAGAATTAATTTGATAAAATAACAGTCTTCACGTTTAATGATAGTCACAGACACGACACTCTCAATTGCTTAAATCGCTGAACACAACAGGCGCTTATTAGAGACAGGTTTCCATTTGAGCCAGACATCTATTTCCTTAATGCACACAGCTTTTGCTCATTAGCATAGTTAATTATTTAATTCCAGCATTTACTTCCAACATTACATTTTTAATTTCTTATTTTCCTGTTCTAATGTGTTATCATTTACACACTGTGACACATTTCTTTTATCTTAGTATGCCTCTATTTCTAAAAAAGTCCTTGACATAATAATTATTCTCATCTTTGACTGTGTATTTTTTCAGCAGTTCTTACTTTCACCACTAGAAGTGGATCAGCTGATTTCTGGGGGTCTGTACCCGAAGTTGTTGACTGTTTTTGTGTTTGCAAGTTAGCTAGCAGTTCTCAGCTGTTTGCACCCAATGGATAGCAGTTTCTTACTGGCAATAAAAACAAATGATTGCCATAATGTTTGAGTCCTTAATGTAACAAATCAAACATTAAAGCTTCTAAAGAATTCATGCTAACCTCTTAAACAATTCATTTAGACCCGCCATTTATTTGAAACCGGCGTTTATTTGCTGAAATGTGTGCTGATGCCCGACTATTAAAAGGGATAGGTGACAATTTGAGTCTGCGTTTTAATTGAAGTTGTATGGTAATTCAGGGACCTCAGTCCGCCGTGACCACATTATGATTAAAATGAGCTCTTTATCCACCTGCACCTGCAGCCTCAACCAGCATCATTAACTCCTTATACAGAATACCCTCCCTCCCAGTCCCAGTGCCTTAAAATGGGTGTTGTCAGCTGTCAGGGAGCGATGTACACATCCAGAGAGTGAGTCTGACAGAGGGAGCCCAGAGCCATGGGAGGAGTTACGTACACAGAGGAACCAAAGAAAATAGTATTTTTATCCTTATATCATTAACAAAAGCTGATGAAGGAATACAGTACTGTATAGTATATGCTTTTATGTATGGATAATAAAGCATTTAAAGCATTTTGAAGATACAAGCCACCTGCATTTGTTTATTAGGCTACTGTGCAGTCTGACAAGTAAACATAGCATACAGTACATACTGTAGTAAACATGGGAAAGTGCCTAATTCCTTCAAAAGGGAGAGCAGGCCATGTCCAGACTTTCTCGGTGACCTCAAGTACTCATTAACTCTGTCTTTAATGCTTTTTCGGGTTGCATCAGTCATGGACAGAAACTTCTGATCCGCAGTATTAATGGAGATTCACTACCAGATTCACTGGTAAGCCACATTTGCCTCGGGATCCATCCCAGTTTGTATTCTGTGCCCACTCATGGTATCTCTCTTTGGTTACATATCCTTGGAATAGCAGAACAACATAACGGTCAGGGCGGCCCTTGCTGTGCCTGGTGAGCAGTTGGTCAAGTTCTGTTTCAGAAGAGGAATGGAAATGTCAGGGTGAACCGACGACCTGACGAACCCGCGACGTATGTTGACTCTGCCTGACGGAGGTGGAGTTCCAGAGCTCACAGGTGTGCCTGGCATGGATTGTGACTCCATTTCGTTCCTTGCCCTTTTCAACGCGTCATTGTCCACCAGACTCTCCGCTAATGCCGCCTGACTCTCCGCTAATGAGGAGTGACTCTCCGCCAATACCACCTGGCTCTGGACCAATGCACATTCAGCAGATGAGCAGAATGGTACCGTGATTTTTATTTTTTGATTAACAGTTCGTTTTGAATGTTAACTGTTAAGGGTGGAGTTTTGGGTGGAGTGAGGAAAGGCCTGACTTTCAGCCACTTTACAATAGGCTATAAGTATACAGAAGATTGCCGCTTGTCCTCACTTTCATTATACTGTAGCACCATGACCAGTATCTCTATTCAAGTGAGCAGATTAGGGCTTTCAGGAGGAACGGAAAATCTACTGGAGATTTAAAAAATACTGGTAGACTTGGGGATTTTGGTCATGGACTGTGCTATTCGCAAACACTATCATCAGATGCCTGTTTTACGCCGAACTTGAAAGCCAAGGAAAATGAACAGGTACAGTAGGCTACGATACTTTAATGTAGGCCTATTAATGCTAAAAATAATGCTTAAACAAATTGACTGCTGGTCTTTATTGTATGCTGCAAATTTTCACATTGTATTTCATTTCCAGTGAGACTATTCTAGCCATCGACTCACTGAGGAATGAAGATGATGAGAGATCGGCAAAGGCAATCTGTAATCTGCTGGCATCACGGCACGACATCAACATCGCTCTAATTACAGTAAGAAGACAGTTGAAGAAACTTGCGTGGATTTAGGGAAAGGCTCAAGAAATGTATATATATATATATATATACAGTGAGGGGAAAAAAAGTATTTGATCCCCTGCTGATTTTGTACGTTTGCCCACTGACAAAGAAATGATCAGTTTATAATTTTAATGGTAGGTTTATTTGAACAGTGAGTGACAGAATAACAACAAAAAAATCAAGAAAAACGCATCTCAAAAATGTTAGAAAATGATTTGCATTTTAATGAGGGAAATAAGTATTTGACCCCTCTGCAAAACATGACTTAGTACTTGGTGGCAAAACCCTTGTTGGGTTTGGGTTTGGGCCTGAAATCCTGCAGCGCCCGCAAGGTCCCCCTGCTCAAAAAAGCACATATACATGCCCGTCTGAAGTTTGCTAATGAACATCTGAATGATTCAGAGGACAACTGGGTGAAAGTGTTGTGGTCAGATGAGACCAAAATGGAGCTCTTTGGCATCAACTCAACTCGCCGTGTTTGGAGGAGGAGGAATGCTGCCTATGACCCCAGGAACAACATCCCCACCGTCAATCATGGAGGTGGAAACATTATGCTTTGGGGGTGTTTTTCTGCTAAGGGGACAGGACAACTTCACCGCATCCAAGGGACGATGGACGGGGCCATGTACTGTCAAATCTTGGGTGAGAACCTCCTTCCCTCAGCCAGGGCATTGAAAATGGGTCGTGGATGGGTATTCCAGCATGACAATGACCCAAAACACACGGCCAAGGCAACAAAGGAGTGGCTCAAGAAGAAGCACATTAAGGTCCTGGAGTGGCCTAACCAGTCTCCAGACCTTAATCCCATTGAAATCTGTGGAGGGAGCTGAAGGTTCGAGTTGCCAAACATCAGCTTCGAAACCTTAATGTCTTGGAGAAGATCTGCAAAGAGGAGTGGGACAAAATCCCTCCTGAGATGTGTGCAAACCTGGTGGCCAACTACAAGAAACGTCTGACCTCTGTGATTTCCAACAAGGATTTTGCCACCAAGTACTAAGTCATGTTTTGCAGAGGGGTCAAATACTTATTTCCCTCATTAAAATGCAAATCATTTTATAACATTTTTGACATGCGTTTTTCTGGATTTTTTTGTTGTTATTCTGTCTCTCACTGTTCAAATAAACCTACCATTAAAATTATAGACTGATAATTTCTTTGTCAGTGGGCAAACGTACAAAATCACCAGGGGATCAAATACTTTTTCCCCTCACTGTGTGTGTGTGTGTGTATATATATATATATATATATATCTTTTTTTTTTAAATGATCAGAACATTAACCATGTGTGTTCGCTTCTGTTGTACTGTTCTGTAGTTTCGACCCAATGATTTGTCTGACAAATAAAGAACTTTGCGTCCTGCAGGCCCAGGCATGGATCAAAGCTGGTGAGACATTCAGTAATGTCATCTTCACAGACGAATCAACCGTGGCCCTTGAGCAATTTGCTCAAAATTACTACAGAAAAAAAGGAAGAAGAAGACCAAGCAAGCTGAGTCCCAAGCATCCGCTCAAACTCCATGTGTGGGGGTCAATTTCTCGCCAGGGACCAGGCCCATATTTGATCTTTGATGGTAAGTTTGGCTATTTACAAAGCCAAAGGTACATAAAATATTGTAGCCTACACCTCCACAGTAATTCACTCTTGCCTCCTTTTTCAGGTATCATGGCACGAGATTTCTTTGAGGAAGAAATCATCAAGAGATATGCTGGACCCTATGTCAGAGAGGTGTTTCTGGGACCACATTGTTCCTTTGAAGGTAGGATTATAGCAATATTTTGTTACGTTTAGGCCTATTTACATGTATATTTCTATTATTGTACCTAATTTTGGCTGTTAAGTTAAATGTATTTTTTTATTTTCCAAATGCATACAATGACCCAAAATACATTGCCGCCCGGGTTTGCATTGCAAATGAGGGAATAAATTGGGTCAAGACGCCAGCAGAGTAAGTAGACCTTTATGTAGTAAAATAAAGGTTAATAAATAAATAAAATACCTACAACTCCTTCGGTAGGCCCACAGTATATCTAAAAATATTTTTTCATCTCTACATGTACGTAGGTCTCCTGATTTAAACCTGATCAAACTTGTTTGGCATCAACTGAAAACATTCATCCATAGCTCTGCCAAGCCGACAAGCAAAGATGAACTGGTCAAGGCCATCAAGATGTTTTGGCTAGAGAAATTGACGATACAACAATGCAACAAATACATTGATCATCTCATCAAGGTTTTACCTGTGGTCGTGGAGCTGGGTGGAAGTGCTAAAATGTAGCTTATATAAACATCCGCATTTGAATGTCTTTTTTCTCGTTATTTTATTAACAAAAGCATAAAGATGTTGCTGAATAAATACTGTACTGCTGTTTTGAGTTAGAAATGTAACACTTTAGAGTACTTAAGCATTGAATACATTGCAAGTTGGAGGATTTTCACAACAGTAGCCGGGTTATAACAAGTCTATTGTCCTGCTAATAGGAAACATTTGCATGATGGGCTACAGTTGTGAAAAACAAGTGTTTGAAAACCTGTTTTCAAAATGCCTTCAGTTGTCAATAACTACTGTAAATAAAAACACAGCATCTTGTTTACGTTCTTTATTGTTTCACACATAATTTGTACCTACCTTTCCAATTACTTTTAGAGTTTGGAATTTACAAATATGCGCTTTTAATTATTAGTTACATTGTTTAGATCGAACATGCAGACTATCTTTCTTTAAATTATTGTTTTATGTAGAATGCTACATTTTTGACCAGTTGCAATTGTAAGTAGGCCTAATAAAGCCTCATAGTCTACCTCAGCCAGTAAGTTATTTTATATAGGTCTAGGCTCTGAAGAAAAAGACTCCAATTAAGCCCTCTTGTTGTTTGTAAAGTCAAATTAAAATGAAGATTATTGTTGAAATGAATTGCTCGACTGGTGTAGGTTTTCTCCATCTGTTGGTGTGCAACACTTGCATAACAAGCTAGCTATATTTTCAGCACCAGCCTACCCTGGCCATTGAAGGTCTACCCCGGCCAAACCCGCTGGGCCAATTGTGCGCCGCCCTATGGCACTCCCAATCATGGTCGGATGTGATACAGCCTGAATTCGAACCATAGATATATATAGATCATTTTTTTCAGAACATTAACCGTGTGTAGGGAGATGTGGAAAGATGGATACAAATGATTTGTTGCAAGTTAGGGGGGGTTCACACCTAGCTCAAGTTGGGAAGGGGGGGTTCACACCTAGCTCAAGTTGGGAAGGGGGGGTTTCACACCAAGCTCAAGTTGGGAAGGGGGGGTTCACACCTAGCTCAAGTTGGGAAGGGGGGGGGTTCACACCTAGCTCGGCTATTAGACAATTCTTTAGTAAAGGTTGAATAGTCTATTGTTCATCTAATAGCCCATCCTGCTACGCTTGTGAAAAACTAAGAATAATACCTTTTCCCCTTTCCACATGTTAAAGATTCCAATAGATAGTGTTTTTAGCCACAATCGGCCCCAACCCCAATTAATAAATTTGGGCACAGTCGATAGCGTGCTGGACTTCGGGCTAGAATGTTGAGGTTTCGAAACCTGCTCCCTGCTTGTTTCATTACATTATTATGCAGGTCGCAGAGCAAATAGCCTGGATTGTTACTCCCATCTCATTCCTCGCTCTCTTCCACACATCATTCAGCACGCGCAGGATGTACTGTTTTTTATTCTGTATATATGAATTACAAAACATGTTTCTAGTCTATTGCATAGTTACAATGTGTAATCATTGATGTCCCAGGAGCAGGAGTGGTAAACACTGTTGAAGTGTATAATTGTAATACATGCATGCAGACACAGTATCATTCACAGAATGGAGTTTGATACACCTGGTTTTGGATATTTTTGCAAAATAGCGATTTTCATAAATGAATTTTATGACAAAAATACGCACAATCGTTTGTCTCTATATTAACTTTTATATTCCTCTCAATTGTATTTGTTTTTGCTTGACTCATTATGATGTTATAACTACTTACATTTGCCTCCCCGTAATGTTTTGTCAGCCATCTTTGCTGAAGAAAGTCACCAGGGAGGGGTGGCTCGCGTCAAATTCGTCATTAGAACCACTCGTTATGATCGGTCATATAAAAACCTTGGGACCCAAATGCATAATGAGTGCTCTAACTCCCCCTTGTGGTGGTCTGGCGCAATGAAGCCGTGACGCTGGGTACCTCTAAGTCCCGCAGTGTAAGCTCGCAACTTTTAAAGGAGGAACCACTGTAGATGTTATCAGAGGGCTAAAGGAAGATAAACTATACCCCCTCACTCTGCACAGATAGCTGCACAGATAAGGAACTCTAACAGAGATACAGCACCTGCTACTTCTGTTGTTGTCCCTGCAATCCAGAGAAACAGATAGACTCACACAAACTCAGAGACCCTGTTCAAATATGCATATGTCAAATGCATCCTCCCCTCCACCGGAATCCCGAAGGGATGAAGAAAAATGTAATTTAGAAATATTTGAATAAGACCAAATGCCAATTAATTCCAGTAAAATATGTTGTTTAGAAAGATTTGCCTTTAGTGCAAGTGTTTGGGTTTACACACCTTACCTGTTTGAGTATACAGTAGAACAAGTGACCATGCTAAAGATCTGTCTGTGGGCATTGCATCCTGTGCTGTGTAGTGTATATCTGTAGAGCTCAACACTACTTGGCAGAGCTGTTTTTGGCTCTTCACGCTGTTGAAAAATGTGCCCTGACACCGGCTGCTGTGATGCTTCTCTGTGCCGTCACGCCCATGGTTAACATGATCTGACAGCCACCACACCCCCTGCTCCGCTCTGCCACGGAGCAGCATGGCTCTCTACTGAATCCACCTGTATGCTAAATGTCTTACGTCTGTCTGTTTTCATGACTGAACAGAATAGAACAAGACTTCCTATTCACGTGTAAATTAATTGAACCATACGTCAAGGGAAACTATATTGCTCTGCGAAGTGGGTGTCTAGCAGGAGGTAAACACCTCACCCAGAACACACACACACAGACACACACACAGCAAAAACATACACAAACAGTATACCAAATGTACTGTATAAAGTTTCAGCTTCTGTTCAGCTTTCATGAGAAGGGTTATGGAGAGTGTGGAGTGTAGGATAGAGTGTCAGAGTAGGTATTAAGAGAGGGAGTGTTTAGGGAATAAGAGATCAGAAGCACTTAGGGATGTGAGTTCTACCTCCAGCAGAACTCTCAGGGAGGAGGACACAGGAGGCTTGAGGGACATGTTGGGACAAATCCATTCTTCCTCCGTCTGGGTTGGATTTAGTTTTTATTTACCACCAAGACTGAGAGTCCTAGGTGAAGGTCCCCTGTGTGTGTGTGGTGCCCTGGGAGAATACTGTGGCTGTCTACTGTGGGAGTCCTTCACATCCAATACTCTCAGTACTGCTTAGGTTACAGCAGTGGACCTCTCTCTCTCTCCAGTCTGAGAGGTCTTGTGTGACTGTTCATCCCTACTTAATTGTGTTTATTAGTCTCCAAGCCCCTCAGGCCATCCCTTAGCTTTGTGGATGTTATTTCCTGCCCTCTAATAGGTGACGAGAGAGACGGAGAGACAGAGGGAAATGGGGAGATAGAGAGATTGGTAGAGACAGATGGAAATAGAGAGAGAGAGACAGGGAAATTGAGAGAGGGGAATAGAAAGCAAGAGAGAGACGGAGAGGGAAATGGAAAAAGAGGGAGACAGACCGAGATGGAAATGGATAGAGTGGAAGACCTTTAAATCCCAGTCCATCTGGCTTTGAGAAAAAAATGTTTTTGCCCTGTGAGATCGATTGGGTTCGCTGTCTTGTAGATTTCTTCCTCTCTCAGCAATTTCTCATGGCTGTTTTCTGAGAGCAGTCGTGTGCTATTGGCAGCGCAGCATGGATTTTCCTCTTGTTATTCTCATTCTGTTCCAAAATGTCAGTTGGTTCAGTATTAAAGAAGGTAAATTTCACCCACTGCCGTTGACCAATGGGTTAGCGCTTAGCGTTAGCTTAGCCGTCTACCCATGCTTTGCTTTGGAGCAGATGGAGTCAAATTCAGCCAATTAGGGCAAATTGCGGCTATAGAACATTAGCCTGCAGGCGGATTAAAATGGTTGTGAATGAATTTGACATTTCCTGACGCTAATTGTGACTACCATAATGATGATGATGGTGGTTAATACGGGCCCTACTTTTATTGCAGTCTCAGTCAGTGGTGTAAAGTACTTAAGTAAAACTACTTTAAAGTACTACTTAAGTCGTTTTTTGGGGTACCTGTACTTTACTATTTATATTTTTGACAACTTTTGCTTTTACTTCACTACATTCCTAAAGAAAATAATTTACTTTTTACTCCATACATTTTCCCTCACACGCAAAAGTACTCGTTACATTTTTGAATGCTTAGCAGGACACACACTTATCAAGAGAATATCCCTAGTCAGCCCTACTGCCTCTGATCTGGCAGACTGAGTAAACAGACATGCTTAGTTTGTAAATTCCCACTGTAGATTGCACACAAAACCTGTTGCATCTCTCTCTCTCTCTCTCTCTCTCTCTCTCTAAATTGCTTTGTTGGTATGATGTGACGATGCACATATTGACAAAGCTTACTTTGGATTTGTATTTTTTTGTTTATTCTGATTGATTGGATGTTCTGGTCCTGAGGCTTCAGTGGGTTAGTAGAACAAGTTTATGAACTCAGCCCCAGGACCAGCTGGATGAGGGGACTCTTTTTTATTCTCAGCCATTGCAGGGCTTGGTTGTGATATGAAAGGGGTCACTGTATTTCAGATGTTTCCAAAATGTACTGTAATTGCTCTTTTTACATTTTTATTATTAGTGGATATTGGCCTAATTCTGCCATGCATAAATTGTTTGTAGTTTTCGTCCTGGACATGTAGGAGAATATTACAGCTCTCTGCATGCAGGATTTCAATGGGGTGTTTGTCCCATTGGACGAAATCTTGTTTTGCAAGTGGACCCTATACCTCGCTGCAATGAAGTGCAATTGGTTCAATGACACATTCAATTGGTTTTAGACAAATTTGAATAGGTATTTCCTATTTGCAGTACAGAATTTTGTACCAATTGAGAACTTGTCTAATTCCCTGAGATCTGGATCTTCTCTGGAAAATCATTTATTTTGGGCTTTTTGGGGTTTACTGCCAGGGCCCAGGTTTGGCAGTACTGCTCTAGCAGGTCCAGGCTCTGCTGTAGGCCATATGCTGTGGGTGACAGCAGGCACAGGTCATCTGCATAGAGCAAGCATTTAACCTCTGAATTGTGGAGAATAAGTATTTTTCTAGTATATTGGTCAATTCATTGATGTAAATATTGAAGAGCACAGGGCTGAGATTGCAACCCTGGCAAGCATGCATGTGTTATTTTGGTGGACATGTTTATCTATAAGGGTGTTTAGTGTGTAAATATGATCGGTCGTGCGATGTTTTGGTATAAATCCATTTTGGCTTTTATCTAAGACATTGTGCTTATTAAGGAAGTTTAGAACACGTCCATTTATAATACTACAGAAAACCTTCCTCAGGTTACTGTTCACATATACAATGCATTCGGAAAGTATTCATACCCCTTTGCTTTTTCCACATACCTCATCAATCTACACACAATACCCCATAATGGCAAAGCAAAAACAGGTTTTAAGAAATTTTTGCTGCAGCTCCTCTCTGGGACTCTCTACAATGCCACAGCACCCTCTTGATGACAGGCAACTCCTTTGCCATCTCCTCCTTTACCTGCACTAGCTCTCTCCTCATCAGCGCTGTGGTAAGGCTCTCTCTCATATCCTGAACAGAGTTCTTCAGCTGGATCCTGCAC